>NC_133758.1:2441875-2797500 GCF_036562045.2 Rhinolophus sinicus
ATCCCTTAAAGGCATCCATTCCTATCAAAGCCTGGTGACTTGAATGTCCAATTTAAACTGAAAGTCAACACAGATACCCAAGGGAAAGTAGAATTAAACCTCAAATATCTGCCCAACAATCTGAGAAAGCATTTAGAACAAGGATTTCTTAAGCTCCCAAAATATATCATGAAAGTAAGACTGATAGATTTTTGACACATCAAACTGAAATATTCTTGTCAAAGGAAGGATGCTACGCTTGAGCTACACACTTTACTCCCTTCAGCTCTGTGCCCCGTGAGGCTAATCTGAGAGGAAGGCATCAACCAGCTTTCTAGTCCTGTGCCAACTTGCCAAGTTCCTGCAAGGGGAGATACCCACAGGAAATGGGGCAGCAAAGTAAAGCGAGGTATGCATTTCTTCCCCCATCTCCTCTTTGATGGACCACAGGTTGGCTGTCTGTCAAATGCGGGAATAAATCATGGATATTGTTTTGCACTGACATTTTTCCAAGATAAAATTCAAGGATCTTTGTAAAACTGTAGCTTCTAGACAAATTTAAGAGAGAGACCCAAGATGGCAGAGTAGGTAAACACTGTGCCTGCTTCCTGTGCAGCCCATGACATCTGGCTGTGGGGATTCCGACCACCCAGATGGGACAGAAGGCTTCAGGAAACCCAACCATCCTCTTAAAGGGCCTGCACAGACTCACAGGCACTCACCTTGGGCTCCAGAGGAAAGACGGTGACTTGAGGTGTGTCAGAGACATACAAGGGACAGGCTGAGGTGTGTGGCTTTGAGGTAAAATCTGGAGGACAGTCACCATTTTCCCTATGAGAGACCCTGGTCCTGTGCAGCCAGCAGATGGGCACCATGTTTAATGTGTTGAGCCCACCCTCTCATGGCCAAATCTGAATCTTATTGGCTGAGAGAGCTTCGCCGCTCAATCTTGCTGACTCCCTGGGACTCTGCCCTCACCCAACTTCCCCAACACTGGAGGCACTTTCTCATGAGCAGCCAGTCCCACCAGCATTGCACCTTTTTACAAAAACTCTGGGAATCCACAGACCCCAGGCAGGTGGTGACTAGCCTTGCTGAGTAGCTCCAGGCTCAGCACTGGCACCAAACTAGAACTTACATTACCCTGTGACCACAATGCTTCCCACTCTAGTGACTCCCTGAGATCCTGCCTCACCCAACTCATGTACCACAGGAGGCTCCATCAGTGGCTGAGCCTTAAGGGAGCCAGGAGCCAGCAGGAGGCCTCAGGGTGCCCTGCTTTTAGCGGAGCTACCACAGACTCAGTACTGGTGGCAGCTGTCCTCCATTTTCAGTGTGGCCTTTCCCATGCACCTCCAGGTTTAGTGCAGGCAGCGAACAACTGCGGGTCACTTTGTAGCTCCTACCAGGTAGTCCCCAGCCAGTCACAGGCAGTGGGTGACCTGCACCTGCACCATAGACCCTACCAAGAAGCCTCAGAACCAACATGCTTGGAGGTTGGCTTCAGACCACAGCAGAGCACCACCCAGTTAGCCCCACAAGTGGTACACATAAAGGGCAGCCTCAGCAGGCATAAGAGCCTGCTGGGGTCAGCCCCCACCTCCACAATAGCCCATAAGCTATGGACAAGTCCAAACCCCACAGCCAGTCAGCCTGAGGGTCAACCCCACCCACTGATGTGCCAATAGCAATCAAGGATCAACTACAACAGGAGGGGCACACACAACCTGCACACTCCTGGGGCACCCAGAGCAGGTGACCAGGGAGACTGTGCCAGGGCCCCACAGGGCACCTACTACATAAGGCCACCTGGCCAAGGCTGGGAGACATAGCAGCTCTACCTAAACATAAAAACAAACACAGAGAGGCAGCCAAAATGAGGAAACAAGGAAATATGTCCCAAATGAAAGAACAAGAGAAAACTCCAGAAAAGGAACTAAGTGAACGGAGGCAAGCAACCTACAGAGTTCAAAAAAATGGTTATAAGGATGGTTAAGGAACTCAGTGAGAACTTCAACAAAGAGATAGCAAACATTAAAAGGGACACAGAAACTATACAATACAACCAGTCAGAAGTGAAGAATACCGAATACCAAAAAGACCGATGTAAAAGAAAAACAAAACACAAAAACCCTGTAGCGTCTGGATGTGGCCAGGAGTTTGAGATACCCGAGAATCATGTGTATAAAATGACACGTTTACTCTTGTAATAGAAATTCAAGTGGGTAACACGTCCTCTCCTTGCCACCATCATCCCATTGGAAATGAATAAGGAGCCCATACCTGTAAGGGATGTGAGGTGATTCAGTGGTGAGTGGGAGGCACAGTTACAGACACTTACATGAAGCATTAAGGAAATATGTGTCAGTGTCCTGACATCAGTTGATTAGTAATTCCTCTGGTTTGTTACATTCAACTTTTTAAGTCAGCAATTATATTTATTATCTCCTATTAAAATTTATGAATGTGCTAAAGTTTTATCTAAATTATACCAAACCGTATAGCTCACATTCATTATTTTAAAATCAAGTGTATTTAATTATAATTTACAAAAGAAAACTTCTCCCTTTTAGTGGGCAGTCTTATTATTTAAAAAAATATATATACAAACAGCTGCAGAAACACTACCACAATTAATACATAGAGCACTTCCATCTCTCCTAAAAGTTTCCTTGTGTCCCTTTGTAATGAACATCTCACCCCAACCCCAGCCCCCGGCAAACATGGGTCTATTTCTAGAATTTACATTTTCTAGAATGTCGTGTAATATGGAGACTTTTGGGTCTGGCTTCTGCCACGTAGCAAGTGCATTTGAGATTCGTCCTTATTGTGGGTGTGAGTAGTTTCTCTTCTTTACTACTGAGTACTTTTTCAATGTATGGAGCGGCTGTGGTTTGGCTGTCCATTCATTTCCAGGATATTTGAGTTGTTTCCACTTCAAGTGATTGTAACTAATTCTGCTCCAGAAATTTGCGTATAGGTATTAGCGTGAATATATGTCTTCTTTTCTCTAAGATAAAGTCTAGGAGTGGGATTGCTGGATTCTAAGGTAACTGTACGTCTACTGTCGTAAGACACCGTCAACATGTTTTCCCGAGTGGCTGTATCATTAGCGTTCTCACCAGCAATGTAGGAAGTTGTGAATTTTCAGTTTGTTCATCCTTTTTTTGTTATGACACCAGGGGTGAGGACTTCCACACCCTTATATATCCTGGAGCTGTAACCAGAAGTCTAATTATAATGTTGGATTTCCTATTTCTTCTTTCAGTCCTCTGAGATTTTCTTTTTGTATTTTGAAGCCCTGTTCTGAGATGCATCCATATTTAAGACTGTTAAGTCTTTTGAGTAAACTGACCCTTTTATCATTGTGGATTGTCTCTTTAGTCCTATAAATCTTCCTTCTTTTGAAGTTTACTTTGACATTAAGATAGCCACACTTTCTTTTCATTAATGTCAACATTGCATAACTTTTTACTTTCACCTACTATCTATATTCTTATATTTTAAGTGGATATATTACAGACAGCATATAATAAACTACTTCTTTTTATTCCATCTAAATTTCAGAAACCCATCTGCCCTGTGAGCAGGGCCTCTTATCCTCTGTGTGGGAAATGGGGTGTGGAGGGGGGGACTCGCCGCCTCCCATTCTATCCCGAACGTGAGGATTCCCAGCTGACCAGGAAACGAGACCAGGACTGGAGAAGCGCTAGCACGGGGTGAGAAGGGCCTGTACCAGCCACTCCACACAGTGGGCAGTTCTTTCAAGGCCCAGACTATGGTACTGCTGGGAACTGGAATGGAAAATGGCAGTTAAAGCCACAGACACTCCACCACGTGGGCTCTCAGAGAACTAGGCCTTCGAGGTGACGGCATATGGGACTCCGAGCTGCGTGCCAACGTTCCACCCTCAGGTGCCTACTGACGGCTCTATGAGGCAGTGTGCTCCGGACACAGAGACTTCTTCTTCATTTGAAGAACTATGCTTTGGGCTATGTCAGGTGAAGCAGCTTGAGAACCGTGGATAGAAATACTCCTGAGAACTAACCTGAACTCCACCCAATTTAAAGCTTCACGAGGCACGTTGGTTCAGCTGTAAAACCATATCCGAGTCCTGTGCTTAGCAATTAACTTTTGAGGATGAAAGTGGTGTACGTTTTTCCTAATGCCTTTGCATAACCCCTGTGTACTTCCTAGTAAAAAACAGGACAACTGAAGGGTTTTTATCCTCTCCCCCTTCTTCATGAATCAAGTCTCTTATATAAAACAAATTATTGCAACAACAAGGAGTGACAGTCTGACAGCCTAGTTGGGTATTAATGGGAATGACAACCAGCAGATCAGAAATCATGGCAGCACATCTGTGTGAACAGCAATCTGTGCTTAGCTGAATAACTGGGAAACTCAGAAAATCCTGGAGAAAGAGAAAGAAGCAAATCAAACAGATACATTTCTATCCATCCCACACTCCCCTGAAGTAATTGACAAGTCGAAGGAAAGCAGTGTTCAGAAGTTTTCTTGTTCTTACTTCAATCCTACTTCTTGACACACCCAAGGGGTTTAAAAATCAGACCAATAAAAAGGAAGCCAAAAAAGCTTTCTATTTCCCTCTTACTAGACTAGGTACATGATATGCTGTCCATCTAATTATTTTATGTTAGATTCCAAGGAGTTTCTACCTTGGTGTTATCCAGAGGATGGGATAAAATTCAGATCAACTAGAAGTACAACTTTTAAAAGTTAGAATATGGTTCATAAGCTTAGATATTCTGTTTTGTACACCTTAAGGGCTTGTTTGCTTTCTTCTTTGGCTCTTTTTATTATTTTCAAAAAATAACACTCATATTTCTGGCAGGTGGTTGTTAGAGTGTTTTCCCATAGCTTCCATAGTTTCCCCTCTTTCCCCTGAAATTACTAATGTTGACACTGTAATGATTAGGAAATTACATGGTGACAGTTTGTTTACAGTGATCATAGGATGTTACTGATTAAGGAACTATTAATAAATCCCAAACTTCTTAAAACTTTCAGAGGGACCTGGGGATGGCTACCAGGAAGGAGGCACCTGGGAATGGCTACCTGAGAGGAGGGACCTGCAGATGACTCTCTGGGAGGAGGCACCTGAGGATGGCTACCTGAGAGAAGGGACCTGAGGATGGCTAGCAGGGCACGAGATGGACAAAGGGCAGGGAGCTCACTGGGAAGTGAGGGTGACTTTGTTGTACTGCTGTGTGGGTTGGGTTTGAAGTGGAAAGCTGGACTGCACACATAGCGGATGTGACATTTTTAATTTTTATATTTTGACTAATACTTAACACCTAGCAAATGCAACAAAACCGTATCCTGAGAGAAAGTTAAGCAATCAGGTCAGCTCAAACCCAGGTTTCCCAGAAAGTCCAGTGTCACAAGCCACGAAAGGTAAACGGACACATCAGAGGTGAAGTCCTTGTAAAAAGCGAAAAGACTCTCATCCAACTCCAGATCCCACCCGGCACTGTTACAAAATGTCCCCGTTGACCAGAAGTTTGGGCACTCCTTGCTTGAGGTCATCACACCATGGGGGTCTCTTATGAAGCTGGATTTCCAGCTAAAGGATGGACAGAACTGAGAAGTTCTCCCAGTCTCTTTCTCTTCTCTCTCCGTTTACTAGAGCTAAGGAAAAGTTCCTAATTACGATGGAGAACATTGTCCAGGAAAAATTCTTCAAAAGCTTTAAAAATGTGATGAGGATGTAAGAGTCCTGACAAAAGTTAGTAAATGGAAGTTCACAATTCAACAAAAATATTGTTTTTGTCTGTTCCTTATGAAGACCTGACATCTCACACAACTGCAGGGAACAAAAGTTACAAGTATCCCTAAGTTCAGTGCGTCCCGTTACTTACCCCAGGAAGCAGAGATGCTGTAATTTTCTTCAAGAGGTCTGAAGGCAGTCATACATCGCTTTGACATACATAATGGGAAGTTCTCTCTTCCCAGCGATGATGGACGGGCTGCCAAGACTCATCAAACAGATGACTGTTACTCATTTCTGCTGATTCATGGGAGAGAACAATGAGAGACTTTAAAAAATCCTGGAACTTATTTTTATTGACTTTGGAAGAGGAAAAAGGATGTAGAATATGTGTCGCTAGATTTAAAATAAAAACAAGCACATGCAGTTTACTTTCTGGATCGCTGCTTATGACATCTGAATGCTGGGCTCATAGCAAGTGGGCAACGGGCATCTTACAGAGACTCACAGGAAAGGGCAAGCATTTGATCAGAAGGTCTGTGACCTGAATGTCAGGGGTGGGGGAGGAAATGGGATACTGTGCTGGAAATAGGACATAGGTATGACATAGAATGGAGAAAAATAATGGAAGAGATTCTATAGAAAAATTAACAATGAAGGAAGAATTTATAAAAGTCTAAGTAGGAAGCATAAACTACACAAATTTTACCACAAAATAGTATGTACTGTCTTATAGCTCTCACACAAACTTATGCTACAGCGTTCATAACTTGAGGAAGACTGCTAAAAAGAAAGGACCCCAGCAGAAGAGGAAGAGTATATTATAGGTCATTGCAGGAGCTCATGAACTTCACTTCAGTGATGGCGCTCGTGAGTAAGGCTTTTCTGAAAATGACCTTGATTTTAATGGCAGTTCTAGCCCTTCTCCACCCACTGCAGGACTAGAGGAAAGTTACCTGATCTCTGTGAGGGGTCCATAGGTCCTGATGTACCTGAGGCAAAGAGACTAGGAGCATTAAACGAGCTGATTGTATAAACATAGCTAGCATGGTACCTGGCACAGAGTAGGCACCCAAGATGGTACCTGTAAGAAGCAGGCCTGGAAGGATTACAGCGCCCCCTTCTGAGCGAACTCGAAATGTCCGCTGTGCCCTTGGAGTTGTTGCAGACCCCAGGTCATCTAAGCTTCTCAGCCCTGGATATGGCCTTGCCTGCTTCTCTGGCCTCGTCATATGACTCTATCCTACTCTAAACTGCAAAGTAGTCTGTTTCCTGTCCTAGCAAAGAGGTCCAAGTGTTCAAAGGGAATGTTAAAGGTTCAAGAGTTTCTCCTCAGCAAAGGGAAGGTAAAACTGAACAGCAGCAATCAGAAAGCGAAATCGATGAAAACAAGACCTTTGGGTCCCAGGTGCAAGATGTTGCCGGTAGTTGTAACTCAGTAGGAGTTAACATCTGGGTTGAAGAAATGAAGCAGAGCTATTGTAAAGGTCATTTCAAGGAGAAAAGTTGTTGCTCCCAAGAACGTGGGGGCCACGTTAAAGATGTCAAAAGGCCACAAACCCTGCCCTCCCTTCTGCAACAGTTGAAATGACAACAGTTAGTAGAGAGGAGATTCGTGGTTGCCAGGGCTGAGGGACCGGTGGGAGGGAGGTGCTTGGAGTTAGACAAGGCAGTGTAGGGTCCTTGTCACGAAACTGTTGTGTTTGCTGTGGTGCTGCTCACACAACCCTACACATGGAATGCAACTACACAGTGCCAAATGTGCATACGCACACACGTATACACATACACTCAGATGAGTGCATGGGAAACTGGCGAAATCTGAATTAGGCCAGTGATTGTGTAAATGTCAGTTTCCTGCTTGTAATGTTGTGCTGCAGTTTGCAAGATGTTCTACTGGGGAAACTGGGTGAAAGGTATACAGGATCTCACAGTATCGTTTCTTAAAATGGCATGTGATTATATAATTAATTCAAAATAGAAAGCTAAAAAAATTAAGATAGACATTGTTGCATGCACAAATTTAAAAAGGACGGGCAGGGGAGAAGTGTGCATAGAGGATGGGGTGAAACTCTACAATACAGGTTGATAGTTAAATAGAAACTCAGGGCACAGATGTGGCAGAAGGGACACCGTGGGAGTAAAGGGGACCCCACCTGTCCTGACACCTGATGAGAAATCTCACTCTACTAAAATAGGAAAATATTTTACTTACTGTGCTAACTCTTTATTACTCTGGAGGGGGGAAAAAGCCTGGAAGAGAAATTAGGGAAGCTTTTTCTAAAGATTTGATTTTACAAATAATAAATAATTGTTGCAATACAGAAGTGATTGGAACCTCAAGAGGAAGCGATTGTGCAATGTATAAATTAAAACTAGCAAAGAAGTGAAGGGGAAGCACTTTCATATTTATATTTTAAACCATACACAGGTCTATATCAAATATTTCCAATAAAACATTTCTTAAGCCATAAAAAAAGAAACACACAGAGTTCTAAAAAAAATTAAATAAAACAATGATAAATTACCCAGGTAATGAAAAAAAGTAGAATGAGCAATGGACAGCAGTTTATATTTACAATAAAAGTAATAACTGCAAATAACTAAAAATGACTGAGCATTGCATCAGGCACCTTACTAACTTATACGCCGTGCTCTTTCCTTGCTCTGCTCAGTCCCCCGCCTTCTCTTTTATGCATTGAATAAACTTCATCTTGTCAACCAAAAATTAAACCACTCAACCTGGAAATGACTTTCCCGTTGGCAATCCCTTTGGCAATGACTTTACCTGGAAACCCCATATCGTGATTTAATGGGTCCATATGTATTTCCCTCACAAATGAGCAGTTGGGTATGTTCACCAAAAAAGACCACCACTGAAACACACTGTGAGAACTGCATTTTTATTTGCTTGTAGTAGAATTTACAGTTTTCTGTTGTTTTTGTTGTTTTGTTTTTTTTTAATTGTTTTTCCTGGCATCATCAAAAACCTTCTTTGGAAATATTACTTGGGGGCTTTTCCTAAGCCAGTAAAATATCAGTTTCCGTTTCTTCCTTGTCTGTGTCAGGGTGGGATCTGCAGGGCAAGGTGCCAGCCTGCTGCTGGTGATGGCGCTCGGGCAGCATGATGGCTGGGGAGTGAGTGGGATCCTGTGCCTCTCAGGCATCCTGTGAAACACAACAAACACCTCCCTGCTTCCAGGAAATCTCTTCCGTCTTTTTTTTTTTTCTTTTTGTCAACATAAATTCTAAGCAAAACAGACTCCAACATGAAATAAGCATGGCCCATCTGTCACCACGAGAAGTCTGTTTGCTACTGTAGTTCCTTCCATACTGTCAGCCAATCAGAGAAGAGATTGAAGCAACGTTTACCAACAGTTGTTGGGAGGACTGATCTTCTTAAGATTCTAAAATTTCGCTGTGAAGATGGGGGCAGGGGGCACAAAAAGAAGTGTCTGAGCTTTCAGGTGATGATAGGAAATTACTAAGCTACGTGGCTCTCTTGGCGCCAGGACAACTCAAGGTCCTCCGTTTTCACACGTGCGGTGCACGGTCTCTGAGAAGATGTGCACCGTGATCCTTCTCTGGCAGCTTCTTCATCCTGCTTCACAGAAGGGCAGTTTGGCCAACCCTGACCCACATCACTCGTAAACCATAGCCAGTGATTGGGGTGATTAGAGAGGAAATGATGCAGAACGCAGAGAAAAATCCCACATTAATACCTGCTAGCAAAACACGGTTTGTGACAAGATTCTACCTACAATTCTAAGAAGACAGCATTCCTTTAACAGACACAGGGTCACATGGGGAGATGACTGATTATATCGGGAGGTACTTCAAGTTGGTCCTGGGTTTTCCCCGTATAATTTACCAAAACTTCCTGCAAACTGCCTCCACTCTTTGCCCTGAGTCAGACACCACTCGCTGCCAAGCACTGGGATGTCCATCTCTAACAGAAATGTTGGAGCATTAGGGCTAGATACCATTTCTGACCAGCGCCAAAAACGCCTTTACTGGATGGCGGCCAGACTTCACCAGAACTCTTACTGGCCACATAAGGAGGGGGTGCAGCCACCGCGTGGGTACTCAGACACTGGCCATCTCTGTGTAAACACCATTTCCTTCTCTTTCCTCCTCCACTCTCCAGCATCAATCTTATAATACCTGATGTTTGGTCATTTCAGTGCTTATCGGACTCCTCCAAGTCACAAGTTCATAAACTACATTAACCAAATCAGTTAATAAATTGATTATAGCTATCAAATTTTCTGCATATTCAAAAACTTAGCAAGCTAGGGAAGGAGACATAGTAACTAAAGTAAAAGATGGGTGTCCCCTCTGCAGATTCTATCATCTACCGTATTGCTCAGGAATTCTAGGCAACCCCGGCAGCATGGCAGGCACAGCAATATGACTGGTCCCACAGTATTGGAGGAGACCCACTAAGCTGTACTGTCTCAGTGAACATTTGAGATGATTGTAACTGCAGCTGCCTGAGTCAGAGTAAAAGCTGTCTGCCATTCATCCTAGAAAAGTTTTTGAAGGGCTAAGAATAGTCATAATGGTGATTTGCTTAACACCATATTTAGAAAAATTTATAATCTTAAAATTGTATGTTATAAAAGAAGAGCTGAATATTCAATTCAATTGAAAAAGATATTAAAATACAAACAGGATAAATTCAAAAAAACCAAAAGGATAAAATAATAAAGAGCAGAAATCAATAAAAGAGGAAAATAAACATTGTGGAATATTATTGAATGAATCAACAAAGCCAAACCCTAGCTTCATTAAAAAGTTATAAAATGCACAAAATTATCAAGACTTCCAAGGACATAGAGTACACTCGTAAACAATACTAGCCATGAAAAGATGGCTAACAATATTAGCCATCACAACTACAAAAATAACTGATGTTAAAAAACCACAGAATATTATAAACTGTATACCAATACATTTGAATGCTTAGACAAAATGAACAATTTTGTATAAAAATAGAAATAACTAAAGAAGAAATAAAAAATCCTACTTCTATATTTTAAATTAAGTCAATGCTCTAAAATTCTCATATAAAGGAAATGCTGGCCTTGATGATTTCACCAAACTTTAAGAAATGCCCATCTTACACAAGCTGCTGAGGACAGAGGGTACACTACCCACTTATGGGTACAGTAACCCAAATATAAAACTAGATAAACGTAATAGAAAGAAAAGAAAATGCCAGTGTCACTCCACTTGTAAACATTTTCAGCAAAATTTAAGCAAATTTGATACAGTATGCATAAAAATGATTAAATATTATTCATAAATTAAGTTTATTCTGGAAATGCTGCATTCTTTACCGTGAGGAAGTCTATTAAGACAATTCACCATATTAACACATCAAATGAGACAATCTATATGATCATCTTGAATGATGCTGGAGAAGCATCTGATAAAATAATGATATTAATACATTTAAGCCTACGTGCCAGACACTCCTCTAAGCCTTTCCATTTATCAGTTCAATTAGTCTTCCTAATAACCCAGTGAGGTAGACACCCTATCATGCACTTCATTTTACAGCTGCAGGAACAGAAACACACACACAATTGGAGTAATTTGCTCAAGGTCAAGCATAAATAAATGGGGGGACTGGGTTTTGAATGCAGACACTCAATTACAATAAATATTTCAATATATTCATATGTGAGTATGCAAATAAGCAGTCACCAAATGATGGTAGACTTGGTTCAAATTTTCACTTGCAGTTTGGCTGGTAAGTTAATTTTCTAATTCCCACTGTGTCTGGTTAGGACATTCAGTCAATCTCTGCTGAATTTCTCTTCCCATTGACAAAATATCAGGTTTTTAGGACTAAATAGAATTAAAGTATAATAAACTTAAAGTTCACCACCAATAATATTATTTTAGCTTATTTAACCACCCTCTATAACCTTGTTTCCATAAATGAATGTTTCCAAGTTCAATTAGGCCAATAATATCATGCTTACACACCAGGAAAATTAGGAGGTCCCTAGAACCATTGTTTAAGACTGAAAATATTAGCACCATTTCAACAAATAATTGAAATAACTTATGCCAAACTGCAGATGCAAAGCCTGACCCAGGAAAGCTGTCCGTTTTATAGGCATTTACTACCCTATCGTCGTCACAATCAGCAGCAGCGCGTAAAACCACACAAATCTCTCACTTGTTTATTCCATTATAAGTTTTTGAGGGTTTTTATTTTTTAAAGACAGGTATTAGGTCAATATACTTTTAGTTAGATTGTCATTATTAAACTGATTTGAATTCAAAGTAAGCCTTTTGAAATTTAGATTTTCTTGCTAGTTTGTGCTGTGTCTAGAGAGGCAGTGACATTTAGCTGGTGTTCTTCCAGGTAGACACGTATATGTGTATGGACGCAAACACACACACATGTCTAGAGGCAAAGGGACTTGAGTTCAAATTTCAGCTCTACCCCTTGTAAGTGTGTGATTGAGAAAGTTACTTAATTTTTCTGAAACACTGTTTTCCCATCTGTGAAAAGGAGATGCCGGTTACAGGTGGCAAAGGGATTCATATTTAGCTCTGATGCACTGATTCTGAGGCCAGATGGAAATCGCCGTAGTGTGAAAGACGGACGTATGATCCAAACTTGAACTCAGCTTAACTTAAAATGAAACTAATTGTGACCATCCTACAGCAGCCTCAACTAAAAGTCCACAGTCAGGCCTATCAGCGGTTCATTTAAAAGGAAAAACACCAAGGACAAAAAGAACTATGCATGAATGTTTTATGTCTGTGGGTATTGCTATAATCTTTAGGCAAAAAGTTTAATTGCAGTATTTGAAGCCCCTTCTCTCTGAGATAATCAGGACCCAAATTTTATATAATAGAATTGCTATCGCATCGGTGCTCACAAATATTTTTAGAATAAACAAAGTGTCAGAGAAGCTGTTTCCTGCTCCTTCTGGACTCACCTTCAGATCTTTGATCTGCTGTTTCACAGCTACTGTCTCAACTTTGCCAGAATCCCTCCCAATTTTCCTGAGTCCTCAGACCTTACTTCTCTTGTCTTCTATCCCTTTGAGCGCTTGATTCTTGCCTTTGTTTTCCTGCTATTTCTGCTGTCCCTCTGCCTGTGTCTGTCACCTCCACTCCTCCAAGCATCGAACCTCACCGGCATGAGCTGAGGTCAGTGTCCACCCAGTTAGTGCCCAGCAGGAACCTGGGGACAGCCACACAGGATTCGATTGTGGTTTTGGCCGCACTATTCCAAAACCACCAATCTGATTCAAGGGAAAATCTGTAGTTTAATCAGCATTGTTAAAGGGAAAAAAAAAAAATCAACCAAATGCCTATGTCATTCAGACCAAATCCTTGGGGACTTGCTGACGTGTTCACTTCCCAGTGGGCTGGCCTAAGGTGGGATTCCCAACTTGTGTCAGTCACGTGATTAGTTTGGAGGTGACCCCAACTTCAGCAAGTCGTTCTGCCAGCCACCCCTCCTGCTCTGTGACATTCCTATTGGCACAAAGGACTCCGTGTTCTCTGAAGTCTACTTTCCCTGAAATGTGGCCCTCAAGGCCCAGCGGTGAACTTCCTGGTCTCCCTCTCTGAGTGTGAAGAATGTGTGCTATGTAGGCCTGACCTCTGACAGGAGCACTGGAGAGACAGTGCACTCTTGGAGCAGCCAACACTCCGCAAAGAGAGCCAAACACTTGGCATTATGCAGCGGACAAAAAAATATAACATGCAACTGATGGGCCAAAGCAGAAGTGCAGGTAGGTGCTGCCAGATGCTCCTACGGGAGGCACAAAGCTCAGGCTAGGCATAAACCCTAGTGTGGGGTGTACCCAAGGGAACTGAAACTTTTTAAGGTCTGAGGTAGAGTTGATCGAAGAGAGAGCGGTGCATTGAAAAGGACTGAAATAAGCAAACGTTGGGTCCCAACCTATTGAGCCCACAATCCAGAACTCACGAGCCCCCATCCAACAGAGAATCCTCACTCCGTGTTTTCCACTGTGCCTGGCCCCTGCGCCTCTGAGCCGTGCACCTTCCCTACAGGTAGCAGGCAGTAGCTAAGAGTGCAGGATACACAGGTGGGCCCCGGACTCATCACCACCACTGCTGTTCACGAGGGATTTAAATACCCTAAATGCTGAACAATCGGCCCAGGACACAGCTCTTACCCTAAGGGACTTGGGCTCAGAGAAACGTGACCCCAACACATCTTAGCTCCAAATCTTGGAAACATGCAACCTCTCACCTCTCCTTACTCTTGGTTGTCACACCTGACGTATTCTCTTTACTGCCAGTGATTTCAAAGCGGACGAATCAAACATTACAGAAGAATATCCCCCCAGGGGATTCACGGAGGGCCACAGATATTAAGTCACGGCCACACGCATTTCCAGGCGCAGCCAGCTGAGGGCAAACCCCAAGTGCTGGGTCAGTCACAAGTCATTGCACTCTGATGCACATCTGCCCTGGGTGGTAATCGGGCCTGCTCAAAGTCCTCTGGGGCCACCACCCCAGCCCCAGGTCCTTCTGACTCCATAAGGAGCCGCACTTCGGCTCTGTCATGCAGGGTCTCTGCTCCCGCTCCCCACACAAGAACGCAGGGTATGGTGAGGCCAAAAAGGAACAACAACAGAGCCGTAGATGGGGGAGTCATACCACTATATTTTCTCTGGTGTCTCATGGAGACACAGGAAGCAGGAGCCACAGGATCCGCAATCCGCCCTCCGCTTCTCTGCCAACCAAGCAACCAATCCCCTAGTGTAGCCACAGCAGTTATATAAGTGTCTAATGGCTAACCACTAACAGCTGATGGCCACACAGCCACAGTGGATGGCCATCTAATTACAGCTGATGGCCACCTAAGAACTGAGCCAGCACCTTTCCACGTGAGGCCGAGAGCCTGGAAACTGCTCTCTGGGATTCTGTCCCCACAGGCTCCTCAACTGCTGGCTCCACAGTGGGGCTGGACTGCTACGTGTTACCATCGCAGTCCCATGTGCTGTGAGGAGGTATCGCGATGCCTCACTGAGGACGAGAGCCTGACGTCGGCATGACAGAGGCCGATGCCCAGAGAGAGACCAGGGCCTCTCTCCTCTTGCCGCATAAGGCACTGTAGCCACTCTGTCACTTTCTGAGGACCCCTCTTGTTCAGCCCCCTTACCAATGTCTGGGGCCTCGGTCTGGGGGACCTGGGCGGGGCAGATACCTGACAGAAAACGCTCTTGTGTGTGTGTCCAGGTGTGTGTCCTCTCCTTCGCCAGACCGCCTACCATCCATCCACCTGCCACGTTGCCCTCAGTCCCATCGCACCCCCTGGGTCCCCCTTCCCTGAGCATGCCCAACCCCCAGGTGGCGATTCGTCCATCCTGTGAATGCCCAGCAGGCCTGCCGCTGGGCACTCCAGACCTCCCAGATGGACCGGGCCCAGGCCTGACCCTGAATGCAGGCTGCAATATTCTCCAGAGGTGTCTCATGGCGTCTGGTGGACCGCAGACCTAACCCAGGAATGCGGACTCCTGTTCTTTCTTCTGCACTGTGTCACCTTCTCTCCTAACAAAGACGAAATGATTAGTAAATTAAATTGCCTACTTTTCTGCATCTCTCCTCATTCTCTTTCTTACAGACACATTTGATTTATTTTAATCCTTTGTTTTCTGAATTACAAAAGTCATATATAATGCATATAACTCCTATACCAATGAAATAATTCCAATGAGAAGTTGATTGTCTCGCCACACTGCTCCTTTTCTTTCTCCAAACCCCTCACCTGGCCGCCACCAGCACCTATGTCTGCCCCATGATCGCCACAGCTCTCTTTGCACAAACTTGATCATTTTCAGAAAGTGGGCTAACACCATGTACAGTACTCTGCGCCGTACTGTTCCCACCTAAAACACATTAATTGGAATAGTGATAACTCTTCCTGTAATGGTGACACAAGGTCCTGCAGTAGGTGTGACTCTAACATGACCTATCTAACTGTCCCTGTTGCTAAACTGTCGCCCACTATAGTTAACCACTCCTCTTTTGATGTCTTCTTTTTTTTTCTTTCACAACATAAGCAATGTTGTAGCCAACCATTTCCAGAATATATCCTTACATACTGGTGCTGCTTTTCCCCCCTGTAGGATAGATTCCTAAAACGAAATGCTGAGTTCAGGAGTATTTATATTTTCAATTTTAAGAACTATTTCCAAACTTCTTTTGAAACAGTCCATAGCACCTCCTACTCCCACCAGCATCTTGAGAGGACTCTCTTCCTTGCTCTCTCAAAAGCATCTGAAGTTATCATTTTCCTTAGTTTTTATTTTTTATTTTTTGCCAGTCTGATCTCACTATTACTTTAATTCCCACTTCCCTGACTCTTAGAAAAATTTAACATCTTTCTATATGTTTATTGGCCCTCAGGAAATACCTGCTCATATTAACAATTTTCTTAGGTTATTTGTAATGTTTAAATCAATTTTAGTTGATTTTTATATATGGGGGATGGCAACCTTTTGTTAAATGTGTTATAAATATCTGTAGCTTTCCGGGTCTCCTGATTTCTGTTTATCATTTTTTGCCACACAGAAACATTCCATCTTTGTGCAGTTGAAAATAACTCGTTTTTTTCTTTCACACACATTACGTATTTAGTTTCCATGCCTATTTAATTTCTAGCCAAATCAGTTCGCTGAAGGCTCTCTGGTATTTTAAAGGCCATCAAGTCCATTGTCCTCGGAAACCTTGGGTGGATTCAGACTGTTGAGGAACAGCCTCATTTGTTGTAGCTGGTTTTGTTTTTTCCTTTTCTCATTTGACAGCCTTTATGCATCAAATTGGCAAGTCTATCAGGACTGCTATTGGGGGGTGGAGTTCATCTAGAAAGTGAAAATAGATCGGAAAATATAGAGGGTAAATTTTTCAGTTTCCCATTGAGTTAAATAAGTTTGGGTAGCTTTTGCCTGGCACTTTACTTTCACTTCTGGAATAAAATGTTAGCATGCCTATGGAGCCCCATTTCTTGAAAACCTGGAAGAAATACATTCTTTCTCCTCTGACTGCATATTGCAGAAATACTGGCCTGTGGGATGTGCGTAGCTGAAAGAGTTGTGATTGACATGCTTAGCAGAAGAATGGCAGTATGTTGAGGGGGAAATGGGATGATATTATGTATATTATGAGGAAAACGTTAGGTTCTGTTGAGAGTAATGTATATTCAACACTGATAGAATTACATAATTTAAATGTGATTTTGATATGAATAGTAATAGGGAAATATAACCATTGCTAATTATACACCATACAATAGGATTACTCTGTTTTCCTCCCCAGTGGCCCCGGGATCACAATGAAAGGTAGCGGAGAAGATGATAGATGGATAGATAGATACATAGAAAGACGATACATAGATAGATAATGGAAACAAAAAAGAGGGAAATAAAAAATCCTCTCTAAAATAGTGACCTGATAAATTTCTGCTCATTCATATAAGTGATGTAGCCATTTATAAAAAAGCAAACTTCTCTATAAAGTTAGTTAAGATAAAAATGGAGGTAAGGACAATTGTTTCAACGAGATAAGACACTGAAATGAGAAGTCGGAAACGTGCGTATAAGCTTCTCTCCGTTGAAAGGACTTGGCTCACACTGAATACAGAACTGGAATAATGGCCTTGAAACTGTGAAGTACACGGGGTCTCAGTCTCCTTCACTGCACCTCAGAGCCTCACAGCCCTTCTCTGCTGTTCTAATGCAATGCCTCCTCTCTTTTAATGGCTTTCCTTAGGATTTTGTTTATTTTGTCATTTTCAAATAAATTCTTTTATGGGACTTTCCTACAGCAAAGGTTGTATTCTTCGGCTCCACCTAAAGAATAAAATGGAAAGCTTCTAATCTGTTTTATATATATATATATAAATATATATATATATGCTATAGTAACCCTTTTTTATTATATATATATAATAAAAAAGGGTTACTATAGCTCCCAGAACATTGCTGCAATTACTTACAAAAGACAGGCAATAGTCAAATTCTCAGCTTTATCCTCCAGGATTTTTTCCTTCCCATTCTCATTATGATTATTTATGTTTATTTGTATCATTTTGCTTAATTACATGTTGTGTTTCATATATCTTGTGTTATTTCTGAAAAATGGCATTTAATGAACTGAAAGTAAACAGGTAACTGTCAAGAGGAGATGACAGTCTGTTAATTTATGTAAAGTGTAACCAACCAGATGTTCTAGAAAATGCTTCAGTCAGAAATAAAGAACCCTATAAACACAATATTGTTTTTAATAAACGGGTAATGGCTGAATGCAGTGATGAAAATAGTTGTTACAGGAAGAT
Source organism: Rhinolophus sinicus (assembly GCF_036562045.2). NCBI lineage: Eukaryota > Metazoa > Chordata > Mammalia > Chiroptera > Rhinolophidae > Rhinolophus > Rhinolophus sinicus. Next base: position 2,459,929 of record NC_133758.1, read on the forward strand.
GTCTAGAGCTCAGTGTAGACCCAGGAAGTCCAGGGGAGGCCTAGAGTTCAAGGGAGTCACCAGGTGGTGATGAGTCTGGGCAGAACGGTGTGAGAGTGAGGAGGGAGCCCTGAGCTCGCTAGCTCGGCTCAGGGCACTGGTAAGGCTAAGTGTCTAAGCACGCCAACGTCATAAATGTAGCTGCTGTCTTACAAAAGGCGATCTTTCAGATTCCAAAATCTTAGAGACCAAGAGTGGACACTATTTTTATTACTGGGGACTAATTCTTATCTAATGCTGGCAGAGTGCAAGTCACATTCCAAGGAAGAGGACGGATCTTAACTGTTATGATTGACTTCTTTACAAATGCTACACCCCACTTACGCATCTCTGCGTTCTTGTTGAGTTGAGGGGTATAAAGATTACTGTCCTTGTCAATTTCCTTCAGGTGATATGCGTAAGCGTTTCCACTCAAGTTCTTCCTGATTAGTTTGTAACAAAATCCAGAAACAAACAGGCAGGTCTCGAATTTGCAATTCTAGTTGTGGAATTCAGATGTGCCAGTTACCACCACTCCTAAGATGCTTTAACTCATTCCATTGTAACTAGAATCTGTTTCTTTGAAAAAAAAAAAAAATACAAATATGGAAAAGCACCCAAAAATTAAACTTGCATGTTTAAAAAGAAGGTAAGTAGGCCAAGACTGTTCAATGACCCTTCTTGTTTATTCTATTCATAGCATCTAGATCTCTGCTAACAAAGACCTGTTCATGGCTAGAATTTGATGTATGCATCAATGCTTAATGGTCAGATGCAGCGTTCTTAAGTGGTTAGCTGCTTGTTTTCTTACGAGATTCCAATCTCCTACATTCAAGGTCATCAAAAGATTGCCCACACTTGCTAATAGGAAACATGCAGCTACACATCATCTTCTCTTATATTTACTTCTGTTAACTGATGGCTTTTGGCACTGATTCAATGCCAACAGGAATTCCCAACTTGGGGTGCAGTGAAGAAGGAAACTTCACTCATTCAGTGCAAACAGCTCAACTGTGATACAGCACAGCTGGCTGAGAGGAGTCCCTAGGGTGAAGCCCCTCTTTGGCCAGATGGCTCTGCTGGGCTTGGTCTGCCCTACCTGCCCCAGTCTGCTAAGCTTTGCCTGGTACGGGCCTGGTACTGGCCTGATCCATTCCAGTCCCACAAGATATCCTTAGTGTTTCAGCACCAGCCAGGGAAACGCAGTCTATAGTGGAAAGGGAAAGTACGCTCTCCAAACCAGAAAGGAGCTGAGTTATATAGAGAGAAGTTCCTGCTCCTGGTCCCTGATTTGTCCATCCTCAAGCAAATGAGGGTTCCATATCCTTGCATTTTGATTGGTCCAAAAGGGCCAGTCCTGATTGGCCAGAAGGAAGGCACTCTGATTGGTCAGTGAAGAAGAGGCTCTGATTGGATGGGGAAAGTCTTAGTCTTATTGGTTGAAATAGGATTCCAGTAACTGCTTTATAAGGGCTGGCTCAGATGGCAGGCACAGTGTGCAGGCAGGCAGCTTAGTACAGGCTTCTCCCTAAAGTGCAGTTTGTGAAAAGGCCCCTGTTTGGAAAAGGCTGCTATGCTCTGTTTTTTTTAAATTTGAGCCCAGTTAGTCACAGGAGTTCTTCTTAGTAGGTGTCTTCTTTCTCGTGGTCCACACTTCATGTGCTTTCTTTTTAAAAAAGTCTTCTTTCAAACACAAAAATGCCACTTTCCTGTGTGGAGCTCTTTGGACACCTCACTGCAGTGACTAAGCAAGGCTTCATTCTGTCGGCATGTTCCGAGCCTCCGTGTTGGAGTCCACAGTGTGTAACGTGGAGAAAGGGGCTGCACATCTGTATGCAAATGAACATATCAACAGTCTGTCCTGTCACAATTGATTGTGTCACAATTATTACCACAAGTCCCACTTTGCTGCCAGGACTTTTACATTCATGACAGCTACACGAAGAGGATCTCTCTCTCTCTCTCTCTCTCTCTCTCTCTCTCTCTCTCTCTCTCTCTCTTCTTCCCTCCCCCTCTTTTTCTACAGGCATAGGGTTTACCCAGGCCCAGCAGAGTAAGCCAATATAAACTGATAGAACCACACAATGAGATGAGCTACTAAGATAACAATACCAGTCATGATGAGTATTTTTAAAGAAATCTAAAGAAACAATGCCTTGTAAGTAGCACACAGAGATGCTTCCTTCTTACTGGCCAGCGCTGGTACACACTGTGCAGTGTCTCTCTTTGATGGAAATATGGCAGCAATAATTCACAGGGGAATAATTTCCTTCTACATTGCATACCCATGCCTGAGCTCCCACACCCACGCCTGGGGTCCCACACCCACGCCTGAGGTTGCTGCCACTGGTGCGAGCGGCCTGCCTAGACCAGCTTAGGTTTGTTCTAGACACTGACGACTGAGAGGAGAGGATGTAGCACACGCTGTGCTTCCTCCTGCTGTTTATACAGAAATAGTCTTTAAATGAGCATCACATGTGACCTTACCGTTACTGTCGAATAATTTCCCATTCTATGTTGGCCACAGATTTTTCTTACTCTTACACATTACAGCCCTGTATTTGTCATAATTTAGTGGACTTTAGAGATCATTTGGCCAAATCCTAATTTTAGAGTTCAGTAAACTAATTTTGTAGTTAAGTAGACTGAGGTTAAGTGACTTCCTTATTTGAAAGTTCCATTTTTAACCTGATATACTAGGTGTAAATACCTATACTTCTTGGTATGAGAAAAACTAAGCATTGAAATTTTCACTAAATCCTCAATTCATGTGATTGCTTATGAATGCCCAATTTATTTTATCACTCTATTGCATAAATTTCCAGTATTTCAGAATTTATCATGTTTTCCTCTTTGATGATCATAACCAACATTGTTTCCCATGTAAAATTATTATTTTCTTCCAGGTGCATATCTAAATTAAAGTGATTTCAAAAAAATTGCAAAAAAATATTATCAACCAATTGTTATGGTAGAAAACAACCCAAATGATATAATGCCAAACATATTGAAAATATAGACGTGCACAGTTACATTTGATGTTACTTCTCATCTAACTATAAGGAAAACTGTACTTAATATTTGAATGCATCTCTCTTCTTATTTAACGGACAACCTTCTTTTACCACTTCAGATTTTTAGGTAACTGAAATGTCTAGGACTTCCATAGTATAATAGATTCGAAGGAAATTGTTTTTATTAGGCTAGGAAGACAGTCTTAGGATGGATTAGGATCTACCTCTAAAACATTTTACTCCCAAATGTTTGTGAGCACTAAGTATTCTTAGTTTATGAAGCAAAAAGGTCAAGTAGCAAATTAGCATGGAAAGAAAATGCTGAATGCCTGTCTGCATAGGGGTGGTTTCACATGTTATGCAAATACACAGAAAACAGAGTCCACCTGAGGAAACAGCTGTCAGAACATCTTGTCAGCAGGTGAATTAAAGCTTGTTTAAAGCACTCACAGATATCCATATTCATTTTAAAACAAAACCAACAACTTTAATTCACAAACTAGTGATACCCGGGCAAGAACAAAACTTTGCAGAATTTTACCTTCACTCTTCTTTTGCGCCATCATGAGTCACTCTGCATACATCAGTGATGTCATCTGTCTGTCATTATGTTCTTGGTCACTCCCAGTCCATCACTTCTACCTGGAAACTAAAGGTCTGTCTGTTACTCACTAATGACGTTTTACCTGCGGTGATCTGTTACTTCTTAGATTGCACTGGAGACACTAGGGTAGTACACTGTGTGTAGTTTTATTGTTATTGCTATTGTTGTCTTTGTTTTAATTCTTTCCTTCCTGGATTTGAAATAAGGACAACGGCTTCACCTTTGGAGAAATGTCTGCCATCACTTTCTCAAGGGATGAACATGAGCCTCAATAATATAAGACGTTGCGTTAGCTACTAGCTTCTGACCTCACAAGCCCCGAAGTACCTGGCAGTTCTGCTACATTCACATTAAAAAATATATACAGATATACATACACAGCATTTAAGACATAATGTCTCATTTTATTAGCTGGGGTGGGAGGTAGGAGGGAAAAGTCAAACTTAGGCTCCCGAAGTTTATGTAGACTGAAAAAGGAAACTTGAGAATCCCTCTGCTCTCCTCTGACTTGGGGTAGTATCTTCACATTTAAAGATGTTTATGCATAAATTCCCTTTGTAGCTACGAATCATATTTAAAGGACACGACTATAGATTTTGTTTATGTCAGTCGTCAAGCGACCCTCAGAAAATCAATATCATTCCTGAGCTTTCTCTGAAACCAGATGCAAGCCTACAGATCACGTGAACCAACACCTGACTCTGAACATGCACAAACGTCTCGTTGCTGCTCAGTTTGTCTTTTTCCTTTTTTGTTCTATGTAGATTAGGGTCCTTATGATGATATAAATCTATAGTTACGTCTGTTTTAACACTTAATTCTCTATCTTCTGAGATCTCCTGTCTTCTTCATTTAACGTTCTGACTTTCTTTTCAGACAAATGGTGTTCTTTACTAAGTGATGGGAAATGCAAATCCTGCAAAGTGCTTCATACAGTTAGTTCTCGGCCTTTCTGAATCAGGACCCCATACACCATCGTCAATATTTGTATTAAACCCTTATTGACTGAGGTTTTACACTGGCCTTAGACACAAAGATGGCCTGGTGCCAATGGCACCTCGGATCTTGTCAAAAGACGACCTTAGATAGAGAAATGTGACAGTTGATCAGCTCAGGAAGGAAAACGGCCTATTGCTAAGACACAGGCACAGAGGAAGGCAAACGCATAGCAAATCGCTGCATTTCTAAGTCAGTTTTGGGAGCTGGGCTTTTGACATAATTGGGAGGAGACAAAATTCAGAGCAAATGATTTGTAAATGCAGAGGGTCATTGATATGTAGGTCTGTCAATGAAAACATAGGGATTGATTCCCAAGTCCACCCTTTGCGGCTGGCGGAACACACTTCCAATGTCTTTAATTTGTTACTCAGATTTGGTATTGAAAGCCTCATCCTAACTATCAACTCCTATATTTGGAAACTAAAGTTAAAGAGTTAGAGGAAATGACTGTCTTTGGGATGGTCTTTGTCATTAAAGACACAGGTAATTAATGAGATGAAAGGCTCAGCTTATAAAGACAGTTGCCACAAATGGTGTTAGCAGTCACAGAATGTGTTGTATGCCTTAAGTTATAAAGCTTTCCTAGCTGGCTGTGTGACAACTGAATGAATGAATACCTGAAGAATGTTAGAAGTATCAATGCTATTCCGTTTTTATTTTAATCTTTCCATTTTCTCTGGCAATAGACATTCTTTCAGACAAAATTTTTCGGAAGATTAATATCAGTAAAATAATACTGTTTGTGCTGTTTGGATTCAACTGGATTTAGGCCCATGGAAATGTCTGTCTGAAGCACCGTATTCGAACTATTGCACTAGAGGGATCTGATATATAACTAACGTGTTTCTAAACAGAACTAAACCTGTTCATTTAAGGCAGAGGGTTATATAAGTCAATGTGAATAATCGATATTCACTTTGAAGTCACTTCAGTCTAGAAATATTTTTCAACATAAACACTAATTCTCAGTTCTCTTTTTCCTGCTAATCTCACATTTCTGTGTACGGAGCTACCAGTAGCCTTACAAATAGACAAACGGGTCTGTTGCTGCAGGTGATCATAATAAACCAGGCTGGGCCACGTGCTCCCATCAACATACCCTGCAGGAGCTAGACGCGGTCCACACAGCACAGCTGCATTTGAGACCAGGGCTGTTAAGACCAGGCAGCAGTGTATTCCTGGACTGTTCACCCACAGAAGCATCAAACCTCTGTGTGTCTTTGTTTTCTTAAATTACGAAATGAGGGGATTAGATGAATTATGTCTGGATCCCCTTAGGGACCCTAAATTCTATGATTCTCAGAAAAGTTATTAGGTGTGAAAGAAATATTTTGCCCAATTTATGACCTCTACCTCTTCCTTACACATGATGTTTCAGGACCTTGGTAAAGAGGAAACTCCTCTGTGAAATTAATCTCCAGTTAATGTTCTTTCAATAAAAATGGCAGTAAGTGCAGGGCCACGCCTCTCTCTTTTGGTTATGCTGACTCTGTATGAAATTCTTGTGGGTTACCTTCCTCCATTCCCATGATCCTAAAACAAAGAAAACCTTGAAGTTCTGGTTTTCTACTGGCTCCCCTCCATCCATGCAACCCATCCCTCACTCTGCAGAGGCTCTTCCTCACCTTCCTTAGGAACTCTGGGTCCCCTCAAAGTGCTTTCCATCTACTGGGCTCCTCTGCCAGCTCCTCTGTGCTCCCGAGAACCCACATCACGTGGCTGCCCATTGATGTGAGGTCCTACAGGGTCCAATGCCTAGGCTGGATCTGTTACAAAGAGCTGAGAATGGGGACATCCAAGAAGGCCATCAGGTGGCAGCTCTGTAAGCACTGTCAGTGGCAGCAGTCCAAGTGGCTGAGGAAATAAGTGCTTTTTCCAGGAAGAGATTTCAGTGGCATGTGACAGCAGATGAAGCAGATGCAGGGCCATCGATGACTGCCAGCTGTGAATGACCCAGGCATCCATCACTCTGGAGTGCGGGGATACACCGAACAACTAGAGCAGAGATGGTAAGAGGGGAACACAGACCAGGGGAAGCAGGGTGATCTGGTGTAGACATGCTGATTTTGAAGTACCCATGGACCATCCATTTAGTTGAAATTCCCGCCAGAAAACACGCAATGGCCTGGGAGCCTAAAATCCATGGGTAAGGAAGGTGCAGGCTGGAGGAGTCGTGTTAGGGCTCTGCAGTATAAACATGGTGTTACAGGTTGGATTGTGTGCTCTCCCCAAACCACGTGGAAGTCCTAAGCCCCAGTGCCTCAAAACATGCCCTTATTTGGAAAGAGGGTTATTACAAATGGAATTAGCTAAGCTAAGGTGAGGTCACAGGAGCTGGGGGGGGGGGGACGAATCTAATAGGATCGGTGTCCTTGCAAAAAGACGAGCATGTGAAGTCAGAGACACACAGGGAGAACGCCACATGACGATGAAGGGACAGCTGGAGTGATGCTGCCAAATGCCAGGGAACAGGAAGACTTCTGGCACTACCAGGAACTGGAAGAAGAAAACGAACACTCCTCTAAAGGCTTCAGAGGGATCAAGGCATTGATGCCGACGTGATTTCAGACTTCCGGTTGCAAGAACAGTGAGACCATATATGCTGTTTGTGACACTTTTTTGTGGCAGCCCCAGGAAAGTAACACAGAAAATCACTGAGCTCTCCCAGTGAGAGAGTGTCCACAGAAAAAGCTGAGGCAAGAGAAGGGTCAGCAGCTCAGGAGCAGGTGGAGGGGACACAGTGAGATGCTGTCAGAGAGACAGAAAGGGGCAGAGAGCCACAGCTGTGCCCAAGATGTGAGACACCAGTGGGCATGAGGCTGCCTGGGAAAATGGGGGCCCATGGATTTTTAAAAATCTATTTGAAAGGCTAATTAGGAAGTCAGTACTTATACATCGGAGTGTGTAACTGTGTTGGGAAAACCATACTTGTTTCTGAGTGCGGCCTCCCTCACTTGTAATGCAACACGCCCAAGATGACATTGATTCTTTTCTTTTTAAAATGGAGCATATATCTACTTAAAACAATATTAGTCTTGGCATTGTTGAGCTCTTGTGTACAAGCCTGTCAAATACATGAGAGAGACAGAGAGTCTTTGGCTCAGACTGCTACTGATTTATGTGACAAAAACCCATATCTGCCAATGTTTGCCAAAGGAATGTTACAGCTTGAATCATTTCATGCAATTTATAAACACATTTAAATGAAAAGAAAATGTTTTACTTGTATTCTGCATCGTGAATGTACTTGCGTCTGAATCTAGAGACAGGAAGTCACCCACCCTTGGGAATAGTGCTTGCGGAGCAAGTGTGGCACCGCTCTGCCCAGGAGGATCAGACAACTGTCCTTTGTTTTTCAGTAGTTCTGATGCTGTACTGCATGCCGAGTCAAGGCAGTAACAGACACCTCCAAAAATGTGGGGTTTTTAAAATAAATAATGGTTTAAAATGTCTGTAAACAACAAAATATAATCATAATAGTTAGTAAAATATATGTTTATGTGCTGTATATGTTTACTATATAATAAAACAATAAACATATTTCTAGAAGATAAAAATCTCTCAGACTCACGGGCCCCATGGAATTCGGAAAGAATTTCGGAGACATGAGCCTTACGAGCGTTCAAAGTTTGTTGTCCCAGACATGTCAGCAATCCTGTTTGGTTCACTGCCTGGTGTCCATTGAAGCTCACAGCTAATCTACATTTTGGAGCTCCGAAGGACCGTGTATAACCAGCATGATTTAAATATGCCTGTGTTTTCAAATGTTTATTATTCCAAACAATCAATCTCTCCTTTGGTCAAATGTCACTGAAACTTAATAAGTGACTCATGCAAATAGAAGGATATCTTATTTTTTCTGTGATTTTTTTTCCCCATTCTGATTGTCACTCTTATTATGAGTATTTTGTACTACATTATCAGGCATTTAGTTGGAGCTCTGCTTTGGAAATATATCCATTGGCAGCTGTTCCTTCATCATCTTACGTATATATTCTCCTGCATTTAAATTTGTGTCTTCTGGGTCCCTTCCCAGAACGACGTAGATTGCTTAGTGTAGGACAAAGAAAGGAAAAGTTTTGCACTGCGAAACTCTGTGATCCAAAGCACTAACGATGTGTTGCATTCATCGGAGGTGTGTTGAAACACAGTGCCCAGCCTTCTGCCATGGTTTCAGCAAATTCCACATGTGGAATACAAGTCCCCCGCATCTCACAGGGCTGGCTTCATGGAAAACACAATGTCAAACGAGGAAGTTCAGTCTTTTGACACCTTTTCCTCATGTTGCCTGGTGGTGTTCACCATTCATGACGATATTTAATATGATTTCCATTCAGTCTTTAAAGTTCATTAGCAAACAATAACTTACTGCTTTATCATTGTCAGTGATCACATCAGACTTGGCAGTTAAGAAGGGCAGTTCTTGTCCATGTTTACCAGATGATGCTCAGAGAAGCCAGGGAATTTTCCCTGGGATGCACAATTACTAAGTGAAAGTCCAAACCCCAGAGCCACAGTTCTCAAGCAAAAAAAAAAATAAATAAATAATAAAAATAAAAATAAATAAAATATATATATGAATGCCTGACCCCACACAAGGCCAATTTCGCTAGAGCCTTTTCAAATTCACCACCACCCCCAGGAGTCAATGCCAGGATCTTGTGTCAACGCAAAAGAAAGTCGTGTGGAACTAGGAAGGATGAAGATAAGGGAGGAATGAAATCATTAAAACCAGCTCCTTAGTGGCACTTTTATTTCTCATTTTGGTCAGATAGTAACCTGTAATCACATTGAACTATAAAATCAGCTGGATTCTAAAAATGGGATCTGAGTGAAATACAATGACTAATAAAAACATTAATTTATCTCACAAAAGGGAAGGAGATACGTTCAGGGATCTTATATATTTTAGTTCACATAAAATAACTTTTATTCAACATATGTACTTTCTATATGTGTAGTGTGAAACATCTAATTTAACCAAATCTTTTCCAATCAATTAATATAGCAACATTAGGCCTTCGTATGTGCTAAAATTATAACATGTGGAAGGTTAAACAAGCGTGTGGCTCTATTTTGGCAACTTGTCTATTTTATATGATTTTTGGATGTTATTAAATTAATTAGATGATTATTCCTTAATAAGAGAAACATCGTATCTTCGTGGAAATTAGCATAGCATTGAAAAATAAGTGGCCTCTCTTTTAGGGTGAGTAAACTGTTAGACTATTCAAATTCCCTTCTATAGCAAAATCATGTGTCTGGGAAACCTGATGGAAACAATAGATGTTGTTATTCTCACTTCACAAGACTTTGGTATAGGCACTTAATGAACAGCTAGTGCATTAAAATATTGCATCATCAGTTATCAGAGAAGCAAGCATGAATACCACAGTGAAATGTCACATCACACCCACAAGAATGGTTTTAATGAAAAGGATTGGTGACACAAAACCTTGGCAATGGTGTGGAGTACTGTTCGTACGCAGCTGGAAGGGCTGAAGAGGGTGCGACGACTTTGTTTAACTTTCTCATAAAAATAAACATAGACCTGCCTCTCAGTAACTCCATTCCTAAGTATCTACCCAAACTGAAAATATATGTCTTGTAGAAGAATAAGACTTATACAAGAATATCCATAGTACTCTTATTCAAAATAGCCCCAAACTGGAAGCAACCAAGATGCCTCTCAGAAGGAGAACGGACAAATAAAGCACAATATGTCAACACAATGGAACACCAGACACCACTACAAAGGGACAAACTACTGATACACACAAAACCATGGCTGAATCTCAAAAGTATTATTCTGAGTAAAAGGAACCATGACAAAATATACACTCTGTTTGTCTGCATATATATGAAGAACAAGACGAACACTTGATCTGCAGTGACAGAGCTCAGGAAAGTGGCAGCCTGGGACCAAGGGGTGGTCACAGGAATTCTCAGACAGGAACACACAGGGATTTCCTGACATGATGGAGATATTCTGCCCCTTGTTTTGTTTGGTCGTAACAAAATTGCATGCAATTGTCAATTCGGCAATCTGAACACATAAGACCTTTTTTTGTATGTAAATGTAGCTTCATGTTTAAAACGTTGAAGGGCACTATCAAAGTCACCTCTCGATATGCCGAAGGCCACACCTGCAAGGAGGAACACTGGCCCTGTCCCTGCAGGCATGAGACCTGTGCCCACAGTCCTTCCATGGACACCCACCATAGTGATGTCTCTTCTGACAAGGCCATAATTCATGCATTCACTTGGCAAATATTTATTGAGAGTTTATTATGTGCCAATCGCTGTGGCTGGCCGCAAGGACCCAGTGGTGAATGAGGCAGACAAATGACTCTGTCCTCAGGAGGTTGCAGTAAAAGTGAGCTTAGTGATGAGCTGGGTGAGTTTCCTGTTTCTATGGGCAGATAGGAAAGCCATCCAGGTCTGAGACTGATGAATTGGCATTTTTGTTAAGTTTGGAGGTTTCCATTAAAACGCTGAATAAACACATCCAGGCCATTGTTCTAAAGAGCCTTTTCAGAAAACCTTCTTAAATAAATGCCTAAAAATTTCTGAAGTATCTTTAAAAATTGATATCGCATTTTAATATAAAATACAAAACAATAAATGTGCCTGTAATAGGCGATCTTCAGGAGAATAATCTTCAACATGTTTTATGTATTTATCTATTGTGCCCATTTCTTCCTGAAAGTATAAGAAAGAAAGAAAGAAAGAAAGAAGGAAGGAAGGAAGGAAGGAAGGAAGGAAGGAAGGAAGGAAGGAAGGAAGGAAGAAAAATTGGATCTATGATTTCCTTGCTCAGATTGAGTAATTGGAAACTTTGAATTTCTCACACAAAGTTTCTCTCACTGTAGTTTTTCTTTACCTCTATAAATGATCGTACTAAAGTTAGGTATTTTATGCCTCAGAGATAATACTATTGTTTTCCTTCTTTTGCTTTGATGTGGTGAATAGTAATGACGACCTTGCAAAAACAAGCATTGATACAAAGCAGGAAAAGAAGTGTGAATTTAAAAAGTGTACTTCACACACGTCATACTGTCTATAGTGTGTGCATTTTAAAGCATCTTAAAATCTCCCTGAGACCCATAGATCAAATTCAAGATGAAACAATATTCATCATTCAACTCTTTTGAAATCCTTTTTCACCTGATTCTAGATTGCATCATCTAATTGCTCATTTAAAATATAATTTTCTGCCTATTTTTCAAAGAAAATTTCTAAAACATAGACATTTGCAAAAGATAAAAGAAAAAAAGAAAGTATAGTTTCTATTTTAGACTACCCTGAGATAATCTATTAACTAAATAACTAAGCACCAATAGTCAACTAATATAGTCAAGCTAATATAAGGGAGCAGAATCTGAAATGTTCTCAGATTAACAAGACTCAACCACTGAAGCAAATAGAAAACGTAGTTGAAAATACATACTACAAAATTGACACAATTTGAATTTGGGAACAGAGGTCATGTCTCATCATTGTATGCCTAGCACCTAGCACGTTGGTTAGCATAGTAGAAGCTTTATAAATATTGGTTAGGATAGGTTGTGTAAAGTACCATTTTTCATAGAAACATCATTCCAGAAGAGATCTTCGGGGTACCAGGTCAACATCCAAATTGTTGTAACATTCTTTTCTAACTTGCTCTCTCTTCTATTTGATAGATTTTCACAAAACTAAGATAGTAAAAAGCCTTCCCCTTAGTCTTCTTTCCTCCAGGCTAAATTTCTGTTTTTGGTATGATATTACTTTTAGGTAGTAAACAATTCTGCTTGCACTGCACTGGTTGAGGTCTGCACCTCCTAAAACAAAGCACCAAAATATTAAATAATATAATGTAGAAAAGTCAGACCTCTGCAGAGGACAGTGAAGGAATTATTTTTTAGGATGTGTACCTAAAATGGAATTGGTTGTTTCCTCCATTTCTGGAAAGACAACTGCAGAATAAGGTCATTGAGGAAAAGGTTGGTAGCTTTCCTCTAACATCCATCCTCTTCTTCACAGTGGTCATAAAATCTGAACCTCAGAATACATAACTGTTTAGCTAGACGGTACTTCTAAACTTCCCTTGCAGCTGGGTGAGGGGATGTGCCCATGTTCTCTTCTCACTAATGAACAGAGAACACAAGGGATGTATGCCATCCCACCATTTTTGAATTAAGGCTTCAGAGAGATCTCCTCTCTTCCCTCTTCCCACTGGGGGAAATCAAGATGGAGTGACTGAGCCTGGACCACGCGGAAAGTGACAATGGTATTGGGGACCACAGAGAAGGAAACAGGAAGAAACCTGGGTCTCCAAATGATCTTGGAGGGCAGAGTTGCTTGGTCTTCAAGAAGTATGGCTCATGACTGGATATGGCTTATACATCCCAGGGCCTGGCTTACACATAGGTAATGTAGTAGACAGGTATTATTCTGGAGAACACTTTCAGCAATATTATATGGGGAGGGGGGATGGCATTGGATTGAGGCTGGGCAGCGAATGTGGAGTCTTTTTTCTAAGAAGCTTAACAATGAACATTCTGGTAAGTTCAGCATGGTGCTGAATACATGCTCAGAACTCCACTGAAAGACCATATTCCCTCTGAGAACTAGAGAAGGAACTATCTCTCTGCCTTCACAAAAGAGGACTTTTTTGGCAGACAGGGTACTAACAGAGCTGGGATAAAGAAAGAAAGGAAGACAGATGGCACACAACTCCTCCTTCCGAAAAGCAGCACCATCACCTGGCAATGCAGCAGCCAGTACCTCCTACCCCGGGGGGATGACGGCTGGAAGCAGGTTGGGCGAAAGACTGGCACAGTGCACTCTGTTATTGCTGCACATGAAGTCGGCAGCATGGGGAAGCCCACAAGTGGCACGATGGCAAGGTCAAGAGTAAGGTACAGAGTAAGGTCATTGGTCCATTTGTACTGTCATGAAACAAAGAGAAAGATGAATCCAAAAAGTAAACATGGCATCATCATCAGAAACAGAGACGCAGCAGAGCCCAGACGAAAGTTCCCTCACTGCCCCTGCCTCCCCACCCGTTACGAGGCTGGTCACTGAACTGCTGATGCAAACATGAGTCGATTCCCACAGTCAGTCCCTCAGCCTTCTCACACACTCACTTCCCGCCGTACCCACCGTGGATTCCGTGATCCTGCATTAGGAGTGTGCTGTTGCACGTGCTCTCCATCCTTCTGCCCCACTGCCATTTCATTATTGTTTCCTGGTCAAACCCAACATGGTTTAATCTAGCCCTGCGCCTAACCTGCTCCTAGTCCCACACAGCTGACAACGGCTGGAGAAAAACACACAACCCTACTATTGGTTTCGCTTGAAATGCGTGATTCCTCACCCAAGTGGACCTTTCCTACCACCCTCGGTCACGCTGTGTTTCCCTTGTCCGCTCACTTGCCTCCTCTCGCTACGAATGGTTGTTGCAGATCTCTGTTCCTCCTCAACCCCACTCTGGTTCTCAGCTGATGACGGTGCGTCCGACTTCGTCTGCAGAAGGGAAGCAGGCGCCTCCTCTGTGCCCACACGCGCAGCCTTGCCCGCGGGCGGGAGGCTGGGTCTGCTGTGCTCCCAGCCAAGGCTCAGCTCCCCACTCACACACTGCGTCCTCCCCAGTTGGCTGCAGCCCCAAAACTGTCCCCTATCTCGCCCATCACTGTATTTTCCTTGCCACTGGATTGTCTCTAGCAACATGCAAACAGGCCAACATTTCTCCTATTTTAAAAAAGCAAATACAAAGACAAAACAACCTACTGGCTAAGTGTCTGTCTCACTTACCATGACAGACACAACCTTTCTAGCAAATCTCAGTAGATTATTGATAGAATAATAGATTATGAACAAACAGCATCTATTCCAGAAGTTCAAGAGTGTTTTGAAATCAGAAAATTGATCCACATGACTCATCTCATCAATAGGTAAGAAGAAAACTATAGCTTATCATGCACTAAATTTGACCTCGTACCGTGTTTACCCGAAAATAAGACCTAGCCCAACCATCAGCTCTAATGCGTCTTTTGGAGCAAAAATGAATATAAGACCCAGTCTTGTATTATATTATATTATATTATATTATATTATATTATATTATATTATATTATATTATATTATACCTGGTATGTTATATTATACCCGATATATTATATTATATTATATTATATTATATTATATTATATTATATTATATTATATTATACCTGCTATGTTATATTATACCTGATATATTATATTATATTATATTATATTATATTATAATATTATAAGACCTGGTCTTATAGCAAAATAAGACCAGGTCTTATATTAATTTTGCTCCAAAAGATGTATTAGAGCTGATGGTCCGGCTAGGTCTTATTTTCGAGGAAACACGGCAATTCCCCTTTGAATGATTTGTACCCATGAGTTAATTAAGAATGTACAAAGATTTTGTCCGTACAATTTCATACTCAAAACTCTTAGTAAAACTGAAAAAGAGTGACAAGAAAATGACAAATATAAGAGAACTGAATAAAATAAATGATGCAGACCTCGTTTGCAAGTAATACAGCATATATTGTAAATAACTGCTTACTGAAATATAAAAGCTTTTAAAAAAGCAGGTTACAAAACAATGTACAGAACTAGGCGAGCTTCATAATACTTAAATATACACATGCATATATTTCTGAATCAGTATAAAGTGTCAACAGTGACTATCTTTGGATTTAAACAGGATTTTAATTATTTTTCTTATTTTGCTTTTATTTCTAGATTTTCTACAATGAAGATGTAATAGCTTCATAATAAAAAGTATTTTACTTATAACTAATAATTCATCAATTCTGTTAAATATGGCACCCTTCATAAAATCATACTTATGCTTAAAAAATACACGTTAACATTAAAATAAAGATGCCATTACTAGTATAAAAATGAGATCAATAACACTGTGACCATAAATAGAACAGAAATGAAGCAGTGAACAGAAATAGAACCACCCTTCGGAAACAGAAAAGATTACATAAAGAATATGTGCCTGGCATATTGTACGCATTTTTATCTTATCATGGAGAACAGTTGATCACTATTTTTCTGGCAACAAAACTTTAAATTTTTGAAAACTCAGAATGTCTCTCCCTTAGCTGAAATGCATTTAATTCCTAGTATTTTCTCAACTCAGTCTCCCCTAAGTGACCCTTACTATTCCCATCTTTTCAGATTCATTTGGACATATTCTTCTGGATGCATTCCAGTGCTTTTCATTAAGGGATGCCGAAATCTTATGCAAATGACTCCATGTGAGCACAGGTTACCCAGTGTCTCTTTCAAGGCCAGTGGCATAAACCACATGGGGCGGCCCATTAATCCTTGACCTGCAGTGCCTGGGGCTCTTCAGTTAATGGTTAGAAGCACACACTCTAGAATCACCCTCTCAGTTCTGATTTTCAGCTCTGTCCCTTACTTGCCGTGAGACTTTGGTCCCCTTATTTGTTTCATCTTGCCTTACTTGGGTTTAAAGCACCCAGAACAATACTGGTCACATTTTAGTCTTAACTGGCATTAATTCATGGTTATTTGTGACCTTAAGCTACTTCCAAGTAGATGCGGCTGCTTACGTTTTATTTTAGTTTTCAATAGCATAATTTTTAAATCCTCAACCCAAGTTCGTTGTGAAATTTAAATCTATCTTCTAATGCACTCATGTTCCTCAGAGAATGACATCATTGGTAAAAGTAACCACCCTTTTTCCATCCTACTAAGTTCCACCAAAGGTTCAGTAGTCCAAGCCCCAATGGGTGCCAGTGTTTATGTTCTTATTGGTGATTGTTACTAGCAGGTAACATGGCAGTTAGGCTTTTTCAGCCTCATGAAGGGAAACTCTGATGCAAACCAGATTAAACAATACAGTGATCTGTTTTCCAGAAGTTTCAAGAGGCTCCAGTGCAGTGGATTCAGGAGCTTGGTGAAGTAATGAAGGGCCAGATTCATTTCCTCTCCCAGTTTTCCCATGTCCAACATGTCAGCTTTGTCTTCAGGGTCTCAGCCCTGATGGCCAGAGAAGTTCACAGCCACATCTGGACAAGATAACATTAGGAAAACATAGCAATTGTTTCCTCTTACATTAACACAGAAGCACAGAAACCCTTCTCAAAACCCCATTAGAGGGAAGTTTCTCCAGCCGGACATGACTGACTGACCATTTGAGTTCCATGAGTAGCACAGACAAAGCAGGATTTGCCACAAGCACAGAGATGGGAGGCGCTTTGCCTGAGCCCCATGGACCAGCCTAGACATGGCCACGGGAGTGGGAGTGAGGGTGGAGTGAGTGGACGGCCAACAGTGTCTGCTGTGGCTGACCCACTAATGGCATGGTGACAATAGCCTTTTTCTTACTGTTCAGATAGCACATGGACATGACAGAGGAATCAGATCAGGCTCCCCACCTGGCTATATCAATACGTACATTAAGCCAGTGAGAGACTACGTCTTAGTAATCAGATAATTTTAGATAAAAAGGGCCGTAAAACTTAAAAGTGTATCTTCACAGCTGCTTGTATAATCATGTGTATAATATATATAAAACACTTATATATATTTATATATAATTTAATTTAATGATACACCATTGTATTATACATGTAGTGTATTACATTATATATTGTATGTTTTATATACTAGGCATAGATGATATATAATTAATGTATATCATGCATGATGTACATATATAATAAAATATATATTTATATATCATTTAAAAATCAAATTCAGATCAGTTTAATGCTATTAAAATCAATGCATATAAAATGACACAGAGGCATCCCACATAAAAAGAGACACCCTTTCTTGAGTGTCTTAATAAATGCTTGAGCACCACTGGGAACATTCAGTAAAGAAGGAATGGTTTCCATCCTTGTGGGGCATATATATTAACATTTTTTCAAAGTCTTTATATAGTTTTCTTTATGCTCTGAAGTTTTCATTTACATTCATGGAAAGAGATTCATTGTCACAATTTTAGATGATTGGTTCTGCATGTTTCTTAATAAATACCCAAAAGAAACAAGAATTTTTAGAAATTCAAAACTAAAATACGACAGAATTACTTAGAATGGTATAGGAATAATTCTCACCTGAACATCTGTGTCATTAATATATGGACTATGAAGGCTGTAACCAATTATAACAAACCATTCATATATGATTCAGGAAATATAAGAATTTATGATAAGTTCTTATATTATGAAATACAGTATACCTTAAAATGCAAAGATCATACTATTTTTGTACAAGATACTTGTCCCTTTTCGTCAAGTTCTCACTTCATATTATGAGCCCCCAGAATGATTGTAAGTTTAAAGAAAAAAGGATATAGACTGAAAAATGAAAATAAAAAACTAAATAAGCTTTAAGATAAAAGCCAAAATGGAAATTGTAAAGAGTGCCTTGGTTCTTTATATTTATGTACATTTTCTACACTTGCAATGTCATTAGCAGTATCTGCAGGAGCACATTTCTTGCCATGATCAAGGAAAACAGAGTTGCTGTCACAGTGTCCCTACCGTGTTTTCGTGTTCAGTCCAATATTACCCTCTGCTATGGACTTTAAGAGTTAGCAAGCGAATGAATGTGTTTTATCTTCCCATTACACACCACTTGGCCTATGGTATCCACATATCAGGGCCTCAATGAATAAATGCTGGTGAGCCAATGAATCTGGGTGGCACCTTTCAGTGAAGAAGTGCAAAAACCACAGTTGACTGAGCCAGCCACTTGTCCCTACACCTCTCTGTCGCTACTGACACATCCCCAGTCAGAGACACACGGTGTATAAATATTATCCCGTCGCGTAACTTACATAGAAATTCACGTTCTAATAGTTACTTGAGTGATTTGTTTGTAGATTTTTTTTGACACAAATTGGTTTTTCTTTAAGGTAAATTTACAAATTCACAGCAGTCAATCCTACATTAAACCTGGCTGATCAATTTTAATGAAATGCCCTAAGTCATAATAATAATTAAAAACAAAAAATAAAACCCTGCTTCATATTACAACAAAAGACGTATTTATTTGCCCCCAGATATCAGCTTTCACCTGCTCCTATATAAAGAAAACGTGGTGCAATAATAGTGACATTTTTAATCATGCTGTTTTTCTGTAAAATCATGGTTTGTATATCATGATCATATGAGGTCGTAACATGCTTCCTGTGATGTACTGACCTCAGGACCCAGCTTCCCAGAGACTCCACGAAGACCACGAGACAGCAGGTTACTACGGCCTGCAGGCTTTCAATTCCTCATTTTTAATTATTAATAAAAGCCATTTTAGAACCCTCCCTTGCCCCTGTTTTACCTTTGAGCTACACACGGCTTTTCAACTTCCTTACCGCTTCCTGAGAGTGGTTTCTACCTGCTGCTTTCATTCCTTCCCAGTCCGACTTGTAACATCACCATTTTCCTATAACTTCCTTTTTTAAGATCATCCCGTCTTCTTGCCGCCAGCCATTCATTTACCTCTCACTGTCCGTCCCCCGTCTGTTGAAGCCAACCCCATTTTCTGCCCCAGGCCTCCCTAAAGCCCGCTCTCCCTTGGGCCCAGTGACACTCATTCTACCATCCATGTCCCCTTCCATGTCCACGTCTACTGTCCAGGCACAAGGCAAGGGCTCAACACTACACAGAAATGACACCTTCATTGTCCCTGAGAGGTGGGAACAGATGTGACAGTAAGTAAGTGTGCTCCAATGGCCCAGACGCTCTGACAGAGCCAGCAGTGCACCTGACTCAGAGGCATGTCTTGAAAGGGTTTCTGCAGAGGAGTGACACACTGGCATCTCTGTGTTAGAAAGAAGCATCTGGCAGCCAGGTGGAGGCTGGTTCAGATAGCATAAGACCAGAGGCAGAGATGAGAGAGCCCATGAAACACTCTGACAAGAAATGGCAAAGATAGACACCAAAGAAAGTTTAGTTACAAAATTAGAAGAGGAACAGATAGAAAATGAGAACTGTTTCAAGGGGTGAAATCATAGCAACTGGCTTAAATGGATACAGGGCCAGGGGACAAAGAGGAAGAGGCATCACTGATGTCCCGGTCTCTCCCTGGGGTCACATTTGCCAGGACAGGAGCATAAGGAAAGGCGTTTCAGATGGGAACGGGCCTGGCAGTGTCTCAGTCAGTTCTAGCTGCTGTAAAAACCCCACAGACTGGGGGCTTCCACAACCGACACTGACTTCTCACAGTTCTGGAGGATGGAGCCCAAGGTGCTGGCATGGGCAGATCCACGGTCTGTTGAGGGTTCAGACAGCGCTTCCTCACTGGGTGTCCTCACAGTTGAAGGGTGGAGGGAACTCTCCCTTTTTAAGGACACAAACCCCGTGTTTTGGCCTCCATTTTCAAGCCCTAATCACCTCCCGATGTCCCCACCTCCTTGTACCATCACTTTGGGGGACAGCTTTCAGTGTATGGATTTGAGAGGCAAATTCGGTCCCTAAGAGTCTTCTCAGAATGGCATTTCTGGCGACTCCTGCCGCCTCTTCATCTACCGGGCTCCACCTCTCTGTCCAGACCCATTAGGGACTTAGAAACACCTGCCTCAGTGAAGCAGGAAAGGAACAAAGCAGCATGGGAATCCAAGTGGCCATAAAACTTGCAGACTGTGTTGGGGTTTCAAACAAGGTTTCCTAGTGGAAGCAGGAAAATGTGTGAGATATTGACAGAAGGAAATGGTTATGGGCACACAGAAACCATGAGAATCGAAGGCAAAATACAGGGTCATTTGAGGGGGAGGTAGAGGTGGAACCTCACTGGAGAAGATGAGTGAAGTTGAAACCGGAAGCACTATTGGGCCAGCTTGTGGCCTGGGTGAGGTGGGACCATCTGATGGCACCTGGCACACTGAGTTGTCCTCCATGGCTTCAGGCACCCAAAACTATGTGCTGAGGCTTCTCAGGTCCTCACACCTGGACAAGACTTCTACCATTAGACCCAAATATGTCCATCTACGAGACAGTTAACCTCCATTTCAAGCTCATTGAGGCTGTGGTCTATTTTCCTGGGTCCTCGTGCTAGTCAAGTTGGCCTTTGAAAAGGCAAGTAGCATTTGCAAAGCAAGTGGGAATCATTTTCGATCTGGGTAAGCTTCAGTGTGCCATGGAGTTACTACACATTCCTCATGACTTTCCAACTGTTGAAGTCGGTGACTGCTTTGGCTAACAGTTCTCCTTTGTTCCTCGTACCTTCACCTTTCCAGAGCACATAACGAGTCATCTCCGAAACTTAATGAAAGACTTGGTTGTTATTAAAAGGAAAACCATTGAACCTTGGTAATAAGAACCACAGTCCACATTTTAATTTCATTTCCACAGACCCAGGGACACTGCTGGTCACTTTCAGAGGCTTCTAAATTCCAGGTTTGGAGCAGCAGTT
This sequence comes from Rhinolophus sinicus, assembly GCF_036562045.2. Taxonomy (NCBI): domain Eukaryota; kingdom Metazoa; phylum Chordata; class Mammalia; order Chiroptera; family Rhinolophidae; genus Rhinolophus; species Rhinolophus sinicus. The sequence goes on from NC_133758.1 coordinate 2,480,988, forward strand.
GGGTTACCGGTGCAACGTACAGTGGTTTGGGGTTCAACTGCAGTCTCAGAGGATTTATTTTAGCACTTATTGTTTTTTCCCTCTGGGCAGTGAGACCTGCTGCTCCAGATTTCACAATAACCAAGATTGATCTTAAGTTCATTTCCATAAATATGCCGGGCACATAGGAAGCTCTGGAAGGCAGTCATTCCTGGTTGAAATGTGGCAGCTATGCCCAGGGAGCGGTCTACGCTTATTGTGAATTTCCCCATGAATACTTAAGCTTCAACAAGGGGCAGTTTCTTCAAAAAGGACTTTGGTCAACAGATTTGTACTGAAATAAACTTCACGAGTTGACGTGAGCTTAATTAAAAAGTGATAAATCTCCCTTGCCTCATCTATCAGCTATTTACAAAGGGGAGAAGAACTTCAGGGTCTTGCTATTAAGTCACACTAGTTGGCACTTATGAACACAATTTCCATGATATGTTTTATATCTGAAGAATAAGGAGCCCATGTATTCCTCTTTCTAGAAATGTTAACTAGTTTTGTGTATATTGTTTTTTATCATGTATATTGTTCAATTCTAGGGAAGATCTCACTGGTGAGTTAATGTTATAGTTGTGTGTGTTAAGTTGCATGTTCTGTTACCTACAGTAAATAAAGCAATGGCGTGAGAACCCTAAATTCCAAAGTTCTAGGTATATAACACTGTATGTGCCTTAATGCAAAAATTAAAATGCTAGTGCCTTTTATGACTATAGGTGAACATCTCAATCCATGTCAAATTTTAGGTTCTGAAGCCATCTGAAATACATCTTCTCATGTGGGAAGAATCTCAGGCATGGCCCCTTTCTGTTATGCAAATGGAAATGCATCAAGATCAGTCCCCATGGTGAAAACATTCCCGAAAGCAGACTGCATTGTGAGTGGCTTTATAAAGTAGCTTACTTTTCCATCCTCACAATATGATATTTATCAGGGTGAAAGGGGGGCATGGTGGAGACAAATGTTATTTACACTGATACTGGCCCTGGTCAAAGCTCTTAGGGTTGGCTTTTATGTTGAGAAGAAACTAGATGTGAGATCCCTCAATTCTTTCTCCACTCCTGTCGTCCTGTGGTTTTCAAACCTCTGCAGGGGCAGGCACTGGTCAGGACCTCTTCTTGGGGATCTCACTTCCTAAGTCTCCTCCCTGGTACAGAGAAAGTTCTCATCACCTCACCATGTGGCTCAAGAATCATCCACATGTAGCCATTGTATACATTCTATCCTCTTGAGATTTCAAGAAAAGCTTCTAAAGGAAGAAAGAAGAAGAAAAACCCTTACCCCTGTCAAGTGCTTGCTCTTTCAACTGAAAGTCATGAATTTCAAGACTTAATTTTGGGTCTCAAAGACAAGAAATTGAATCTTTTGTGATCCTTCTTTGAAGAGAATATATTAAAGCCTTGTGGTCTAGCCTTGTGGAAGAAAGGATCAGAATAAAAGGAATTACCTTTTTAAGAAGATAATTATAAAAGGAAATCTTACCCATATTTCAAAATATGTAATTATTACAAATAAATTTACAAGTAAGAAAGTGAGAAGATGATGATGAAATGTCAATTCCTAAATTCTCTGAGTGTTTCTCTTTCTGATATGTTACCTATTGTTATATTTACCATATATCTGAATAAAAAAATCAAGATATATTGTCTAACAAAGCATTTTTTTCTCATTGTCAATTAACTTATACGAAAAGTCTAATATGGACACCTATAAAAGTTCAGTTGCTTTTTATTTTAAGCAGATGAATTACAATTATTGAGCATTAATTGAAAAATAAATAAAACACTGTGGCGTATAGTTGGTTTTCCTATAGTAGCATTTCATCATGTTTTAGAACACAAATCTTCTCTATTTTCATTCCCTTCTCTCCTACCAGATCATCATCAAAATAAGCATCATGATGTTATGTTTCATAAAGCAATTTTTAATCTTTTGTATCTCAACTAACTTAAAAAAAAACATGTAAGAAGACTCTCAACTCTTTACGTCAGCTAGTAGGTCATGTAGTTTCTTAAGATAATATCCTTTATGGTTTCTCTATACTCGTAAAAAAGAAGAAAATATTGACCCATTTTATCTTCCTGTGTGATGGGTGGGGCTGAGTGAAAGGCAGTTTCAATCTTCCCTGGCATGCTGATGGAAAGTGAAAAATGACTTTCAACTAAAAAAAATGAGTTTCTGTGATGTTAGAAGGTATTGGGACACCATGGTGTTTTGATACACAAAGCTAACAATTAGCTGTCATATAGATATGTGACCTAGAAGAGAACCCTGAAAAAGGAAGCTTACTAGAAGTGGACAAATAATTTTCATCCCTTTCCTTCTTTTTGATATAATAAAAATATATTTAAATCCAATTTCGATAAGTGGAATTCTGGCAATGTCAATGTGAAGAGGCTGGCAAATCATCTCCCACATAAATAAGGATGAACAAGTATAAAGCAACTTTTTCAGGACTCTGGAGATTGATCAAATTTGAGCAACAAATTGAGAAGTATTTAATCATGAAAAACTAGTGAAACTGAGTATAAGTAGTAAGAATATGTGGCCCTTTTGCCTGGTACCAATTCCATGCCCCCATCCCTACTCAGTTTATGACATGGTAGTTTTATGAGGGCATGGAGAGTCTTGAAAAGCAGCCACTTTGTCACCATCAGGGAAGAGGGCAGTCAACATGGAATGGAGGCTAAAAACTCAAGTTGGCGTTGTCAGTAAATGCAACAAACTTAGGACATGAATGAGGAAATCCCACAGCTTTTCTATCCCCATCGCAGTCCCAGTTAGGGTGGGCCCAGTAGACATTTAGTGGTGAAATCCTAGAAATTAGAAGGCCATAAAGGGATGGAAATCAGCATTCCATGCATCTCTGGCTGACTACAAACTATGCCTGTGTATAAGGAAAATCTGAGATAGCTGAGAGGAAAATAAAAGCAGAGAAATATTGGAGTAATGGCTACACTCTGAATGTGTTCCCAACTCACACAGATCAATTGAAAAGGGTGGGAGCCACCCAGGGTATTTCAACACAAACTGTGCCCAAGTCATTGACTGATTGCTAAGCTAGGCAGATACAAGAGTAATCTCACAAAAGAAGGCTAAAAAAAAAAAAAAAAATGACTAGAATAAGTAAAAACTCAATTGAAAAATCAGTGGCTACACACCACAGGGGAGAGAGATTCCACTGTTAAAGACCACACAAATTACTAAAAGAGAAAAAAGAAAAGAAAAAAAAAAGCAGAATCCAGAGTACCTAAAAATCTACTTTGTAAAATGTCTATATTCAAGAAAACTATGCAAGAAAACTATGCAAGAAAACTATGCAAGCCTGATTAAAAACAAACAGACAAACAAACAAACAAACAAAAAACAAGAAAGTGTGACCCATACTCACGAGAAAAAAATAACCAATAGAAAGTGACTTTGGGTGGGCCCAGATGTTGGATTTAGCAAACAAATACATCAAAGTAGCTATTTTAAGCATATGTAATGATTTTTTTAAGTGTGTCTGTGTGTGTATGTGTATGTGTGTATTAAAGACTTAAAGAAAAATATGATAATGATTAGTAAACAAATAGGAAATCTCAACAAAGAAGGAGACATTAAAACAAACATACAAAAACAAAGAGAGAGAGAGAATAGAGACATTTTCAGATAAATAAAAACAGAGAGAATTTATTGCTAGTAGACTTGCCATTCAAGAAATACTAAAGGAGTCCTTCAAGCTGAAAAGAAATGATACAAGATAACTTGAATCCTTGGGAAGAAATGAAGAACACCAGAAATGGTAAAGATGTGGGCAAATTTTATATATAAATGGTATAAATATATTTTTATATTTTTTTAAAAAATTCTAAAAACATAAGATCGTGTCAAACACTACCATAATACTGCACTCTTGGGTTTATAACATATATAGATGTAATATATATGAAAATAATAGCACAAGGGGGGAGGAAATGTAGCTATGTTGAAACAAAGTTGTTATATTTTATCAGAATTTAGTCACTGTTATCCTTAAGTACATTGTAATAAGCTGCATAATGAAATTTCTGTAGCAACCACTAAAAATACAACTAAATTCCAAAAATAAATAGTTTGAAAACTAAGAAAATAATTAAGTTAGTAAGATGGGGGAAAATGACTAAATACTGTAGCAAAAAATGTACAAAGGAACAAAAAGTCACAAGACGGAAAACAGTAAAATGGCTGATGTGCACAACCTTATCAAAATTTACATTAAATATGATGGGGCTAAGCACTCCATTAAAAAGGCAGAGATTGTCAGATAAAAGATAAAAAATAATTCTTCCAACTTGATGCTGTTTACATCCAATCTTGACTTCTTTTTAAAATAAATATGAAAGCAGAAAGTGTTGTGTATTTATAAATGACCAGATCATGAGGACATTGTTCTGGAAAGGAAGGTTACTGTAAATGTGTAAAACACTTCTGAGCTAACAATGCTATATATCAAAGGGAAAGAAAGTGCTTTGATGGAAACTTACGTGACCATATAATCCCACCTTTATGACTGCCACTTTTCATGGTCATTTCACTTCTTTTTCTTTACATGAAAGTCAGAGGGTTCAAGTTTTCAGGACTGTTGAACATGACCAATTTATCTGAAAGTGAATCACAAGATGAACTTCCATCTGTAGTTCTTGATATTTTAATGTACTTGCAGAAATTGCTTTTCATCTGGAATTAAAAGGTATATAGTTTGCCATTTTCATATTTACATATATGAGCTAAAAATGTCAGAACAAACTTCTGATCATCTTAAGTATATATAGACCAATCAGCTCAGGTACTAAATGTTGCTTATGTATAATTCCTATAAATAAAAGCCAATACAATGAGTATCTAATATAACTATCTTAATTGATTACCTCTTTACATTCCTCAAATTGTGATGTACATGAAACGTTTTCCTATTATCAATTTTTATGATTTCCAAATGTTTTCTTTTCAATGCTGAACATATACAACTTATTCTTTCAATAATGTTTTTTTTTTTTTTTAGTTCTGACTCAAAAATATGACTTTTTACAAAGTTTATAATTTTGAGTCTATTTTACACATGAGGAACATAAGGAGAAAATGATGTGACTGACTTGACAATTCCATACATGTAAGTAGTGATGAGGTTGCACTAGAATTTAAAGCTTCTCAAATATAACCTCCTACTGTGACAAAATCAGTTTATACACAGCCTTCAGTCACCACTGGAAGAGTTGGCTAAAACAGAGCCATATGTAAAAGAATCATATGGAAAAAACAAAAGATGTAACGATGGAACTTGGCCATTTCAGCTAGTGACTTTCGATTATAGTCTGGAATGACTCATAAAGTAGTGGTATGCACTTACTTGCTCTTGACCAGCATTTTTTAAATAGGATAAGACAAGATAGGATCTATTAGGATAGAATAGGATAGGATAGGATAGGATAGGATAGGATAGGATAGGATAGGATAGGATAGGATAGGATAGGATAGGATAGGATCGGATCGGATCGGATCGGATCGGATCGGGTAGGGTAGGGTAGGGTAGGGTTGGATAGGACATATCAGAGTGCATCCTATATATTAAGTATTTCTTCATGAAACTCTTACATTTTGAGTGACATCATACAACATATTTCTTACTACAAGTGGAAGTAAAAATATTTGAGAAATACTTGCCTGAAGTACCATTGGTCTCTGGCTTTCCACATGTTCCAAATCATCATTAAACACTTTTGCCCCTTTATGACCCAGATGTATTTCATTCTGTCAAAAACAAGGGAAGAAAAACATTCAGCCACTTCTCTTTAATTATATATGTGTATACTATATCATAAAAATGATTCAGAAAGACTGTTTTGAGAGAACATAACTATTATACATTGCAAAGGTACAAAACTAAGTATAGCATAAGAGAGAAACTCTTGTCAAACATTAATACATTATTTGCATTTCTACCTTTTTATTCATTCCTTGGATAACCAAATAGTTTGATGGATTTGCTTGATTTTACTTATACTAATCACATTTGCCACATCCATGTGACTCAAAACAGAAGCACTGGAACCCAGGTGCACAGGAGAAATATATTTTCTTTTGTATCTATCTAACCATCACCTTTCAAGTGTCTATCATTGATGACCAGCTTTCTGGAAGGCACATGAAGAAATGTACCTCTTCGTTCTTTTGTTCCGTACACACTTTCTGCTGTGCATGTATGTGTCTGTCTATATATGGATATGCATGTCTGTAAGATATTTTTAAAGAGAGAAAAAATGACAGCCATGCCAAGAGAGGGGTCTCAGCCACTGTGGGTAAATCAATCCATCAAAAAAAAAAAAAAACAATTCTGCCATGAAACTTAATCACTAAAGGTCATGTCGGGGAGTGAGGAACAGATTAAATTAGCATAGTATTAGATATGGAAAATGATTTCTGTCAAAATCATCTTTACCACAATTATAATATGTTAATTACGTATTTCATTAAGGAAGTTGATTATGGTTCACGGATGAAATCACGCCTGCACAGACACCTGGAAGGAAGCAGAGAAGCCTAACTGTCCTCTCGCTCCTTCTCATGTTTCCCCCGGTTTCCCCTCTCTCTTTCTCCCTCTGACTCTATTTTCTCATTTCTCCTTTCTTCCCTTTTCCATTCTCTTCCTCATCTGCCCCCACCCCTTCTCGCCATTTGATGCCATCAGCAGCTATTAAATGTTTCCATCTTTAAGTTCTCATTTAGGGGACTCCTTAAGGAGACATAGGTTCTTGGCGTGGTGTCCTGAGTACAGCCTGGTCAGTGAGCTTTTCTGGTTTGCTCCTGATAATCTCTCTAAGATCCCTTTTCTCCTGCCCCCCTGTCCCCTCCCTCTCTGCCCCCTCCTGCCTCTCTCCACGCCCAGCCTGGGGATCTCCCAGCCCTGACTGCTGCTGCACCTGCAGAACTCCAGCTGTGATAGCCTGGGGGAGCCATGCCTGTGCCTCCATGGCCTGGGGGTGTCTGTCGGCCATGTACAAGAGGCGGGGTCTGTCATGGAAGCTGCACTGAGGCTTCAGTTCACAGCACTTTGGAATCCTGTCCTGGAAAGTGGCCCCAGTGAAGAGGACGGAGCCAAAGGTGGTCAATGAGCCGGAGATCTGCGAGCCAACTCTGTGAGTCAGTAGTCGGTGAGCCTTTCCCTGGGGATGATCCATTCATGTTCATGACAGTCCAGCATTAATTCTAAAGGTGTTGCTATGGGCCTCCTGTCTTACAGATCCAAGCAGCAGGGATCCAGGCCTCCACTTGGGTGTCCCCTTCAGTGGTGCCTTTTTGCATTTAGATGCATCGAGTATAGTTTAAAAGAGCCGGGGGTTGGGGGGACAGACATAGAAAGATCTCATGCTATACTTCATATGCAAATTTCTATGCAGAGTCATAAGTTAGCCTGGTCTCCTCCCAGACAGCAGATGAAGCAGAAAACAGGGCAGGTGAGCAGAGCTAGGGGATTATTCATGCTTCTGAGAAAAGGTCCCAGTGAGACCCCAGGGAGTAGAGGCTGCTGCATCTCTTTCTTCTATTTCCCTGTGAGTAAGAACGCACCCCAGCTCCTGTGCCCTTGGGCCGATAGATTTTGCCACACAGAATAATCATTGTTGGAATTAAGCATAATTGTCAAGAAAGACTTGGTCATCACAAGAAAGAGTGTCTCATACAACTGTCCCTTTGCTTTCCAACAGTAATTACTTTAGTAATTAATCTCTGTCATTTAACTGTATTACATTTTGAAAAGAGAAAATGGAAGAAAGACCGGTTTCAAACTAATTTACATCACAGTTTAAAATCCCAGAATAGGGTGAATCAAATGTCAAATTTAGCCCTTTCACATTTTCTAAAATAGTCTCATTCTAACACCCAGCCCAATGGAATCAAAAGCAAGATGCTGAAGTCACCTCTTCCTGAAAGGCCAGGCTTCAAAGGCAATATTGCCTCAGATTCCTCATGGAAATCCTCCTGGCTTGTTCCAAGGTGCTCAGAAATACAATTAATACCCCCACCGAGGAGAGCACTAGGAAATCTCTTCTGTCCGAAGGCCATTTGTGCTGCTGGTAATGTCAATTGCCCATAATGCAGCACAAGCATTTGTTAATGACACATCATACCGCAAGTGAATAAATCTGTCCCGGCAATCTCCTTTAATTCCTCTTCACCTCATTTCATCTTTTCAAATTAACTTGTTTGACCTTGTTTATTGTACACCTCATTATACTTAATTTTCAAAGAAGTGCTTTTAATATACTGAAATTTTCCTCAATTTCTTATTAGTGTTTTAATATTAGTAAGAGCCTATATATTACCTTTCCTTTTAATAGCAACCCTAATTAATAAAATGTTTCTCATAATAGAGTATGCAAAAATTTACAACATATTTTTAAAAGTCAGATTTACTTCATACATAATCAAGGTATGCCGCTAGCTTGTTTAAATAGAAAATCTCAGGCTTAATAATCCATAATAAACTTTGAACAAAAGCTTCCTCGTTAAGAACGATACTGCAAATGTACACGTCTATTGCTCTCAAGCCAGGATATCAGATATGTGACGGGACTGAGCAAGTGTCCAGGCATTTTCTAATAGTTACGTAATATTATGCTTTATGTGATGAATAAACGGGTGTGCGTCACTTGTCTAATATGTTAGATGAGAAGAGACACGTTTCCACAAACATACAGTTCTGGTATTCAATATTCAAGTAACTTGTCTCTTCGACTAAATACAAAGCATTATTATTTTGATTGCTATATAAAGCACAGAAAGAGAAAGAAGTTAAATTTGTGAAGTGGGGGAGGGAGGTGTAAAATGCCTGTGTGGCTGAAAAGAGAGCTGCAGCAAAGCACATGAGAAGGACTGGGGTCGGAAGGGAGAGGGGAGGGGAGGGGAGAAATGTAACAAAGGTGACTAGTGTGACATCACATACTTCATGGGGTCTAACCGCAAGACATCTCTGTAGCCAGGTGCCTCAAAGGTCTCTGTGAGCCACCTCTGAACCCCCACACACACACCACACAGCGGGCAGGGGGTGTGGCGGCTTCCCTGCCTTGCTGACTGAGTCTGTTCTGTCCTGGAAAAGGAAAGCTGCATGAATGCTTTCCAGGACTCGTTTCATCTGCATCTCTGTGTGCTGTTGATTTCACTTCTTTGGCTTGGTGAGGATGAAATAAGACCTCACTGACACAGGGGAGATACTTCCGGTTGAACTCAAGGCGTGACCGCACAGCTCTGATACAGGTTTCCAGGCTCATTAGAAAGTCTTTCCTGCTTTCTGGCAAAAAGCAGAGCAGGTATTTCTATAGGCCCAATGGCTCCTGATTAAAGAAGACTCTGGCCCACACGTATAAATATATGGGAGATTAGGAAAAGAAAAAGCCTCCTGCCAGTTGACCTGCTAAGTGAATATATATCAGGGCCCAGTAAGTGAAAAGGCTACGAGGTTTTAGTTAATGAGAACTGACTGATACTTAAAAGCCAGTCCCCCTCCCCACTCCTCCTCCAGTGCCAGCTTGTTATCCTGGAAGGCTGGACAGTGCCCCGCTCTCCTGTCTCTCCCCCTCATCTCCCCAAATCAAAGATCAAAGGCTGCATTTGTAAAGCAAATAGTTGGAGAGTTACAGCCGGGTTTGATGAAAACCCACTCGAGGCCTCTTGGGAGATATTACCTTCCTCATTATTCCACTGATTGGCCTTATTTCATCCAAGGATTACTGCACATTCTCCTGACGGCTGATGAGCAGCTTCATGAATATACAAAATAATCCAGCGGCACTGGGCCAGCACTGATTATCACTGTGCAACTCGGAGGAGCGGCTTCAAATGAGCTGCTGGAGACGGCGGGACTCTTCCTCCCCGTTCTCCATCTGATTTTACCACAAGGATCCTTATTAGGCTATTTTTCACGTGTCTGTAAGAGACAGAGAAAGAGAGAGGGATTGCATCTAGTTAAAAATGATCAGGGAATTCTGGGTACCAGATGTTTTTTGCTTAATATTGCAAAATGCCTTTTATTAGATTACACTGAGCACTTACTAACTACGGTTAAACTGCTCTGCAGAGAAACCCGATGGGAACGGTGCCCTAAATAGCTTTCCTCGGTTTGTTTTTTTTATCCCTTCCTTTCTTTTTTTGTGCACACTCTCCAATCTGTATATGCTTATTCATGGGTGTGTGTGTGTGTGTGTGTGTGTGTGTGTGTGTGTGTGTGTGTAAGGAGCTGGATATGTCAGTTGGGAGAGAAAGAGAGAGAGAGAGAGAGACTGCGGATAGAAAATTATCAAGGACTGTTACACACTGGCCTGGAATAATTTAGCATCTCACTGAAATCCAGTCTCTTTGGCCAAAGCACGTGGCCGAGGTGTTAATGAGACAGTAAGGATGGAGAGCAAAGGTGTTTATTTTCAGCTTCAGTCAGGCAGAAACGACGATGACACAAAGCACCTCTGATGGCTCCCACGTCCTCTGACGGAGTCAGCCTTGGATCAAGGCTCCATTTGGTGCAGAACATTTCTTCTCTGCAGAGAGGCCCCTCCTCCACCTCAGAAAGCAGCTTCTCCAGGACACAACTTTTGGCCAGAACCGGCACTCTTCCGTCTCAGGCTCAAAACATATTTATTCCCATTGTGTTAAGCAAGGAAGTGACCCTCTGACGGCTTTCTCCTCCCGCTAAACCAATCAGGACGCTTGGTTTACAGCATTGCTAATTTAATGTCTGATAAACGAGGTCTCTGATTGTCATTTACAGCTGGACACACTTGTTTTTACTGATTGTGAACCACTGAACTTTTCTGGGCAATAAATGTCTTCTCCTGCACTGTGCAATATGTCATGTGAAATAAATGACCAAAAGGAGGGACTCCTGGTCTGTGCCCACCACGCTGGCCAAAGAATCGCTCAGCCAGACAGGTTTCTGAGCAAGAAGGAGAAATCGTCACCCTGCTGGGTGGTGACAAGTAGTGTGCCCAGTCTCGACAAGTGGGGGCTGCCTTGAGTGGAGACCCCAGTGGTTAGTGAGGTGAGTAAAATCCAGTTCTGGGGAGTCTGTGGCTGGCACACACTTCTTACAGAAGGTCCTTTATACTGTCCGTGGGGCTGCATCTCCCCCAAATCCATTCAACTCTAGAAACATAGATAGTGAGGGATGTATATGAGAGCATTTTTAAACACACAAGGCAATTTACATGTGCAAGGTATTATCACTCCGATTACATATACGTTACTACTTATTATTATTGGAGAAAAAACCTACCCATTGTCATTTCATAGTGAGAACAAATCTTATGTGACTTTTCTGGGGCCTTTGTCAGGTCCGTATGTCTGTCAGGGATCCAGTGAAATGCTAGAGCCCTAGACACCTTCCGGTCCAGTCAGAAAATATATTTGTTCTTTTAAGCAGAAACATTGTCAGGGTTGGTGTTGGGGGGACCCGTGAGGCCAGCAGCATGTGGGTGATGAAACCCAGCCCCGTCTTCACCCGGCTGTTCCACGGAACTGCCCCGTACAGTAATTTAACAGATCCACATTTCATGACTGAAGTGATAAGGATGAAACATTTTTAAATAACCAAAAGGTAGATACACCAAAAAGCCTGATGAAACATTAAATGAATGTAGTGTAACACATTATCTTTGCTTCTGCACATCCAAAAAGCGCAGTGAACTAAAACATTGCATTAGGCCAAGAATAAAGCTAAAAATTAAATTGGCTCAGAAAGATCTCGGGTAGTAGTTTATGTACTCAGAATGCAGTAAATTTGGCCATTTAATCCCATTCTCCTACTCCTGGTGTGCACACTTAAAAAGAACACAGGGCTCATGGGGAAAGGGAGACACGGCTACGACTCTGCCCTTAACTATTTACCTGATGCCAGAAAGCAAGGGCTGAGTCATATTAATGTTGATTTTTTTTTTTTACTGTAAAATTGCTTCCATTTTCCAACATTTAAGTGCAGTGAATGTCAACAAATATAAAATATGAGCAACTTTGTAAAAGATGGAAAACAGACCCAATAAAGAAGACATATTTAAAAATATAATACTGCCCCTTCAAATCAATAAATAAAGACAAGCATTTCATACACTAATGCATTTATCTATGACCATTATAAATTAGTTGCTTGCCAGAAAATACACTTCTTAGCACAAGTGCCATTATTTAACGTTGTCTATTTAATGCACACTTAGTATATTTCCTCATCCAAAGCGCCTCTGCATAATTAGACAACATCCATTCTTAAAAACTAAAGTAGATGCCAAAAGTGCAATACATAAAGCATGATGTTTTACAAATTTACATCTTCAAAAGTTATGTGTGGTTTCAGAGAAGTGAAATTGCAGAAAGATCACTCTATTTTGATGGCCCTGGCCTCCTTTCATGGACTGCGGGTGGAAACGTAAGCCACCGAGTGGTCATTCTTCCTCAGCTTCAGGGGGCACAGGTTTTCTGGGCGATTCTATGAGCAGGATAACTGGATAGTGGGCCTTTGGTCATCTGCTGAATTGTGTATGATCATCCTGGCTGGGTTCCTAGGTCACTGGCTTCTGAGGTCAACATCAGTGGGCACTCAAGGATCACCAAGACCTTGTCTTGAGAGCTCTGATTGATAATTCTGGTCAAGCTCTGGTTTGTAGGACCCAAGACAGGCTTTGGAGGGAACTCCAAGGACGGGCTCCTAAGCCTACACACCCCCATAGCCTCCTTCCTTGTTTCCCATATTTACTTTACCAACATCCCTACTACTGTCCATGTTTCTCTGTTATCCCAGCTCCAAAGCCTATGACTGGTCTCTGCCATTGTCAGTGTCTTAACTAACAAGTTGACTCAAGTAACGTTTGACTCATAGCTTATGGCTCTAGATCAGATGGTTACTTATAGAGAGCTGGGGGGTATTTTAACACATAGTCACTGAAGCTGCTCAGACAGCAGGCCCTAATAGATGCCAACTGGTCCTAAAATCATCAGGATTGAGGATGCTCAAGCAGATCTTTGAAGAAACACACTTCTTGCTTCTCATATGATTCAACCGAATAGCATGCCACTCTTGTTCCCAAGGGGCCCCGTCGGCCTACCTGGAGGTGGTAAATGAGAGCAGCCCTGAGAGTTCACAGATACTCATGAGTATAATGCATATGTATTGTTTGCTGTCTGAGGCCATGACTTAAGGATTAAGAGATTTTTATCAGAAAGATCCTTTTTCTTTTCACTCCTATTTTTCAGACATTTCTACACAATTGGAATTGAATACCTATCCAAGAAACCCCTGAATCTTCCTTCTCACACGAGGCATCAGAAGGTGTAGAACTGAAAATAAAGGAGAGATTTGCGATGCAGGATCTATTGCATCTGTTTGGGCTGGTTTAGGTGGAGACAATCTCTCAGGCAAAATAACGTCTGACAATGGGGAAGGTAACTCTACTCATGTTCTGATGAGGATCTTGGCATGTAGGATGCGCTGCCTACCCAGTTGCCAGCCACGCCTTCCCCCATCTTCTGGGCTAACACAGAATCAAATGTTGGTCACCTTGCAAGTGCCTGGTCCTTCAATTGGCCTCTGCCATTGTCAATGTTATTGTCATTGTCAGAATGGGAGGGAGCGTGACCTTTTTCTTAAGCAGCGACCTCATTCTAGTTGTGGTGGATTTAGGCTCAGGCATTAGATACAACCCTCCCCACTCACATCTTCTGGGATAGGTGAATAAATGGGAAGATTTATCTTGCTCCCAGAAAAGGAACATATGCTGGGATTCTCTATTTTTATGCCCTTGGGCATATCCGTTGCATGTGTTGCCTTGGTCTGCAAGAACCGTCCTAGGACCAGGTCTGTGACCTGAGGATATTCGAGCAGAAAGACGGGAAGAACCCAGGTTCTTGACATTGTACTGAAATCAAGCTACCACTGAATTTCTTCATATGCCCTATAGTAAATATGATTACGTAAGACACCTTCAGTTGCATCTTCTGCTATTTTTAGGCAAAAGCACCCTAAAAGATGTGGGTTTAGAGATAAAAAAAAAAAAGAAAGAAAAGAAAATAAAAAATAAAAAGGAGGCTGAGTTGTTATTCCCTAGTAATAAAGAAGGGGAGGAGGAAGAGATATCAAGTTAGGCAGTTGACAGAGGCTCTGGAAGCACATAGTGAAAGTGAGCATGGAGTAGACAAAGACTGCACTATTTCCAAGGGGTGCCCTGAACACTCTGCCTGGTCTGCTGGATCGAAAGTCCCTTAACGATACTGCAGAGGTTCTGCCAAAGGAAGCAAGCCGATTCTTGATCTTATCTTGGAGACGGTGATACACAGACAGACACATGTAACTGTGCCACCCTGAAAACACATTACGTACTTCCAATTTGTAAAAGTATTACTGCAGGTAATTTCCACATAACGGGAAAAGCCCATTAGAATAAAATGGTAGATTGGAAGTGGAAAAATAGATGTTTATTTGTAATTGTTTCGGGCAAACTTTGTGAAGAGGTAAATTTCCAAAAGCTCCCTAGAAATAAGGCATCCTTCCCCCATTCACCACCTACTCATCTGTTTTAGGTTATAAACTCCTAGGAGGTGTGCAGGTGTTCTTGTTATCAGTTTCCTGTAGTACCCAACATAAAGATTCGTAACAGGACCCTTTTCCTACATTCCATCCTTCTTTTCTGTGTACTGATGATGACTTGACCAGATTCCCATCGGTCTCAGCATTTTCCACATTTACTTCCTGTCCCGACAGGAACACCTCTTAGGCAAGGTGAGTGATGAATGGTAACTATGGAGAGAGCCTAGGAGGCTGGTTCTGCTTTGCTATCCACCATTGCGGGTCTACTTACTGGCACTGAATCTGAAAAGTGACCTTTATTGAGAAAACCATTTGGGTTCCCCAAGAGGCATGGGCAGCAAGAATTCAGCAGGGGACAGAGATGGAGAATGTCCTTTAGCTTTCCTGAGAGGCACAGGTGTAACCTGAGAAGGTACTCACAAGTGAAGCTTAGCTAGTGGAAGTTGCTAATTAGAAACGCCCTAACTCCTAGCACTTATAAGAAAGAACCTGACCTTGGATCCATGACCTCTGGAAGAGAAGTACTATCGTACAAGTCACTTTGGATGAGGCCAAGCATTTTGTCATGGGAAGTATCATTGCTGTTGTTTCATCCCCACCTTTCCTAACTGTGCCCACCACAGCCACTGGACTAATGCCTTCTTTCCCACAGCTTTATGTAGAGAACCTGATTATGGACTGGCTGAGATGTCCAGTCATATTTCTTCTAAAATACAGCAAATATAATAAATTTAGTCTCCTTCTCTATTCTCTGTACCAGAATACGCTGAATCCACGAGAAATGCTGGGAAGTTTTGTCTGGGACAGACTGAAACATCTTATTTTCTTTAGAAATTGAAGGCAGAACTGTGGTTACATTGCATATTTCAATGTATTGAAGCAACCCTAAAATTCTATTACTTCCACATGCCATGTGGTTTTCCACTAACTAAACCCCATATGCTCTGATAGGACGGTGTTGTACAGGGAAATGTGTTGCTTTGGAATAAGAAAATGTGCCTTCATGCCTGACCTCTGACCCTTATCGTCTGTGATCGGGGACAAGGCATTAATGCTCTTAGTGTTGCATGAATTCACAATCGTAAATCGTAGGCAAGAAATGTTACTTGTCTTTTCTCCCCCCTTAAAACTCAGTTGAGTTTAACACAAAGGACTGGCTTGACAAGCAATCTATTACTGGGCTTCTCTCCCCACCCCTCGAGGATCATGTCAGGGCCCCCACATGTGTTTGGTCCCCTGGTTTACCCATAAGACATGCAAGATTTACTCCTCTGCTTCTGGGCACACCAGGGACACAAACTCTCCCAGAAGTTTGGGGAATCCTGTGTCCAGAGCCTAGCCACCCCCACCTGATTTCCCACTGCCTTGCTGGAGTAACAACACCAGGAACCCAGAGCACATCCAGCCAAGATATCCTGTCTGAACCCCCTCCCAGTGTGTTCTTCTCTAGCTTCCTTCAAAGGTGTTATCCCACTCAGCTTTCCTTCATGTGTGGTGTCTCAGAATTGGCAGGAGTGGCCTCTACACGATTTGGTCCCCCACTACTCTTCCCCTTTCTCTACTAGAAAGAAAATGCAACAAGAGCAGGGATTTTCAACTTTGCTTGGTATAGTGTCTAACACACAACAGTGTTCAATGAATAATTGTTGAAAACGAAGAAATGAAAAGGACTGGCAACCCAGGGCAACTATACCCAAAGGGGTTGTGGGATACTTACAGGAACAACAGAATCTGTATCGCCTATGTCTCTATCTGTCTGCACCACATCTACATGTATTAGACTTATGTGATTACATACATAACTCCCTCTACTAGTATTTGACACTTACTAAATGTTTGTAAATGCACAATAATTAATAGTTCTTTAGATGGAATCTGCAAGTTCTAATGCTTTTTAGTGTACATCATTGTTTAATCACCAGAACACAATTTGAGGAAGGTGTTGTTCTTTTCAAACTACAGAAGAGCAAACAGAGGCTGGGGAAGTGAACCCCTTTCTCACAGTAACTGCTGCTACAGTCAGGGGAAGAGCCAGGAGTGACACCAGGCCAAGGGTGTCTGCTGCTCTGCAATGTATTTTAAAATGAATGAAAAAGCCCGTTCTTCTGTCTTGCCTAAAGGACGCAGAATCCTGTCAGACGTTCTAACTCAGCACGAGTGAGGGAAACATGTGAGATACTTACACTATGAAAAAATCTCAGATTTTCTCCACATGTTGCTCTGACAACTACATAAATATGATATGCTTAATGGAACTTAAAATACATTTCTCAAATTTCAATACCAAGACCCAGGAAATACAGATTATATACGAACATAAGTATCTGTAGCATTTGTAGTCTCCCATATTTCCAAGTATGATTTTTATTGTTTGTTATGTATTAAACTTTTAATACCTAAGTGGTTTGTAAAAGCTTTTATTAAAAATCCCAACTTTCGGATGGATAGCCAAACTGAATCTGAAGCCTGAAGCAGCTGAGCTACGATCTCATTGAATATATGCTTTGTAGAAGGCAATTTTAGGGAAATGCTCAGGAACCAGCATTCTCTAATTATCTTGGCATTTTCCTGGGAATTGATCAGGAAGAAGAGAAAGCAGCAAAGGGGTTGGGAGGAAAATTGAATAAGAAAAATAAATGCTTCTAATTCCTTTTGGAAGCAGTCTCGGTATGCATAATAAATGAATGAATGACCAAGAAAAAGAGAAAAGAAGAGTACAGCTGGACAAGGGTAAGGGAGCAGACGAAAGGCAGAGGGAGGAGGCTACAAGGAAGCAGTTTCTATTTAACCGTTTCCTGCTGCGGCGCGAAGGAGAACGTGAGAGCTCTGCTAACCCCTCTCATTGTCCCTACATTCCTGGAACCACGTTCTAGGAAAAGCAAGGAAGAGAGGAAGGGAGGAAGGAAGAGGGAATGGGTGTGAAGGAAGGAAGAAAATTAGAGAGGGAAGGAAGGAGGGAGAGAGGTAGGGATTGTGAGAGCCAAGGAGGAGGGAGTTAATTTGAAGACTGCTGCAGTTTCCTATGTTTCTTACCCCTATGGACACTTTGTGTCAAACAAGTGTTCTACAAATTCCAACACATTGGGTACTGGGTGGAAACTTAGAACACTCTTTGACCACAGATTCATTGTGGTGCAAGGAAAAATAATTTGAGTGGTTAAACCTGCCTTTGTCCAAGTAGCTCAGACCACAAAGTCAAGATGTCTAGAATGACCTGCCTACTTCTTTCCGTAACTGGGTCCCCCTCATCTCTGAAGTTTCATAGAAACTTCCTTCACCAGCCCTTCTACAGATCTTAGTCTCCACTTACTCATTCTTTTTTTCCTGCTCAAGCATCATGATTTCCAAGTATTTTGTGCATGGGTTGCTTCTTTGTCTTTAGTGTATTTCTTGTGTTAGAGGGTAAGATTTATGAGGACAGAACCACGTTTGTTTCATCTATCATTTCTCTCCCAGGAGCCTAGCACAATGCCTGGCACATACTAGACATTAATCAAGTACTAGTTCAATGACTTTTCACATTTATCAGGGGGTAACTGTAACACAAGAAAAAATGCATGTCTAAAAGTAAAAGAACTCTTTCTTCTTTTTGTATTATTATTATTCCCATTACACATAATGGTTAGAAGAATGGACTGGGTCTCACTCACCTTTCTATCCGCATGCCCATTTCAGAAGGCACTCAATATGTGTTAGATAAAAGAAGGAAGAAGAGAAGAAAATAAAGGATATGAGGAGAGAGGAGAAGATTAAAAAGAAGGAAAGTTTAAGGTAGTTGGACGAGGAAGTATAACCAAACCCAGCAACAGAGAAAATGAGATGTAATGACCTAAATAAAACCAACGACTCCTGACTTCTAGTCACCACAGCGTCCAAAGTGACCCAGAAGGTCACACTCCCCTCCTTCCCTCTACCCCACTCCAACACAGGGACATACCGGATGAGGAATAACATCAGCAGAAGCAAGACTCTGAAAATCACAGAAACGAAGAAGACATTTAAAACAAGATGGGAAATCTGAACTAAAGACTAAAGGCTTCTGGGGTGTCAGCATTCTGTGAACCTGAGCCTAGAGTTTCAATAACTGTATGGAGAAGACAGTCACAGCTGTTTGCCCCAAGTGCAGAGGAAAACAGGACAGAGCCCCCAGCAAAAGAGGCATCCTATCCATCGAAAGCTGGAGTTATGGAAGCTCCCTCTCCAGCCTAGGGACTCAGCACAAAGGCTGAAAGAACCACCGTGAGAAGTTGCAGCCATTGAGTGCGGTGTGCTTGGGGGAGGAGCATGGAGCTGCGTGGCTTACACGGGCGGGAGGGTCGACTAGCCAGTTCATTCATAGGACACCTGGTCTGAGGTGAGTGGCGTCAGCTGGGCTCTGGAAGAGGCAATTCCAAACCACATCCTAGGGAAGACACTGCAAAACTCTCATGGAAAACAAAATGCTGAAGATGAGCTCGTGGTGAAATACAAACAACAGGGCAAGAACCAAATCCGCACGAGAGATGATCAGTACATATAATAAATGAGAGAATTCGTACCGAGGAACAACAGATATCCAACTCTAAAGGAAGTAGGTTTAAAATTCTCAATAAAATAAAGGAATAGAAACCATGAATGGAAAACACAGGCTTATGATAAAAGAAACCAAGAGAAAAATATGAAGAAAGTGTAGTTATCAGAATTTAAAAAAAAAAAAAAAATGAACCTGTAAAGGAAATAGTAATATCAGCCTACTCTTAAATAACTACTATCATATATATACGGTATTTATATACTATATATTAAATATATATGTAAATATAATTATTTACTATATAAATATAATAAATTTATATAATTAAATATAAGTATAAATACATGTTATGTACTAAACATAATTATTTAATTCTCACACCAATCTATGAGATAAGTGTCTACTATTTTTATTCCCACTTTTCAGATGAAGAAACTGACATAGAAGCTAAGTGGCTCGCACACACTCACACCCAGTGAGCAGTCAGCTCTGATTCAAACTAATAATCTGGACCCACAGTCCGAGCCCTAGCCCACCAGGTTTTCTTGCCTGTCGGTATATTATAGAGACAGCTGAAGAGAGAACTTGGGATTTGAGAGTTGAGCCAAAGAGCTGGGGAACATTCAGAATTCAGCAGAGAAGCAGACAGGAAGAAACAAATGAGAAGCAGGAAAACGTGGAGAATCTACTAGAAGCTCCATTGAGTCTGGAGGGAGCTCCAAGAGGAGAGAGTGGAGAAACAGCAGGAAAGGTAGTGTTGGAGGGCTAACAGGCCAGCAATGAGTGTTCCTGTTGAGAAAGCAGTGCTCGTCCCAAGCAGGGTAAATACATGCCCACACCTAGCTACGCTGTAGTGCAATTCCAAACAGCAAAGCTCCAGAAGGTATCTTAAAAATTACTGGGGAGAAAAAAACAGAACACCATCAAACAGCAAATCAAATTCACAGAATACTTATGAGCAATGATATATGCCAGAAGACAATGGAAACAATTTTCAAAGTGCTAGTAGAAAAATCTGCCAACTTGGAATTCTGTATCCAGCTAAACATTATAAACATAAATGTAAACTATTATACGTAATGAAGGGAAATATAATTTCACACAGGCAGAGCCTAAGAGATTCTTTTACTCATGGACTCACTGAAAGAACTACTCCAGGATGAACTTCAGACAACATGAAACTGAATCCAAACAGTGAAGACATATGCTTAGAGCGAAGGTATGCAAATAAATTGGTAAACATGTTGAGAGATCTGTCAAAAGTATTGTGAGTAAAAAATAATTTGGCAAGGTAAAAATAAGACAACTAAAACACTAAAAACAAAAACAGAAAGGACAAGCATGACGATTAAGAGTTAAAGCCTTCTAAATCTCCTAAACTTGTTCAGGGAAGGATAGAGAATTAATTAAGTTTAAATTCTGATAACTCAATTTCATTTCTAATGTTTTAGTGTTTAAAATAGACCTGGGGCAAATATGACAAGATTTTAGCATTTGTTAATGCTTATTATATTGCATTATGGGTGTTTGTTATATTGCCTCTGTGTTCTCTATTTTGAATTTTGCATAATTAAGAAAAGATCCTTTGCACATTAACTGAAAGGCAAATTAAGTCTTCTAGACAATTATTTCACACCTTTGTCTCTCCACAAACTTTCAACACCTCCTCCCCCATTCTCCCTCTCAGCAGATGACCTTGCTTCTTACTCCACTGAGAACAGTGAAGAGCTCAGAAGAGGACTTCTAGGGACCCCAACTCGGCCTCCACGTGGCGAGCGCTGCACCTGGCCCCTTGCAGATGTGGGCTCCACGCCCCTTCAGACCTGTCCCTCTGCTGACAGGCTGACTGTAGCTCCTTTGCCTACTTAGAAAAACACTGGGCACGTGGCCCTTCATTCGTCTGCATCATCCCCCCAACCATAAATATGTGTTATTATTTCTCCCATTAGAAACACAGACAAAAATAAAAATGACTTCCTTTTGTCCACATTTTCCCACCTGCTACTGCTCTATTTCTCTTCTGCCTTTTGCAGCGAAACTCCTTGGAACAACGGCCCATGCTGCCCCCCTTGGGGACCCCCTCCCATCCTTTGTACACGCGCCTCATCCAGCTTTAACCCCACTCTCCCTCCGCTCTCCCTGCTGTCCCCATGGTCAGCAGTGACCTCCATGTGGCTCAATCTAAAGCTCAGCGTCAGCCCTCGGCTACCAGGAGTCTGTCTCACACCTCCCTCCGGCTTCTGGTGGTGGCTTGTGGATGCTTCAGTTCAGTCTCCACCTCCATCATCATCCTCTTTGTCCAGCTCTGTGTGTCTGTCCTGTTCTTATAAGGACACCAGGAAGGTAGATCAGGGCCCGCCCTGATTCAAGATGACCTCATCTAAATTACATCTTCAAAGATTCAATTTCCAAATAAGGCCTCATTCACAGGTCCCAGCGTTAGGCCTTAAACAGATCTCCTTGGGGGACACAATGCAACTCACCTCATATGGCTACTGGATGTTTTAAATCGGCCGTATTCTACTGTCAGTGTCTGTTCTCACTGGATGTCTAGCCTACATGGCAGGTATGCAGAAACCTTCGATGCCTCTCTTTTCTCACATTCTATGTTCAGTCTCTAAAGGAATCCTGTTCACACCATACACGCACCCTGTATCTGGCCCTGTCTCCACACCTCCACCGTCACTACCTTGGTTCAAGGCATGGCCTCTTAATGATTACGTAGCATTTATTGTACTCCTGGAGTGTCATTTATGGAACTTGCCTCCTAATGGCCAATCCCCCACACACAATTTTCCACTGTTATAAAGAGCATTGCAATGATCATCCTCGTGCAAACATTTTTAGCGATTATTTCCTTCAAGTTCAATCCTGGAAGTGGGATTGCAGAGTCAAAGGCAAGCGAGTTTTACAATCTGTTGTAACTCGGTCAACTGCTGTTCAGGGGTAGCGTGAACGGGTCTCTTTTAAATGATCAGTAATTCACACCTAAGATAAACTTTTTTTGCTTTGTGTTATGGATCTTGGCTTTTGAGAAAAATCAAACCATTTACTTCTTATATTTACTTTAAACTAACATTTATCGTGTGCCCACCTGGCATTGTTACAGGCACAGGTGCCTGCCCTCCTGGAGCTTACATTCTAGTTGGGAAGACAGACTATAAATAATGACTATAGTGACAAATGAATTCCATCGCATATTGGAAGGTGCATGCTGTGTAAAGAGAACAGGCACGTAAGGAGGCATGGGCTGCAGTCTCAGCAGGGAGGGCAGCAGAGTGCTCATGGGGCAGCTGGTAACTGTGCAGGCTGGGAGAAGGTGTGAAGGTAACTCTGTCGCCATCTGGAGGAAGGACATTCCAGGCAGAGGGAACAGCAGGACAGAGCCCCCGAGGTGGGTGCCGCCCTCTCATAATGGAGGAGGCATGAGGGCGGCCAGCTGAGGGTGAAGGGTTGGGGCAGGAAGTGAAGTCAGATGGGCAGCGGCCCTGAATGGTCAATGGGCTGCTGAGGCCACACCAGGTGACATTGGCCTCTCAGGGTGTGGAGCAGTGACATGGTCTGGGTCATGGTTCAGACTAGCACAGAAGATGGACTGCTGGAGGTAGAGGTGCAGGCCAGGAGGACCTCGAGTCATGCGTCTCCTAGAGTCCCCCACACATGCCCCTGGTGTAACTCCTCGCCTTCATCAGGTCGCACTTCTTCCCACCAGGGCAGTAACCTTGTCACTCAACACAAAGGCCCTCCCGAAATGCCTGCTCTGGCCAGCGAGGCAGCCTCTCCTGAAGCAACCTCCCCACACCCTATTCTGGGGGCCTCTGGCTCCCCTTCAGCTCTCCTCTCCTCTCCTCTCTCAGGCGTGCTCTTCCCCAGCCAGCCTACAGCCTGGGTTGTCTACGGCGCACTCATTCCCAGCCATCGCCCACGCCTGAGTATTGGCATGTACTGTCTACTCTCCCAAATGCCTACGCCTGTGCCCCAGTCCCAGAGATCCCTCCACATGAGTCGGGGCGACCTTGAACATGCCCTCGAGTGCATCTCATCTTCTTCCGCTTCCTTGTCCTTCCGTGACCCGCCAGGCCTCCAGTGATTACGTCAGCACAGCTGCCATCTTCAGCAGCTCCCCTCCGAGCCTGTCCATTTCCCTCCTAAACGTCTGGTGTCTGCTACTGCTTCCATCTCTGCCCCCAGATTGCAAGCCCCAGATCTGCCATGCTCACTTGTATTTGTCTCTTCTCTGTGGCATCCCACAAACTCATTAACCAGACTCGACCAGAGCAAAATTTCCAAACACAATCTGGTCATATCATCTCCCTACCTCCATCCTTCTGCTACACTGAAAATATTTTGATGGCTTCAGCCGCTCTTAGATGAAAGGTGGAAATCCTACAGGGCCCTCCCTGGCCCCACATTGCTAGTTCTCCAGCTTCCATACTCTCCTCTCCTCTGGTGCCATCAGCTCGGACCCCGCTGGCTTCTTTCCAAGCCGCATCCTGGGTGAGCTCCTTCCTGCCATAGCCAGAGTGCAGAGTTGTCCACTGCACCATCCCGTCCTTAAATGTTCCTCCACCATCCAACCAACGCCTAGTCATCCTTCAGAAGCCCAGTCTAGGTCAGCATTTTGTTTCGTGCTGCCATTGAGCCTTTTCCATTGCTCCATAGCTCTTCACGCAGTTCCCATGACGCCCACACTCCGCCAATATCTAACTAAGTGCAGCCCCTGTGAAGACGGTGCTGCCACGTCCACAGGGCCCTGCTCGCTGTTCTCAGCACGGTACTGCCAGAGCCTCTCGGGTTACCTGGC
The DNA here is from genome assembly GCF_036562045.2 of Rhinolophus sinicus. Classification (NCBI taxonomy): domain Eukaryota; kingdom Metazoa; phylum Chordata; class Mammalia; order Chiroptera; family Rhinolophidae; genus Rhinolophus; species Rhinolophus sinicus. Next base: position 2,504,910 of record NC_133758.1, read on the forward strand.
ACACAGTAGGTGTCAGTGAGCACTAGCTCATTGAATACATACCTATTTATGAACCCATAGATGGACAGAGGTATCTTAATATCCACCAAAATGTTAAGAGTAATGGGTTAGATTTAAGACGCTTTTAATCATATTTTATATTCTATATTGTAGTATCTGAAAGTTTTATGGTGAACAGGTTATCATTTTTATGAAAACAATAAGATGATTTTTCAAAAATAATAAATCAATTCTATGGCATGTATTCACGGAGGGTAGGCAGAAGTCAGTGGAAGAGTTAGGCAGCTAGACGAGGGGGCAGAATGTGTGCTGTAACCCAAATCTCACTAATAAGACAGCATACACATCCCTGCTCTCGTACAGTTTAGCTGTGCCCCACTAACTCCACTTTGGAGCTGGCCAAATGAAGAAATAGACTGTAATTTGAAAAGAAGTTACCAAATTGTGTGCACTCAGCGTTTGAAAGGTGCACAGACCCTCCCGGTCTTGCGACCCTCTCTGCTCGGTAGTCACGAGTGGAGGGTTCCAACCAGACTTCTCTCTCCCTGTTATAACTGTGGGCTCGGTTGCAGACCTCAGGAAGCTCCCGCCTCCCTCTGCACCCCACCCCCACAGGTCCTGTGTGTTCGCAAGCCCATCCGTCTACACTCACACTCTCACTCACACACACTAACACACTCCTATGCACACTCACTCACTTTCTCACCCCCTCACACACCCACTCACACATCCATACCCTTTCTCACTCACACCCACACCCACACATGCACCCTCACACTGCTTAGTTTACAGAGTCCTCACGGGCACCCCATCGCCCGCATGCCCCCACTCACTTTGGTTTGCTGAACTTTACTTGCAGGGGAGGCCTCCTGTGAAAGACCAGACTCCCCCAGAATGACCACACTTAAATTAACACTTTTATCCTCACGGCCCTTGAGGTCACCACCGCGTGCCTGCCCCACAGTCTAAGCCCTTCTGTGGGGCAGGGACTGTGCCTTCTTCCTCCTGTTGACCACCTGGGTGCTTAGCAACACAGCAACAGATCAACCGATGACAAGTGCATGTGCGCAGTCCTAGACGTGAGCGGCAGTGCAGGTCTCAGTAACCGAAACAGCACATTGTAACGGGGTCGAAGTGGAAGAGAAGGGGGCAACCAGACAGCAGCGAAGGTAGGGGAGAGAGAAGCAGGCGGGGAGACGGGTCCTGAGCGCGATCTGGCAGGTGTCACATTTAGCAGCTTTGTGCTGGGACCTTGCTCCAGAGGCAGAGGCCTGAGCTGGGACCAGGTCAGGAGCAGTGAGGGGCCCAGCGTCGGAGAAACTGACTAACCCAGCTGGATCCGATACACAGGTATCTAGTCTGTGCGAATTTGAGAGTGAAAACTAGTGCTGTAGCATCAAGGCACCAACAGGAGAAGTGCAAACCCAGGAGAAGATATTGTAGGAAGCACGTTAGGGAGTCAAACTCTAGCCAGGCCAGTTTGATTGGGGGAAGTGGCCGCAGAGACCTTATGGGAAGATCACCCTGTGGGCCGCACAAGGGAGCTTCTTGACGACCCTGGGGGCAAGAAGCAGGACAGGTTAGTGTCACATCTCCAAAGTAGACAACACACTGGGCGTGGGAACACCAGGTTCTGTCCAGGCCCCACTGGATATTGGGAAGAGGGGCACGAAGGACTGGCCAGCACCAGCCCCCAGAAGACGTCTAACGCTGCCAGGCAGGGCGACTCCCCAGGGGAATCGTGCAGTGGCTTTGCAACAGCAGGGATGCTGCAGTCCAGTGGGGCCCCATTCTCACTGCTACACATGCTGGGACAAAGAGGGGAGCAGTGCCTGCCGCCACCGCAAAGCTGTGCTGTAAGGAAAGGGGAAACAGGTGTGCATCAGTCATTTGTGCCTAGAAACATTGTCAGAAGGGGAGACGGAATTTCGCCATAGCATCAGAACAGCATGGGCGCTGGTGGACTTGCCTGGGAAGCTTGCCCTCAGGGTCTGGGGAGACTCGCATGTGCTGCCATCATGGTCTGGGGAAACACACGACTTCCGTGCGAGCGTCCGGAGCATGGTCGCAACGCACGATGGCCCTGCCCAGAAGCTCACGGACAATACTCCTTAGGTTTGCAGTAAAGAAAACTTCTGCTTTTGCAGAGATTCACCCAATGCTCCTTTCCACATGCTTAGAATGGGGGAAGCCTTCCCGGTGGGTAATGGCTGTCGGAGTAAGAGCTTGAGGAAGGTCACCCGCTGCCCTGCGCTACGGGTCTGGTGCCCACAAACTGCCACTGTGTGCATTTCAGGAATGTTCCATGAGTTGCCATCACCCCAAGTAGTCAAGGTGGGAAATTCATGGGTTTGGGATTGCTGGTTGTAGGGTTTCCCTCCATAAAACACAGCATACAAGGGTTATAAACACACAATACAGATTATCAGACTATAAAAAGGCATAACAATACAATATGATTCATTGCTGGCACGGGCACAATATTTTGCTGGGAGATTAAAGGCTGTGTGACTTAAATAACTTTTATTGTAATGCTTTCAACAGATCTCCTAACCGGGAAACAAACGGATCCTCCTCAGATGTGACTGTTGTATGGTCTCCGACCGAATCCCCCAGAGGGCTATCCATCTCTCCAGGCCAGCCATGATGGTTCCACTTTGGTGAATGGTTTGCAGCCAGACCTGGTGGTTTCTGGGCTTCATGATAATAAGCAGTCTGGCAAGATGCGTTGTTTCGCTAAATATACCACGTGCCCTCAAAGTGACGCTGAGGATGAGTAATAGGTGTGCCCAACCTTCCTCCCAGTCCAGTCTCTTGCACAGGCTCTCTCGGATTAGGTCCAGGAATTAATTTGTGGTGATCTGGTCCCCAAATAAATAACTTTTGTCTTCATATGGTGCCTTGAGCTGCACAAGGAACAATATGCGGCCCCGACAACGGGCCCTTTGCCCATGACCGAGTAGAGACCCTGCTCCGGGCATCTACAATTCAAATGCGGGCGGAGGGCTGAAGTCATCAATCTGCCTTGTGTGCCGCGCTCAGCTGCGCTGGGAGTGGGCTTTCAGCACTGGCCCCCACAGGACTCTAGAAGCCGTGATAGTGGACAGTCGTCACGTCCTCCCCCTCCGAGGCTTCCACACCCCAGACTGCTGGCCAAGGTGCCCATGAGGACAGAGATGCTGTGTGCTCGTGAGGTGGTCCCCTGTCTGCCCCAGCCCCTGATTGGCCGCGCCCGTGAGCAGGTCCCAGGCTTAGTTCCCGAGAGCTGCTGGCAGCCTCCACTCTTTGTTCTCCAAAATGTGGAAATAGTGCAAACAGCAGCATGTGCAGACGCTCTGCCTCTCTGACCGCAGGCCAAATCCTTTCCTCTCACTCTCCCTGCCCAGCCGTCCCCACGCTGCACACAGGCATGAACACAGAGATGGTGCAGCCCGGACCTCCAGACGCAGGGCTAACACCTCCTTCACTCCGGGGCCCAGGGACTGGGGTCCCACTGCTCCTGAGGGACCCACAACTCCACATGCCACACCATGGATTTCTGGCATGCCCGTGTACTTAATGTGTTGCTGCCCCTTCCCTCCCCCGACAACCAACAGAAAGGTTGTACTTCACGCCCTTGTAGTGGCAGTAACCTCAGGTGAATTTTATGCTTTGGAATTTTTTAAAAGAGGATTATTCTTATTCATTGGCCTTCTGACTGTACTGAAATGCACTCTGGCCTGAGTAACACAAGGAATGCTACAACTAATGGCAACCTAGCGATTTCACATTTTGTCTGGACCCTTTCATGTGGCCGGATATAAAGTGTCCATTTTTCTTGGGTGTTGTAATTTTCTTTCTCTGTCTCCTGTCTCTGTTAATTGACAAAATAAAAGGCCATTATTTTCATTGTATCAAAAGAATCTGCATTGTTTTCCTACCTAAGTTGAAGATGTCTGTGGACTATGAACTGTAACCTAAAGTTCTCACAGACCTGATCAAAATTAACATTGTCTTGATTTTAGAAACAAGCTGTTTCATATTATTATAACTTCCATGTCATCCTCCTGAGTCTCTCTCCAAGACAATCTCAGCATAAAAATGTAAATTCCCAACTACATTCATCCCTTTTTTTTTTAATGTGTATCTTTCTAATGCATGTCAACCCCAAGGACATACATGCTTGTCTCTGAGGAGCAGCCTGTAACTGTGTTTAAAAAATACACACCCATAACTCCTGTGTGCATTCAAAAATTCTGCACATTGCTCAAGTATGGGTGTGCAGAACGGCTGCCCTCTTCTGCAGTCCTCAAAGGTGAAAACTGACATAGATCTGAACTGCTGTAGGACAGAGTGAAGCAGGCAGGAGTGGATGTTCCAGCTAATAGTCGTACATGATGGTGTTCAGAATGTCAAGAAAGTAAATACAGGCTGTTTTGCTAAGTTCCTTTTTCTTCTTTCCTTCCTTCTTTCTTTTTTTTATCTATATAATTTACTACAGTTTTGCCATTCCAAGCAAATACGGTTCTGAATTTGTATGGTGTATACTTCACAGGGGTGGAAAATTAGAAATGATTCGGGAAGTAATCTTTTTCATTAGTTGCCAAACAGATAAGAAAATGCTGAGGAAAATCAAGTGAAGAAGAAAAAAAAAAAGGATGATGGAAACAAGGCTGGGAAAGTTCTTGTCGCTGCAGACACCCTCAGACCTCACAGAAAGGTCTCCAAGACAAGGGAGGTGGTCCCTCATGGCAGGGCCTTAGTTCTGTCACCAGTGGCCAGCGAGGAAGCAGCAAGGTCAGCCCCGCCCTTTCACGTGTCCTTGGCTCCCAGCTGTGGCGTCAGATCTGCAAGGCTGTGAAAGGCTGCGTACTTAGGTTTGCTCCCCGCTCACCACAAAAGGATCTTTCTGTTGTCAGCATCAGCCCGTGAGACTGCTTCAGGCTTTAACGTGTCTCTCTCCTGTTTCATCGCTTCCTCCTGGGAGCTGGTCCTGGGAGGGACGATTCTTGCCTCTCGCCGAAGTTCCTGTCTGCAGGTCCAGGGCACAGGTTGACTAGTTGTGGGATAAACACAGGAATCTGCTGAGAGAGCCTAAAACACGTGTAGTGTGGGTACCACACTGTTAGTCCTGTTCTGTCCGACGTCTGTGGGACACTGAGATTATAAGTACACAATTTCAGAGTGTGATGGTTCATGCAGGCTTCAGCTCGACTGAGCTAGGGGACGCCCAGAGAGCTGGTACAATATTATTTCTGGGTGTGTCTGCGAGGGTGTCACTGGCCGGCACCAGCACTTGCACCAGTAGCCTGAATGAAGACGGCCCTCCCCATTGGGGTGGGGACGTCATCTTTTTCATCTTGCTATTCCCAGAGGAGCTTAGCTGGTGTTTTACATCAGGAAGCTACTGAACAAATGTTGCTTGAAATGGACATGAATCCCCAATTATATCAACATGTTTTATAATATTTTAAAATATTAAAATCCCCAAATATGAAATATAGACACCAACCAAACGAAGGGGTTCTTCTCAAACATCATCAATCATGGCAGATGGTGTTGAGCCTCTAACACTTGGCTCTGCCCATTCACCACATTCCTGCGACTGTACCCCAAAGGCTGCACCCCTCCTCTGCTGCCCAAGCAGTGCCCAACAGGGAGAGAGAGAAGCAGAGACCAACAGCACTGTGGGCCAGAAGGATCAGACACCCTTGCAAGAAAGGACTTTGTTCCCAGACGCAAGATACAATGTCCACCAGAGTGGGCAGAGCATGTGAGCGAGGCCTCGGAGAATTCTAGGAGAAAGGACTTCCCAGCAGGGGCACCAGGGGCTGGAAGAAGCTGACTCAGCAACAAGCAGACACACTGCTATCAAACAAAAAAGCACCTCTAGTCACCTGCACCATCAGCCATGTGCTCACTGAGAATCGAGATGGCCATCAAGCTCTGCATACTGCCCAGCACAGACCTGACCCTCCCTCCCAGGACCCCCTCCCAAGAGGACACCCTACTGTCCTGAGTCCTACACATGATGAAGCCCCAGAACTGAAATTGGCGGTACTTGGACTTCGGTGGTGGAATGAGGGAAAGGCTCAGCCCTGCAAAGATGGGGCCAGATGGGCCAGTCTCACGCTTGTATGCACTGAAATCACTCTAGTGTGACAGGCCCATGAAGAGGGCTCCACAGTCTGGACAGATTTTCATCAGGGTGAGATTTCCTTGATGTGCAGTCTATAAATTCAAAAATTTGATATGCCCATACATATGCAATGAAAATAATGAGTATAGGGTTTTGTTTTTTTTCTCAAAAATCTTCAAGTAAAATTGAATCTCCAAGAAGATTCCCCATTTTTATTTCGTATCTGGGAAACCCTCTTCCACCTCTTCCTCCATGAGAATATTGTAGGGAAAGGGAACATACAGCCCCAGGCTGAAGTTCAAGAGAAGAGATGGTGTCTGGCGGGCAGCTCAGTGGTCTGTGTGCAGGGAGAACGGGCCACCGGCCTCCAAGAGCAAGTGGCCCTTATTCCATGCTCTGCTCAGCTCAGCCCAGACATGTGGTCTCCCATTAGGACCATCTCAATTGGGTCAATCTGCAATCAAATTAGTTAATCAAACCCAAAATTAGTTCAAGACTCTTTTAATGGAGTAGTTTCTGACCAAATGTATTAGATTTACAAGAAAAAAACTATGGTACCAAATCATCTTGCTTTGGAACCACATTTTATAACTTAAAAATCTTACCAAGCCTGAAACTATTGTGTATGATGCTATGATGATGAATACACATTACACATTTGTCCAAACCCATAAAACATACAGCAAGAGTGAAACATAATGTAAATGATGGACTTTGGGTGATGATGACATGTCCATGTAGGTTCATCCATTGTAACAAATGTCCCCTCTGGTGAGGATGTTGATAATGGGGGGAATGTGCATTTGGAGGGGCATGGGGAGTATATGGGAACTGTTTGTACCTTCCTCTCAATTTTGCTGTAAACCTAAAACTGCTCTAAAAACAATAAAGTCTTAATTTTTTTTCTCTCACTGACATATGTGGTCTAATTTCATTTTCATAATATCCTTTTCAGTAGGTCACTGCATATATCACTAACTTCCTTTTAGAAATTAAGAAATGAAGGTAAGTGGTTGTGTAACTTTCCGAAAGTTAGTAAGTGGCAAAGCAGACCTCAGATTCCATCTTCCAAATCCTCGTCACTCATGCCTTCCTCCACTTTCTACCATTAGTCCCAGTAGAAACTCTGCCAGTGTGGTGATAATACTCACAGAGTATTATCTGGAAAGCACTGTTGGCCTGTTCGTGACTACAGTAGTGTTGGAAACCCAAAGGATTACAAAGGAGTTATGTGTCTTGATTGTTATATATACAACAGGAGATTGAAACTTCATCACTTTAATAACAAAGTTGAAATTGTTTCACATCAAAGTCACAGAGCCAGATCCAGAGCAGTGCCTACCTGTGGATGATAAATGTGCTACTTTCAAACATATTTTCCATACCTTTTTTGTGTATCATATTGAACTTGCAAACATTAGTCATGGCAGGGCTGTGAAGTTCAGTCAGAAGACCTGGCCCCTGCCGTTCAGGCCAAGAGAAACAATTAGGGTGCCTCTGTGTGTTTTTTATTCACATTTAAGATATGGAGCCCATTGAATTGTACTTTGAAACTTTTTCCTTAATGATATGTTTCCAAAATAAATATATGGATAACGCAATATACTGTTTGAGAACTAAGGTTTATCCAAGAAAAGAGATTGGTTATCCAAACTGGATTGATTTCATAAAAGAAATGTACAAGCCTTAGTCATGCGTGGACTATACAAATCTCACCATAAAGCATTTTGTTTGTCTTTGAAGACCTTTGCTCCTAGTCCAGGTCTTGTCCCATGTAAATCTCCCCACGTGGGAGAGATCCAAGATGGCAGAGTAGATAAACACTATACCCGCTTCCTTCTGTGAACACACTCAAATTACAACTAAACTATAGAACAATCAATTTGGAGAACCATCTAAAGTCTAGCCAAATGGAATTCCCGTAACTGAAAATATAAAGAAGCCACGACAAGACTGGTAGGAGGGGTGGAGACGGGGAACAGACCCCAAACCTCTGTGAGACGGATGAGAACTGGGAGGGATGCTGGTCACAGAGCTTCCCCCTGGAGGAGAGAGGGATGCCAGCCTCACACCAGCCTCCCCAGCCCAGAGCACTGGTGCCAGGAAGAAGAGCCCCCTCAATACCCGACTGTGAGAAACAGTGGGGATTCTGTCCGGTAGGATGGAAGGCAGCAGAAAACCCAGACGTCCTCTTAAACGGCCCGTGCATAGACTCACTCGCACATAGGCACTCACCTTGGGCTCCAGTGGAGGGACAGTGACACAGGGACATCAGAGGCATGCAGAGAGGCAAATGGAGGTGTGTGACTCTGAGGCTGGAGGACTGTTGGCATTTTCCCTCTGTGGAGTTCTTCTCCCAAACAGCCGCAGGCAGCCGCCATCTTTAATGTGTTGAGCCCGCCCCCTCACGGCCAAATCTGAATCTGAGTCTGAGCAGCTCCACTGCTCCATCTGATGATTCACTACGACCCCACCCCACCCAACACCCCCACCACTGGAGGCACTTTCTCCCAAGCCGCCAGCCCCGCCCACATTGCGCTCTTTCTTGGAAAACTGTCAAGAGTCCCCCAGGCCCAAAGCAGGTGGCAAATGGCCTCCGTGTGCTCTGAGACTTTTGCTGAGTAGCTCCAGGCTCAGCACTGGCACCAAACCAGAGTCTACATTAACCTGGTGACCACAGCTCTTCCTACTCTAGTGACTCCCTGAGACCCTCCCTCACCCAATTCATATACTGCAAGAGGCTTTATCAGTGGCTGAAACTTAAGGGAGCCAGCAGGTGGCAGCAGGCCTCAGGGTGTCCTGGCTTTTTGCGGAGCTACCCCAGGCCAGGTGCTGGTGGTAGACGTCCTTGGTTCGAAGTGTGTCCTCTCCTATGTTCCTCCAACTTTAACACAGGTAGTGAACAACCACTGACTGCTCTGTAGCTCCTACCAGGTAGCCTCCAGCTGGTCACAGGCAGTGGGTGACCTGGGCCTGCACCAGAAATCCTCCAAAGAGGCCCCAGGCACAACATACTTGGAGGTGAGCTTCAGACCACAGCAGAGCATAGCCCAATTAGCCCCACAAGTGGCACACACAAAGGGTGGTCTCAACATTCACAAGAGCCTGCTGGGGCAAATCTCATTCAGTGGATAAGACCCCTGTGCAGCAGCCCACAAGCTGTGGATGTGGCCAAACCCTACAGCCAATCAGCCTGAGGGTCAATCCCATGCAGTGAAATGCAAATCGCAATCAAGGCTCAACTATATAACAGGAGGGCATACACCACCCACACACACAACCCACACACTCCTGAAGCACATGGAGCTGGTGACCAGGAAGACTGTGCTAGGGCCCCACAGGTCACCTACTGCATGAGGCCACCCAGCCAAGACTGGGAGATATAGCAGATTTACCTAATATATAGAAACAAACACAGAGAGGAAGCCAAAATGAGGAAACAAGGAAACATGTCCCAAATGAAAGAATGAGAGAAAAGTCCAGAAAAAGAACTAAATGAAATGGAGGTAAGCAAACTTAGACTGGTGAGGCCAAGGCCATCAGCAGGACAAGCACTCACAGAGTGCTGGGTGGGTTCCCTGAGCTACCTGGAAGGACGCTGGAGCCCTCCCCTAAGCTCAGCCACAAGTTGGGGACTGTTGGCTGAGCTAGTGCCTGCGGTGCTGCCCTGGGGGCCGGGACACGTCAGTACAGGAGCCTGGGCCTCAGGTTAAGGTCCCCCCCAGCCAGTCTGCTGTGTGATTAAACATAGGAGCTTGTCCATCTGGATATGTAGTCCAGCCATTCCAAAAGATCCGGCTAATCCTTCCTGGACCTCATTGCAGAAGTGACTTGATTTTAGCCCAAGTGTTTGGCCAGAAGGGAAAGCTGGGAGTGGGGACAGAGCAGGAAATGAAGCCATGCCACAGGTGGACGCTGTGCCTCTGGCAGTTGCTCCTCAGTCAGTGTGGCCAAACCTGTGTCCAGCTCCATGAGAAGCTTCCGTGTGATGCGAGCAAGTATGCTTCAGCTTTGTTACAATGGACATTACCACCCTCCAGCCCGGCTTACCAGAGGCTGATCTAGAATCCAACTAGAGCCTCCTCTGGGTTTCCTGGGGACCAGAACTGGCAAGCCAGTGAAATGAGCCATCCTGGACTTGTCTAGGGTACAGCCTGACACTTACTGAGCTATCACATGCCGTGCACTCTTCTGAGACTTCCAGACGTATTCATTTGCTTTTTTCTCAACAACAAGACTAGGAAACCAGCACTGTTCCCTTCAGTCCTCATTTTATGGCTGTGCCCATGGAAGAACAGAGGCTAAGGCAACACACAAAGGAAAGTGCCCACAAGCAGCAGGCCTGAGACTGGGACCTAGGCATTTCCCTGCCTCTATTAGGCAGACTAGAAACACAAAGTGCCATAACTGAGGACTTTTTATGGGGAACGAAGTGGATAGGGACAGCCATGTGATATTGGTATTCTTTTCTCAATTTGTAGGTGAGAAACATGTCCAATCCTTTGAAGCCAGTTTCTCTCTAGTCAGACACTACCTCGCCTTTGAATCCAATTTGGGCAGTTATCAGCCAGTGGGGAGATGGTGGGGTGGGCCACGCAGAAGGGCAGGCCTGTCAGAGTGGAGGCGGGGGCGTCATGCACACACCTATCAGAGTCTGGGGTCAGGGTTCCCTAAGTATTACCCTCTCCATTTGGGGCTGGATTGCTAAACCAAGGAGCTTACCACCTGCTGTAAGAAACAAAGGAAATCACATAGTTCCCACCCATGAATTTCCTACGTCTGCCATGACAAGTCACCACATAGTGATGGCATAAAAAACAGAAACATCTTCTCTCCCAGTTCTGGAGGCCACACGTATGAAACCAAGGTGTCAGCAGGGCCACTCTCCTTCCAAAGGTCTTAGGGGAAAATCCTTCCTTGCCCCCTCCAGCTTCTGGTGGTTCCAGGAGCTTGGCTGTGGCAGTGTCACTCCCAACTCAGCCTCCATCTTCACACGATTTTTCCTCCGTGTCTCTCTGTCCTCTCCACTTCTTATAAGGACACCAGTCATGGGAGTATGGCTCACCCTACTCCAGTATGACCTCATTTTAATTAATTACATCTGCAATGCCCCTATTTCCAGATCATGTCACATTCTGAGGCTCTAGATGCACAGGAATTGGGGGAGAAGGGGGCACTAGTCAACCCGGTAGAGCCATACTCTGTGACAATCCCATGCTTTGTTGGTTCAGCAACAGTGAATTTGAGCGAAAAAGGCAGCATAACTTACAATGAGAGGAAGCATTATGGAAGGCAAGAAGGAAGAAACAAGAGTCCGCAAGGTGGTTCCACTCCTTCCATCAAGGAACGCCCAAGAGTGCTATTCATAGGAGCCCAGGAGCAGGGTGGGCACGTAGGCGTGCTGGGGGCAGAGGTGAAGCTTGGGAACCAAGTCACTCAGCACGTTCTGCCAAGACTTCTCCTTCTCTGTCCTGGGCTGTTACACCCCACAGACTCACAGTTGTGACACGTCCGCTCCCAGCCGACAGTGGGGGCAGACTTCCAGGACCCCCACTCCACACCTGCGGCATGGAGTCTGTGTCCATCTCCACAGACAGGGGAAGGGACTCTGTGTTGAGAGTGAAACATGTATGAAAGAGACAAAACTTATCAAGTAGAAAATGTCAACTAAGAATTGGAAAAAACAACATAACGTGTATTAACGATGCTTTTTAAGGATCATATACACAACAGTTTAAAAACAATTTGTCAGCCTGGATTTCCACCCCTCCAAAATGCCTCCATAAGGGAGATTTTGGCAGCACATTAGTCAAATTTCCACTAACAAAAGATAAAAGACTCACGGAAAGGTAAATAAAAAAGCTAAATGGCTAGAAATAGCACAGAAAACCACAACCACTGAGTTGGAAATCAATAACACAATTTGTTAGTCATGGAAACATATAACTATGTCACCCTGTAATGTACTCACTTCCTTCATTAAAGAAATATTTTTTGGCTCAAGTAACAATATTATAATTTTTTATTAGGGAAAAATGTCAATGTTCTACCAAAACTCCAAGTCCTGTTTAAAAAATAAAAAAATCTGTTTGAAATTCCAGTGTAGTGGAAATTATTAAATTTTTCTATGAGTGTAAAACAATGAATGAATTCATTTGATTTAATTTTCTTTCCATACAAAATACACCTAAAAGTCATAAAAATAAATTTGAGGCCAACGTTGTCAAGAAAAACAAAATTATAAGACAAGTTCGCTGTTATTAGAACTTTACATTCTGTGGCCCATGACTCCTTCTGCCTGGAACCCGATGCCCTCGTACTAGAAGCTTCCTTCCTGCCTCGTGTCTAGACGCCCCCCACCCCCACCCCGGGCCTCTCCACTCTGTCAGTCCTTCTCTGTGCGAGGTCACTTACCCCTGGACTTCCCAACTGATTCCTGCCCACGCCTGGAGACCTCCAGGGGCCACCTTTTCTTGTTGCTTGCCCTGTCTTGGAGGGGGACTCTCTTACTCCCTTCTCTGAAGTCTCAGAGTACCTCCTGCTAGAGCCCTTGTCACTCCTTTTATTACAATTTATTTATGGCTGCCTTTCACTAGAGCCCGGACCTGTGGGAGACAGTGACAGCATCCTCTCGTTAGAGTCTCTGTCCCCAGGTGCTCAATACATGTTTGCTGCAGACCTACTGAGTGCCCTGCTGTAGCTCAGGCTACACCCATCACCCTGACCACCTCCAGTCAACCCAAAGCTGCCTGCGAGTCTGTGAGGGAGGATCCGGTCGCAGCTGCTCCCCTCAGCTTACGGGGCTCATCTCCCTGTCTCTTCAAATCGTCATCTCTCTGGATGTGTTTGTGTCCACATCCCCTCTTCTTGTACAGACACCGGTGATACTGCATTCGGGCCCCCTCATGACCTCGTTTTGACTTGATGACCACTTTGAAGACTCCATCTCCAAACACAGTCACATGCTGAGGCCATGAGGGCCAGAATTTCAACATATGAATTTGAAGAGGGGACACAATTCAACCTGTGTCACCCACCTCATACCCTCATTGTTGAAATCTCCCAGTTCTTAGATTTTTGTTTGTTTGTTTTTAACTGTGGAGGCTCATATCTTGGACTGTCTGCTGGGGGTACGTAATTGCCTACCTTTTAAAGACCCTTTCGTCGCTGTCCTGGGTGGAGTGGGTCTAATCAGCACTCTTACCTCTAAGTGTTTTACTTCTCCTTCCGTTTCAAAATTGGATCCGAATTCCCCTACATGGCATGCAAAGCGTTTGTTCATTGCAGGCTCCAGGCCTGTAAGCGTATGAATTATTGTATCCCCGAATGTGACACTAACCAGACCTGGTTTCCAGGCTTCCCGATGAGCAGAGAGCCAAAGACCAGCAATAAACAATGTCCGGTGAGTTGAGACCCTTCTAAGGAGAGTTCTGGAAGGCGACTACTTAGGTTTGCTTTTTGATTTTTTTTTTTCCTTACTGAGAAGGCTCATACAGAATCAACCCACTAAAAAGGAATTGTCATAAAACCTCACACCATTGACTTGTAAATGGGATTGAGTCTGTAGTGGCTTCATAATGATACCATCGAAAAGGAAACAACGGTTGCATCCAGATAACAGATGAGATATGAAATGGCTACCAGGGCGATGAACACCCCAGAGGTAGTCTGCTTTATTCTACTCACTGCGTTTGTATCCCCAGTCACTCTAATTTTAGTTATTTTTTTCCTCAGGTCTCAAGACAAGAGCAAAAAGACTATTTCCCGCTTCCTAACAAATCACCTCATACAGAAGTCAATAATATAAATACTTGCGTTGCTGGGGTCAGGGTTGGGGTTTTATTTAAACCAATTTTTCAAAATGTATTTCTGTTGTTACTGCAGCTCCGAAGAAGCCCTCACACGGAATACGTCCCTTCTCACAATAAAAGCCTGTGTGACGTGGGCTCCAAAGCAGCAAAGGGATGTGGGAGACGCAGACCGGGTGTGTGAGCGTGCTGGGTCAGTCTCACAGCTGGGGATCCTTTGGGGAATATCAGACAGAAGTTCTCCCAGGGTTCCTTCCCCAGACGCCCCCGCTCCTGTCTGCCTTTCTAACTTCTCAGCCTCCAGAGCGTGAGCCCCTTCAGCCACCAGCAGAGGCCCTGTCAACTGAAGTCCCACCTGAAGCTAAGACACAGTGTCCCTCAAAATGAAAGGTCATCGGAAACATGGGCACGCATCTTGCCTTCTGCTGCCAGAAGGTCTTTTCAAAGCAGAGACCATGCCTAGTCACTAGGCCACTCCCTCTGCCCTAGGCTCCCAGAGAGCCACCCCCAGCTCATTAGGGCTGGAGACCGATTTCCCTTCAGGGACACAGAGAGGGCTCCTGGTCCAGGGTTCTGAGCCAGGTGACCTGGGTCTGCATCAGCCTGGACCCTGAGCACAGCCACGCTTTCCCTCACCCCTCCTCCTTAGTTCCTGGCATTGGTACAATTTACAAGCTGGAGGTTTCCTGGTTAAGCTGTGTGTTTTGGACTTATTAGCTATTACCGGCCTCAGGGACTGGCTGAGCCAGGCTGCCTCCCAGGGAGTGTGGTTAGCACTCCAGTTGCGGAGGACGCAAGCCCTTGTGAGCTAATGAAGATCTATAGGGCAACGTGTGGGCTTTCACTGTGGGTTTCACTAAGGAACAGATCACCCACCAACAGAAAGACAGGTGCAAGGCAGGTGGGGCCCTGGAAGGATGTGGTGAAAAGGCACATGCCAGAGAGGTGCAGAGAGCAAGGAGAGTGTGCTGACCCCACACGGTGTAAAACCAGAGAGGCAAACAAAGGAGGTGTGTGAAGAGCAGCAAGGAAGCTTCAGCCCCGCGTTAAACATAAATAAATAAACTCACAGAAAATAAAAAATGGCCCTAAGGTGGAAACATGCTCACACAATGAAATCAGTCCCCCCTTCTGGCCTTCTCATTCCTTTCCATTCTAGTCAACCTTTTATGTAGCTCCGGTGACACCTTAATTATATTTATGCTTTGTACCTTTCTTTATGTGTCAGGGCTTAAGGAGATCTCGTTTTCTTTTGTAATTTTCCCAGAAGGTTGCAGAAGAAAGGGCACATGTACTTTAAAAGAGCTTGCAAAATGATCATTTCTTTTTTCCTCCATAACCTTTTTTTTCCTAGTAGAAAGGCAACACGTGTTTACTGTGCAAAATCTGGAAAATACAGAAAAATAAATGAAGGTAAAAATTATTCACAATTCTCCCCCCCCAGAAATAGCCATAATTGTACTCTAGAAAAATGTGTTTCTGCTTATTATAGAAGATCTAAAAGAAAAATGAAAGTAAATATGAATACCATTTTATTTTATCAAGTTGGGATCATGCTATAGCTAGTACTGTGTACTGTTTTATCTAACGCTATGTTGTGAGAATTTTAATATGGCACTAAGAGTTCTTTGAAAGTACAATTTTTAACAGCTACAAAATAGTTTTTAATATGTGTACCATAATTTGTTTCCCCGTTTTTCTATTCCTGAATATTCAGGTAGTTTCTAGTTTTCTCTCATAAATCATGCTACAATGACTATCCCTACACATAAGCCTTTGAACACATTTCTGGTCATTTCTCTAGGATACATTCCTAGGAGTGAAATTATTGAGAGAGAGAGAACGGGCATGTTTTAAGGCAATGTCTCCATATTGCAAATTGCTCTGACATGTATGAAAACGTCCATCTCACTGTACCCTCATCTGCATGAACTATTATCCTTAAAATTTATAAACAGATATGCCTTTATTATAGGTAAAGACTATTATTGATTAATTTAACACAAAACAGATTGAATACCTTTATTACACATTTGTCCATTTTGAATTTATTTTGCAAAATGCATTTTGCTGTATTTTAAAAGCAGTTTTTAAATATTTTTTCTTACAGATTTGGGTGTGTTCTTTGTTTTATTAAGGTTAATAGATAATTTACTGTTATGTAGGCTGTATTTTCCCCCTAGTTTCTAAGTTGTGATAATTTTGTATGTGACATTTATTAATATTTTAAATATTTTTTATAATATAAATTCTTACAGGGTCAAATCTATTACCCACTTCATTTGTGATTTGTCCCATTTTATTTACTCTTTGGAAGTTTTGGTATTTTATTTTTCTATCTAACTCATTACTCAATTGAAAAGTTATTTCAGTGTGCAGAGCAATATAAGACTCCATCTTGACCCCCACCCCCAACAGCCAGTTCTGTGGTGCAGGTGGGTGAGCAATCCTTTATTTCTGCTGTGGTTTACAATGTCTTCTTTATCTCCAAACCTGGTCGCCCAGGGTCTTTTCCTGGGCAATATAATGTATTCTATTCTATTCTATGAACCCACTTGCATATTTTTTACAGTTAACAAACTTTTAATTATTATATTAGTTTTATAATATAGTTTATAATACATACATTATATAGTTACATAACATAATAAATACAATATAATATATTAGCTTTATAATATCCGATAGGTCATTTCCTATCATATTTTTTTTAACATTCTTGAAATCATTTCCCAGAAATTGTGAGGCCACTTTGAAAAACCTTGTCAGTTTTTTAAAATGTTACATAAATTTGTCATATGACCTAGCAATTTCATTCCTAGGTAGCTACCCAAGAGAAATGAAAGCCTATGTTGACACAAAGACTGGCATGCAAATGTCTATAGCAGCCTGGCTCATAATAGTCAAAAAGTAGGAAAAAACCCAAATGTCCATCCACCTTGACTGGATAAACAGGATGTGGTCTCTCCATATAATAGAAAAGTATTCACAATACAAAGGAATGAAGGTCTGACGCATATTACAATGTGGGTGAACCTTGAGAACATTGTGCAAAGTCAAAGAAGGCCACATATTACGTGATTCCACATCTATGAAATGGCCATACAGAAATCTATAGAACAGAGAGTCGAGCAGTGGCCTCCTGGGGCTGGGGTGGAAAAGGCGTCGTCTGAAAGGGGGCACGATCTTTCTTCCTGCTGTGATGGACAGTGTCTAAAGCTAGATTGCGGTGAGGGTTGCACAGTTCTATAAATGTACTAAAAATTACTGAATTGCACACTGAAGATGAGAGAATGTTATGTTATGTAAAATGTACTTCAATAAAGCTGTCTAAAATCATTTTCACTATTTATTTTGTCAGATTATTTTTAGGACCATTTGTTGAGTCTCTCCAAAAATTCCATCAGTATTACAGTGAAACTAAACTGAGAAAAAATATATATATTTACATTAATAATTTGGTATCTAGAAGCATAATGTGTATTTTGTTGTAAATGGAATCATTCAGCATGCAGCCTTTGGTGCATTTTATTTCTTAAACTCTGTGTTACTAAGTAGAGTCCTGTTGCTCATTTACTTCACTAATTTTTTCTTTAGGTGAGGCTCACTCATTTTAGTTTTTGATTACTGTTATAATTTTTCATATGCATTTCAAGCTTATTATTACCAGTGTCTAGAAAAGTACTATTATATTTACTTAACCTTATATTACTTTGCTTTTTAATTTTAAGTTTTTTAGATTAATTTAGTATTAGAAGTATATAATTGCAGACACTTCAAAAATTATTGGGTTTCTTTCTAATAATTTGTTTTTCCTCTGTACCAGCTAGAACTTCCAGCATGAATTAGAAAACTAATGTTGATAGCAAATAAAATTGTCTTATCCTGTATTTAATAGGAATTTTTCCAGTATTTCACTATTAAGTATAATATTGACTTTTGGGGTGTGTGAGTGTGTGTGTGTGTTTAACTGTTTTATTTTTAAATAATTATGAATTCACAGGAAGTTGCAAAAATAATAGAGACGTCCTGTGTATCCTGTACCCAGTTTCTCCTGTCAGTTACGTCTTTTGTAACTATCACATGGCATTATCACCAGTAAATTGGCATTAGTACAGTAAGTGTGTGTAGTGACCTTGCTGCATTCACTCTGTATGATTTCAATCATTTTAAATTTGATGGGGACTTTTATGGCCCAGGAGACAGTCTATCTTGGTATATGTTCTGTAGGCACTAGATAAGAACGTATACTTGAAGTTTTGGGGTGGAGTATTTTATAAATCTAATTAGCTCCTGTTGGTTCATGGTGTTGATGAGTTCTTCTGTATGCTTGCTAATTTCCTGTTTAATTATTCTACTTTACGTCCATGAATCTGCCTACTCTCGCTACCTCATGTAAATGGAAGCATACGAGTAGTATCTTTTTCCC
Source organism: Rhinolophus sinicus (assembly GCF_036562045.2). Classification (NCBI taxonomy): domain Eukaryota; kingdom Metazoa; phylum Chordata; class Mammalia; order Chiroptera; family Rhinolophidae; genus Rhinolophus; species Rhinolophus sinicus. The sequence continues at coordinate 2,523,265 of NC_133758.1, forward strand.
TTTTTGTGTCTGGCTTATTTCTCTTAGCATAATGTTCTCAAGATTCATCCATGTTGTAGCATGTGTCAGAATTTCCTATTTAAGGCTGAATAATATTCCTCTGACCTAGCTAGTTTTTGATGTTGTGGGTTTTTCCTTTTCTCTTTCCTTTTAGAAACTTTAGTAGCATAATGGAAGGTGCTGAGTGGCAACTGCTAACCAGGCACATTTTCACCAGAAGTCATTATGATACCCTATTACTCTTCTATGATTAACAGGTAAAAAACAAAACAAAACAAAACAGAAACCCAATCTTACTATTTAAATCAATTTCACCAAACAATAAAAAAGGAAATAATAAACTCCATTTTTGATACAATGATCATTGATAGTCTACACCAAATTAGTTAACTCTATTGCATCTTTCCTGTACAAAAGACAACTTACAGAAAACAATTTGAAATTCTGTTTCATTTACATGGTAGACTGAAATAGACCTGTCAATTACCCTCCATCGAGGTTTTGCATAATTGGAAGATTCTTAAAATAGGCATTACTGTTATTAACACCCACTGCTAGATTTAATTAATGGGCTATGGAGTTGAAATTTTGAAAAACTCAAATATTAGAGCATTTAAAAGGGGTTAAAAAAAACACTCAAGCAAAACATCATTTAATGTGCGTATACATATTCCTTAAGAGTAAATAAATAAATATTTCCTCTTTTTCAGAGACAGGCTAGAGAAAGAGGAAGAAGCGAGTCAAGAAAACAGAAGTAGGGGAGTCATAGGCCCAGCGAAAGAGTCAGACGGAGGACAAAGGCAATCCCCAGAGTCGTGCCCTGTCATAGCCGGTTTCCTGACACTGGTGATGTCACCCTCAGCAGAGAGAACTCCCTCCTGGGAAATGTCCTGTGGCTGAAGGATGAAGTCTCAGTTTTCAGTCAGTGAATGTCCTGGGAATTAGAGGTTTAAACCAACTCATTAATGTTACTTTAACTTTGTTTTGGGCACAGAAGTAACTATTTTTTCATTTGTTTCTGATGTTTGCTTAACAGAGACAGAAAATGGGAAATTTCTCTGACATGAGGAGGACATTCAAGACAGTGTAGACAAAAGACTTCCTCTGCTCCAAAGACCACGCGAGACACAAAGATAGAAGTTAGACGCCATCAGTCATGGGGAAGACAGACTTTAAAAGCCCTGATTATCTCAGGAACATACATTTGAGGACCTTCCACCAATATAATTCAATCTAAAAGGCTTCTTCAAGGTTAATGAATATCAGGGAAAGTTATAAATTAGATGTTTTTAAAATGTAAACTTGACCGTTTTTAATCAAGCTAAAAGAGCTGTTTCAATTTCTTATGAAAATGAATGTTAAGATGATCTTAAGTTCAGAATAATTTGAACATCTAAATTTGAAGTGTACTCTCCCTATTCAGTAAGTATCCAGCAGGACCCCCCTCCATTAATTATCCATTAATACTTCATTAATAATCTCAGCACTCATCGAATATGACCATATCTATAGAAAGATGACCTCTGTTCATGACAAAACTGACAATCTTAATGGAGAAATTGGCTTAGGAAATGAATTGATGCTAAAGTATAGAAGCTATGTGAAAACTGGAATCCATATTTTCCTTAATTCATTCACCTGACGTAAGATGAGTTGGTGTCCGAAATACTTACTCATGTACCATTTGGGTTTGTTTTGTCATGGCTGTTTCATGTTGGTTCAAAAGATAAAAAGAACTTCCAAGACAAGAGAGGTGTCTTACGTCAGACACCAGTGTTCTCATGCAATATCTTCCTTGTTGATATCCCTCACTCTTTATAGACTAAATTGGTTGGCTTCAGATAACTTGCAAATAATTACTGAAATAAAAGTTCCACATATTTATGGAGCATCTCTGCTCCTTGCCCTTTGGAAAGCACTGTCTATAAGTGCCACGTGCTGGCATCTCATTTACATATGATGTCAGTGTGAGAATCACATGAGAAAATACTCATGGCAACACCTCGCAGAGCACCTGGCTTATAGCAATCACTTATGAAGTGCTTGTTGCTTTGCAGTTCTTGCCAAGAAGAGGATCAGTCGCCCGGAACAGCACTGATACTTGCATGGAAGAGCGGTGCTTCCATGTGGACAGCGTGGGAAACTGAGTGCTGAATTATCTGATACGAACAACACAGTTACCACTGAGTTCAATGAAACACTCTACGTTGACCACCAACTGCATGGAGGGTGCTGGGTGAGCCCCACATGGAACAAGGTGTGTGCCATCCCGGCTACGGCAAAGATGGTGGGGCCCATCCAGGTAGGGCTGCCACCTAAAGCTTAAGTGATGGGAAATCTGCTTCGAAGAGTAGTCATTCCTTATCATTGCCAATTTTCCTTCTCTCCGCCAAACCTTAGCAAAGTTTAAAGACGAATGGTTAATAATAATGATAATAAGTTTATCATGATAAGTTTAGTTGAAAACCGTACTTTTTCAACGACAGAAATGTAAAATAGCTTTTGAAATCAATGCTGCCTGCCCTGCTTTTTTCAGCTTGCAAGCCCATAACACTAAAACATCCTAACTGATTTTATTTTCACACTTTATTAAAGTGATTTGATCCCAAGCTGGGACCTCATATGCCCGACATGTAACCCACCAAAACTTTACTAGCCTGGTTCTGAACTCACAGAAACAGTAGCTTTTAATGGAAATGCTGACAGACCCTTAAGTATAGCAACGTGAATGGCACCAGGAATAATAAATGTGACGAGTGATTCCCAAACCGAAGGCGGGCAAATAGTTACCCAGCTGCCACAGAAATAGCAAGATAGAATTAAAAAAAAAAAAAAAAAAAAAAAGCAGAAAAGAAATTAAATGAAATGGATATTAGCTGGAAACATCTGTGTTCATCACAGAGCAAAATGCATATTCAGCAGCCAGTTTATTGGCTCTTTAGAGGATGTGAATGTGCATTGTAAATACTGACCCGCTGGTAATAAATTCCCGGTAAAAAAGAGAGGGGCCTCTGTGCGTCACTCCCACAACTCACATCTCTGGGTCCCTACTGTGAGTGATGATTCACAGTAGTCACAAATTCCTGGTTTCCAAATGCTATTGTATACTCCAGGGCTTTCATTAAGTTTTACACTAGCTGGGGAGATTTAAAACTTGAGAGAGTGGAGGAGAGGAGAAGAAAGGAGAAGAAAGGAGAGGAGAGGAGAGGAGAGGAGAGGAGAGGAGAGGAGAGGAGAGGAGAGGAGAGGAGAGGAGAGGAGAGGAGAGAAGAGGAGAGGAGAGGAGAGGAGAGGAGAGGAGAGGAGAGGAGAGGAGAGGAGAGGAGAGGAGAGGAGAGGAGAGGAGAGGAGAGGAGAGGAGAGGAGAGGAGAGGAGGGGAGGGGAGAGGAGGGGAGGGGAGAGGATGGGAGAGGAGGAGAGGAGAGGAGAAGAGAGGAGAAGAGGGGAGAGGAGAGGAGCGAGAGAAGGAGAGGAGAGGAGAGGAGAGGAGAGAGGGAGAGGAGAAGAGAGGAGAGAAGGAGAGGAGAGGAGAGAAGGAGAGGAGAGGAGAGAAGGAGAGGAGAGGAGAGAGAGAGAGGGAGGAGGAGAGAGAGGAGAGGAGAGGAGGAGAGGAGAGGAGGGGAGGGGAGAGGAGGGGAGAGGAGAGGAGAGGAGAGGAGAGGAGAGGAGAGAAGCGGGGGGGAGGAAAGAGGGAGAGGAAAGGAGAAAAGGGGAGAGGAGAGGAGAGGAGAGGAGAGGAGAGGAGAGGAGAGGAGAGGAGAGGAGAGGAGAGGAGAGGAGAGGAGAGAAGGAGAGGAGAGGAGAAGGAGAGGAGAGGAGAGAAGGAGAGGAGAGGAGAAGAGAGGAGAGGAGAGGAGAGGAGAGAAGGAGAGGAGAGGAGAGAAGGAGAGGAGAGGAGAGAAGGAGAGGAGAGGAGAAGAGAGGAGAGGAGAGGAGAGGAGAGGAGAGGAGAGGAGAGGAGAGGAGAGGAGAAGAGAGGAGAGGAGAGAGCAGCTCTGTGGTGACCTTCACTTGGCACTCAGTCCTCAGCAGCCTTGATGGCTGTGATTGGCAGGGTGCCTTCCAATCCACCCCAAATTACCTCCCGTCCTTCCTCCTTCTGGAAATCTCTAATGAAAGGAAGAGCAAGGATCAGTGACTTCCTTATGTGATGGGAAAGAAAAAAGACAGCCAAAGATCTCTGCAGCTGAATTTTGAGAGGCAATTGGAAAACAGCACGAAGATTGAGGGCACAGCATTTAATGGGTTCCACAAAGGGCCCACATCTGCCACGACTTTCTGGCCTGAAATGTGCAGTCACTTTCTCTATGGAGTTCTGAAGGCAACATCTCCCCTGAAGATTTAGGATTGCACAGAATATATATGCACTATGGCCACACGTCATGTTTGTCATTATGGATATAAGACTTAAAGAGAAACTGTCCTGTCTGGATGAAAAGTCTCCTCTAAAAGAAATAAACGTCCTTGTCCAGCTCAGTGAATTTCTTTTTTTTTTTTTTTTAACTTTTATTTATTCCTAAAAGTTTGGTTAAAACAGCTACAGCTTAATACATTGGAGGTTTTTGAGATATTGACATATAACATTATGTTAGTTTCAGGTGTACACCGTAATGATTGGACAGATGCGAACAGTGCGAAATCCAGGGACTTTCTAGGCTCACTTTGGTGTGCACAGTGCGGTCACTGGCCCGCTGACACCACGCTGTCAGGGCCAGTCCCCGGGCCAGGCTTCACCTGCAGAACACGGTTCTGTATTCCATCTGAATCTTTCTAGCCCCACGGCTATGCGACCACACAAAGGACAGTAACTGGAAGAGTTTACAGCCGAGTCCTCAGATTCTGAGGCTGCTCAGGAAGCATGTTGTCTGGTGGCTGCCTCTGATTGTACTTCAGCAGAAGAATCGAGTCCCAGTGTCTACAGAGCTCCTGAAGCCTAGAGGTGGAGGCCACCACCATCGGGGCTCCACCAACTTCTGCCAAAAATGGGAAAATGGAAGAACCAGCCCTGTGTGCTCATGTGGAGTCTTAACAAAGCCACATAAAAAGCCTAGAAGTGTGTTTATCAAGAGCTCCAAATCACTCCACAGTTTTCTTTGTGCATTTCCTCCCCGGGTTCTTACATGGATCTCTCCTCACTGATGTTCATAGATAGCAAATGTATTAAGTCATTTTCTGAAACAGAACAACAGTTCATCCAAATTTTTTCCATGTTTTCTCTTCTTCTGTCTTGTCAAATAAACTAGTCCTTTTCAGATAAGCAATTGGTTAGAATGAACTGATAGATTTCTTTTAAAAAAAGAAAAAAGTCTGTGGAAGTCTTCTATATTGCTTCTAGGATAATTTCCAGACTTTTGTTCTTTTTCAAGGGGTATTTAGGATTTTGCAAGGCAGCATATTTACAGCATGCCAAGTCGTATGTTTAGTCATCAGCAAGAGAAGCAGGCATCAGAAGCACGTAGGGGAGCCTCGGCATCTTCTGTTCCCTTTGGGCACAGAAAGGGAACTGATCGTCTCCGCTCGCTGCCCTGTGAATGGTTGAGAAGAGAGAAAGCAATAATACTTCCCACTGTGGCAAACTTTGTAGCCCAATGCCTCCAAAAAATAATAAAAGCTGGAAACAACTTCAAGAATGGTTTAGATCGTTTGGAATAACAGATCCACATTAGTTTTCGAAGGAAGTCAAGACATTTGGACATACTCATGCCCTTTAATTAAATATTCACTGATATTATTCCCATGAGTTGGATTAATAAAGCATGGGTAGCATTCAAAAGTGTCTTCTTGTCTGTTTCTGGAAAGACAGTTGGGGATGCTGAGGGGACCCCTCTAACCTGCATGGTGGACAGTTCTCCGATCCTCACAGCATGTGTCAGTTGTTACAGAGCAGATACCAAAGCAAGTAGATATGACATTTGAAGCAAGATGTCCAGTGTTGAATGACAAAACCATTCAACACAGAATATCCCGAAATCTTTCAACATTGCCCATGCGTGTACACGGCATGTGTAACAGCCACCTGTATACTTATTAAGGCTCTTTTCCAAAAGTAAGACAAGAGAGCGAGCCCCTCTTCTGAGTGCACTCAGGCAGCAGGCCTTAAAAAAAAAAACACACAAGGGAAAATAAGGTCGTTGCAACAGGCCCAGTTAAGTATGGGCTTAGTGTTGATGTCTTTTCCAAAACCACACATGTCCACAGATGCTTTGTATCTACTGCATCCTGTTAGGTTTTTTTCCTTCTATATCCACACCTCCCTTTGCTGCCATGATGCCCACACCACGTCTGTGTGTCAGAATGAGTCATAGTTATTTCAGCTGACCCCTGCTGCAAACTTGAGTTCAGAGGCACTGGACTTGCTTGTGGACATGTCAAGAATGTTTATTACCCATATATTGCTAAAAATATGCTACCAACCATCGTGTGTAGAATAAGCCCAATTTTACCTAAAAAAAAAAGACTTTATATATTCATTAAAATATAATAGAACCCTTATTTGTTATCAACATTTTCCTCTGTGTGGTAGGGTTATAAGTGACATCTGTTTCAGCTTCCTTTGTTTTTCTTTGTTCTACAAGTTTTCTGCTCTGTGAGGTTAAGGACATCTATACAGCAATTTTCAAAAAAGGTAAAAGCATGACTATCATACAAATATAAAGTGAATAAGTTAAATATTTCATTAAGATCAATCAATGAGAGAGCCAAGCAGATGTCATAACCAGTTCAAAGAAGAAATAAAAAAGCACAACTTTTTTATTTATGGCATAACACAATGTTGACAGAAAGGTGAAATGGAGGCAAAACTGGCTTTTCCACGGGGAGAAGGGGAAACCAGTGGAAACTCCATAGGCAGAATTTGCGTATCTGCAGCAAGAATTATCTTGCCTTGCTATCAGCTATCTACAATTTGAAAAGTTGTAAAATAATTCCCACAGAATCCAAATCTAGAAACTCAGAGGGCTCTCCAGACCCCTCTAGCATCTAAACAATCCAGTTTTCTACTGAAACACACATTTTCCTCTGCACTGTTTAGCTCAGTTCTATCTCCAGAGCTTAACCTTTCCTAAGTCCAAAGTAGGCCCACTTAATATTTACTTTAAAAATGAGTAAATGCATATTTTTTTATAATTTCGAACAATCTTATTTAAAACTTTTTTTCAGTGTAGCGGTTTCTATGGAAAGTGGATGGAGTTGGGGGACTCCTGAGTTCCCCTCCCGGGGCAGTAGGCTCCTGCACTGAACGCAGAACAGGCCTCGGAGGTGCCACATACGCGGTCATCGTGTAACTGTCACTAAGATTGTTCAGAGCGCAGAGCTCCGCGAGCAGAGCAGGGCGGAGCCGAGGGAAGAGAGAAGCTGAGCACATGCGCTCTGGCTCAGGCAACCAGTTCCTTCCACCCACTCTGCGCAGGCTGGGACATGGCTGTATTCACTCCATGTCTTCCCACTGTGCAAACCAACCAGGAGCCAAGGGGGAACCAGGCGCGAAGACGTTCCCAAGCAGCACAACTGGGAATCGTTTTTGGAAAACCTTTTTAGGATAGAAGGTTTTATTTGGAAGAAAAAGAAAACCAGACCCTTGCTTTTTAAAGCTCACTATCTGCAAATGCCATGCTGCTGCCTGTGAGAGACGGGGCCAATTCTTCACTTTTATTCCTTTGAAGGCAAGCCACGTGTAGACAGTGATGTTAAAAAGTGATCCCTTCGGTAAGCATCCCACTCTTTGTAACGTGGCCAACTTCCAATACAATTCTTTTAATTAGGATTCTATTTCATGCCCCGGAAAGCCTGATTCCCTGCAAACTTTTCCTCCAGGCACCTTGGGGCCCAATTACTGCACCCCTGGGGTGGGAGCTGCACTCTCTGGTGACTTTCATTACCCTGTTTGTAAACCTCAGCTCTACTGCAAACCTCCCAGGGCACATTGGCGCTTCCAGGGGACAACTTTTGGTGTGCAGAGTCAGTTCTCCCCTCAACTTAGAGGCTGGGGGCTCAGCTCTGAACACTCCCCTCCGTCTCCGGAAACCCGCCCCAAGTAAGCCTGAGAGGGAAGTTCTAACAGAGGGAACCATCATTCATCGTCATTCCAAAGTCCCTGCTATTCTTCATCACTAAGATTGGGGTGTCAACCCTGCATGGTCCTTCCACCAGTCTCCTCCCCTCCACGACTTCAGACCAGCCTCCGTGAGTTTCCAGTTTCCAGGAGACATTAAAACGCATTCACAAAAGGAGGGCTTCCAAACTTTGCCAAGGCTCACTAGCAAGTCAGATGACTCGAAGTAAGTCTGATAAGGACAAGATTTGCTTTAAGATTTTTTGTTCACTCCCCATAATGACTTTCTTACCCAGAGCTCCAAGTCAAGCCCTCCCCACACGCACATACACACAGATGTAGGGCTCCGTGGGAAATGAGAGGGACAGAGGACAGCAAGCAGAAATAGAGGCTGGACTCGCTCACCGTGACCCATTCTACTTGTCCTCTTACCCACAGGCACACCTGGTTTTCTCCCCAAGCCATAATTTTTCTACCACCCACAGCAGAGGACAGGCTTCCATTATTAGCCCAAGAGTGAGTCCATGTGAAAAATTTGACTGAATTATAAAGATACCTGCTAAAATACAATATTTTATCATTACATTTATAGCTACTTTAGAGTAACAAAATTTTATGTCTAAGAGTATAAAATATTTCTGTGTGCCCTTCCAGCATCAAAAATATAGACAAAACAGACCCTGGTATAATTTCTCAAGAGATGAAATCCCAGGGCTTGCTTTTTCCATGGTGAGACCTGCAATGGCATTTGCTAAAGCCTAGTGCTATGTTGAATTTTCTCTTCTAACTTCAAATCACTCTTTTTTGCATTGAGATACAATTGTCCGTATAACGTTGTATTAATTTCAGCTATACAACATACTCATTCAATATTTGTATATAAAAATCACTCTTTTTGAAATATACCTCAGATTTAGGAAAATTGGTGGCATATAATTCCAGACTTAGTTCAGTCACAAAAGTCATTTACGTGTGAAAGTTGTATCAGCCACACAATCAGCTGCCAGGGCTAATTATTTGCTTTGCAATTATTAATTGCAATTATTTTTTAAAAAGCACAAAATTTTATGAGTGGTTAAGCCATCTTTTATTAGCAATATTCGAATTTGAGATATCGAGAAGAATTCAGAGTATGAAAACGCATTTTTGAGCGTGCAAAATAACGCTCTCATATAATGAGCTGAGCTCACAGGACTTACTGGCTTCCTAAAGACCATCTCTTCATCTCTTCCTTGTTTGTCTATGGGAGTGCTTGTCATGAGTGACCTTGTCTTTGTAGGTCAAGGATCCCAGGTCATTAGATCAAAAGGCCCTGCATCTGGACAGCGGCAGTTCCCAAACCTTTGCGAGTCCTGGGAAGGGCAGGAGCAGGTTTTGTGTGTGGGAGGCACGCTGCTGTCACCAACTTCTGTCTCCTGCACGCACAGAAAACTTCCACTTCTAAACAAGGTCTCCCTCCAAATGCCCAATCAGCCTGCGAGACTTAACAGGCACCATTCACTCCCCTGTATCCACTGTCAGGCCATGTCTCACCCAGAACAAGTCCACGTCTGAAATCCTAAATTCACATATTCTACCCTCTGACCACAACCTTCTCTCTTTTTAGATCATGATCTCTAGTTCTACTTTATCTGTTTGTAGCGTCTTTAAAGCCTCTATTTGTTTGACTTCTGATCGTCTCTCACTTTCTTTCCTGTGTAGCCTAGGCCTTGTGGTTCGTCTGTTTAACCACTTTTTGCTAATAGATACCAATCTCTTGTCTCTTCATCCTTCCATTGCATCTTCCAGGAAAACAAGCAGACACCCGACTTCAGATCAATCCGCCCACCTCTTTTCTCTCTTCCCACACAGGCTGTGGAGACTTAGAAATCTAACATTCTACAGGGGTCGCTCTATTCTAACCTCACTGCAACCTCCAGGGGCCTGAGTTGTTTTCAGGGCCCAGAGACAGGTAGCAGCTCTCAGGGTGGAGAGGGTTCTCTGGAGGAGTGGTTCCCAAATGGCTGTATTTAGGGCTCAGGAAGAAGGAATGACACTTAATTGGGAAAAATCAATTTTTCCTAAAAATCAGCTTGGAAATATCACCCAAGATTCCTCCTAATTAGTCCTCAATCGATCAACAGGATTGACTGTCTTAAATACACATTTGTATTTCATTGGTCACAATCAACTGACTCTGTTTTTTTTTTCTTTTCTTCTGAAGACTGGAGACTTCCAGTATCCATTCAATATAACCACTTGGGGTACTTACATATCTTTGAATAAACAAGCACATATTGAGCACCTTCTGTTTGCCTGGGGCAATGCCACACCTTATGCAAAATAGAACAATAGGAAAACTCGCAGCTACGGTCTTTAAAGATTTGTAATTCAGGTAGAGGGATAAAACCAACACACTTCAAACAGTCAGGAAACAGGTATGAGAAAACTCTACTGTGCTGAAGGAACTGAGGTGCGAATCCACAGGCGGGAGAGACTGGCGCCATAGGGGGCCCTCGCTAGACCGTGAGCTAGTATTGAAGGAAGGACGCAGTGTAGGTAAGCAGAGAGGTGGGGGAACATCCACCACACTCATCCTGTTCTCCCAACTTTAGTTCTGCTCCCTCTTTGTGACTTTAAGGCAGAATTCAACCTAGTGAGATGGGAATTCGGACTGACAAATCCCCAGTCCTAACATGTCTCCTGTGAAATGCCTTTGGAACTCCCAGAAGTTTGCATAGGACTCTCTTACCCTAGATGGTCTGAGCACCCCAAAGGAGCGGGACATTCCCCACGAGTGCAGAAGGAGTCTGGGCTCTCCTGTGACATATCCCAAATCCACGCCTGAGGCCCCTCAGCTCAAACCCCACAGTATCCATCCGCCTGCATCTCACAGCTCTCCTCAGGGCTCCCATGTGCTCAGCTGAGGATGGGGCAGGACTGAGCCAGGAAAGGATGAGAGGGGCCAGCCCTCACACCTCACTGCGTCTGGGGAGTGGACCACTGGCTTAGTCAGTTCCCACAGTCAGTAGAGAAGGGAACTTCTGCATTGTTTCTGCAGCAGAATGGACCACCTCATCTTTGCTTTGGGGTTATTCTACCTGCTGTATTAGAGTAGTCCCATTAACACAGCTTTATTTTTAAATAAAGCTCTTATCTTAAAATGTATCTGTGCATAAAACAAAATCACACTGTGTGCCTGAGTGTTATGTTCTGTTGCAAAGGCAGAAAAGTGACTCCTTGACTCATTCCCAATTCTTAAAACATTTGCGAAAGCTGTTCTCTCGCTGACTCACAAAATTTTATAACCTTCTGTAAGTTACTTACAATACACCATGTGGATCACTCTGGTCATTTTATTTCTGGAATATAATCTACTGAAGATAATGAGTACAAACTGTCATCAAAATATATAATAGTTCTTGGAGAAAACAAAAGTTATTTGTCCATGATAACTTGTAATGACACAGTCATATTCTGGTTTTGTTGTTTTGGTTGGTTTGGGTTTTTTGTTTGTTTGCTTGCCTGCTTAAGATCTTTATGTGTTTTGTATTATGAAGTTTAACAAAATTAAGAGGGATGAGAATGAAATCATCAATTATTAAGTCTACAGGGCAAGTGTGATTGGAAATATTACATTTACAGAAGAAGAACAGGGTCTTTTCTGAAGAAAGTGCTCTGTTCCCAAATGTAACTTGAAGGTATCTATAAAGATCGTGGCAAATGAAGTAGACATTCAACATAAAATTCTGCTGTGTGTGTTCTCAGAATTGACAATGTCAAGAGCCTTGAAAAACAGGAAGTTATTAAAATATGTTGTAAAGCTTTAGCAATTAAAACAACATAATGGTAACAGGAATGGAGAGATCAATAATTTTTATTTTTAAAAACATGTAAATATGTTAACTTTGTAACCCAAGGAGGTAGTTAACTATCGACATGGAAAGTCGTGGCTGTGTACTCTGCATGTACGTTTAAGTAAGAATGTGTGTGGGTGTGTGTGGATATGTGTGTGCATGCGGGTGTGTTTATAGAGAGTTCTGGAAGAAGGTCTGGGTGTCCATGATGGTGATAACAAAGTCTCGTGTGTGATTGTTTTGTTTTTTGTTTCTCTGTATATTTAAAATTTTAACTATGAATATACATGTTTTTAACAAACAAAATAAGGCTATTTTCAATGAAGGAAGAAACAAGGGTCAACAAAATCATCCGTATGCGACGCTTCTCGTCAGCTCTTGCTCTCACTTTAAGAATGACTTCTGCTGCTTCCCATATATGCCCCTCACAGCCCGAGGGGGACAGGGAAGGGCGTGGCTGCTGCTTTTCAGATCTCAGACTGGCCTCGGTGACAACAAGGACACAGCATGTTTAGTAGTGTGGCCAGCATGTAATCTGTCCAGAATTGGCCTAGCAAGAATTGATTGCAATGTCTGCCTCTTACCCCTTGAAATAAACAAAACTGTCAGTGGTGTGGCCAAGAGGCATAGCTTCCATTCTATGCACTTGGTCGCTGTGTGACCACATCTCAGTCCCCCACAGGTCCTAGGATGCAGGGCCTGTGCTAACTCCCAGGGACGAAGCGTGTGGTCAAAGGCGAGAATGAAGGACATAGTGGGGACGCTAAAACAACAAAGGCCATTCCAGCTTGGGACACAGGTGGATTTACTCCATTTATAATACGGCACAATGGGGCCATGAAAATGGAAGCTCAGTAAGAACAAGAAAAAAGTATGTGTTAGCCGTCAGAGACCCTGAACCACATCGGACTTCCCAGGCTGTGCTTTGCAGAAGGCTTCTCTGGGGAGGGGACACAGGAAGGGGCTGACACCTGGCCTCGCTGTCCTCAGCCAAGGTGCACCCTGGCTTGGCAGTGCTCCAGTGTGGAGGGAAGACTGCCTTTCTCCGATTGTCACCAATGTGGGAAGCTCTCACTTTCTAATTTGCCCACAGCCACCTTAGGATTCAGCAGCCTCGATTCCCCCATTTGTAGAATAACTCAAAAGCAAAATAAGTGATTTAATAAGTTAAGTATGTGAAAGTAAACAGGGAAGCTTCTATTTCTACAGAGAGACAGAAAATTTCTTATTCTGATTCTCTATTGGTGATGATGTGGCATAATGACAGAAGAGGTGACAATAAAGCCCCAATTTGAATGAAAGAAAAACACTTCTGCAGGTGGAAGTTTTATTTTCCACTAACTTAGATTTTGCATTCAGCTATTTAAACCTGTTTGCCCTTTCTTCACAGAAACTAGTGAATATCTTTTTTTTTTAATTTGTGAACCACTATAAAATTAGTCAGCATGTAATTAAAATAATCCTTCAAAAAGGGCATGAAGAGGAAACCATGGAAGAAAGAAAACTAACAGAAAGAAACTCAAGATAGATTGTCAAAAACACTGCTGTCCTACCCAAAGCAGCTGGGGTTATGCACACACACATGCTTGTACAAGGGCAAGTAGACACACGTGGGGGTATCAGGACCCATGAATGAATTTTGGGGGACATGAACTGAAGAGGGAGGCCTATCCTGTACTGATGGAAATTGCTTTGGTATCATAATACCCCCTCTCATAATTACACTAAATAATATTTTATTCTTGAGTTTTCTGCACAAGTTCTGGTCTTCAATTAATATTTAGGGTTCTATTCTGAACTCTCCAATTTCTCTTTTTTTAAATTTTACAGAACTCTAAACATGGTATTGTAGTACAAAAATGAAAATCAAGAAATTCCAAAAGGACCATGGTGTGGAATAATAATAAATGAGTTTTTAGTGCTAAAAATAATGTACAATTTACACTAAGTTCTGTGTTGATAACCAAAGTGATGTGAGTAGAAGATGATATAAGTAGTCCACAGAGATTCTCACTGGGGGAAAAAATGAAAGTGTAATATTTTTGTAAATTTGTGGGTAGGCACAAGAAGTTATCATACACAAGACTAAAAATCACTTCTTACAAAACAAGATAGCCAATAAATCATGGGGAGAAAGACAAAGAGGGTAATGAATAGTTTTAAATATGTATTTAAGGAACAGGACAGTACTTGCCTTGGGTTCTTTTTTGAATAACAGCACAAAGGGTTAAGTGTATATTTTTGCATGTACATTCAAAAACAATATTTGCCAATATTCAATGAGAGCTTGCAAAAGAACAAACAATGCATGTAGACCAAGCCAATAGCTTACATAAGATTTGAGCTTATTGGTTGAAAATTACACTTAGAACAATTTGTCAAACAAATTCCCAAGAACATTAAAACCCCTGCAAGAAAGAAATTAATATCATGCTTCTCAGCATCAGTTAAGAGCTGCATAGATCAGAGATTTGTTTTGGTGCCATGAAGGTCTGACTTTGACTTTCAAACAAGATGAGAGTATGAAGCACATGATAAGACAGAAGCGTGAAGAGCTAATTTGTAAGGATTCCATCAGATTATGAATCAGCAATTGTAATGAGAGGTGTCTCCCAAACTGTCTGCACAGGGGTCTGTAGACCACATGCAAACATGCATAATGGCTAAATGTGTATTCCCTGTCTGAGGGAGACGTTCTATCTCCTTTTCTTCTGTTATTTTCCAAAGGCAATAGTGTTCTTTAATTCTGCCTGAAGCATAAATGAAGAGACCATGCTTTTAAATAGACAGCAAGCAAATTCTCAGTTATATCAATAGCACTCATGCATTTGACTGCTTTCTGCCATTTACTTATAAAACGTTATTTAGAACATTTTAACATTCTTAGTGTACTAAAAATGGCGTTCACTCTCTATTCCCCTTTACACACAATTCTAGACAAGAGGGCCCAGTACATTCACCAAAAAAAAAGTGAGAAGATGGAACATAAAGGCTAGATAGGTATGCATTTTATCAGAAAACATTCCAAACTTTTTTAAAAAATCTATCTGGAGAATAGGAATAGCAATGAGGATTTGCAGCCTGGCTTTTGAAATCACATAGAGATGAGGGTATGTTTGCTTCTAAATCTGTCTCTACCATCCAACCATGCATCTAAACATCATCTTTTTCAATTTAACTAAAAGGAATAAAGCTCCATATCAGGCGGTAGAGATGCACCAGGTATTTACATGCCTTGGCGCAACATGTACGGGTCCTCAGCATCTAAACTATGATGGCTCTGGCTACCCTCACAGGGACTTGGGGACGCAGGGATGGGGAGTGACTCTTTAATGGATACAGGGCTTCCTTCTAAGGTGCTGAAAATGTTCTGAGACTAGATAGTGCTGACATGCAAAACATTGTGAATGTGGGAAATGGCACTAATGGCAAATTTCACGTTATGTGTGTTCTACCATAAATAAAATAGTATAGAATAGTAAGCAGTGAAAATGACAATTCTGATACAAGACAAAATAAAGTTAAAAAAATCTGGAGAGGAAAAGTAGGTAGAAGATATGGATGAAATGAGATGGGTCACAGGTGTGTCATTGTTGAAGATAGGTGCTGGATACAGAAGCTTCTTTGCACTATTCTTTTTATTTCTATCAATACATACAAAATAAAAACATATATACAAATGTACAAAAACTTTAAAAATTGTATCAAGTAATCAGTGAACTTTGTTGACTCTTTTTAATGAAACAAATAATCAAGGGTAGCCCTTTGTAAAAGAGTTTCATAGATTATGATTACAATAGCTTTATGTGTGGTTTGATAGGCTATTTTTTCCAATAATATTGTATTATTTGATAATGTCACAGAATTAATTTAAACAGTGCAAGATGTTTCACAGAGTTGCAAAGTGAGTATTACTTTTGGAAATGGAAATATAAGTATAGATGCCTTAAAATTATCCAGGACCTCTCTCAGTGCCTCACACAACACACCCTCGAAAAATAATGATTTCTAAATTAACGAATGCTCCAATATGTGTGCTTGGTCTTACAACTTATAGGATTGTTGTGAATAATTAAATGTTGTTTCTTTTAGGGAATGCATATTTCCTCATGAGGAATGCAATGACACCTGCGTGAAGTGCTTTGAACCAATTAATTGATTAAAAATAATATGTACTTTTGAAAGCAACTGACAAATTAGTCAACTCAAAAAAAGCTGTTGAACTAATTGTTTGTAGATAGCAAATCGCTTTGTGTGGAATTAACCATTTGCTTAGGTATCACATAGATAGAACTTAATTCATAATTGAGATTTCAGTGCTCATCAATTCATCTAATTTGGGGGTGGAAAAATGCATCTATCTTAAATCAACTCCTTTTCACATTTAACTATATGTTTCTATATTTAGCCTAGCAAATCATTCAAAGATCGGAGGTCATTTTTGTGGTTACAACTCCACCCATTTTTTCCTCCAAACACTTGACTGGACAATACTTTGTTCCTGAGTGTGATACCTCATGAGAGTTCAGACTATACCCGACCCACTAGTGTGGGTCAACACGAGAGACCAACCTGACTCCTTAACACCTGCCCAGTCCACTCCCTGAAGCTGGTCTGTTCTTGTGTCTACTGCCCTAAAAAAAACTGCCTCCTTTTTAGTCTTTCACTTTCTTCTGTTTCCACAATAACTTCCTATTAGTTTCCCGAACAGTGTGTCTCTGGCTTCTACTGAGCCAGAAACACTTTCCTTTCTCTTCTCTTTCAGGATCTGCATGGCCTACGGGATTCTTTGGGACTCCCTTTGGTCACTCAAAATCCAACTCGTTCCTTTAAGAAAACTAGAGCACAAATGTTTACAAACTGCTGATGACCACCAACACACACAGAACGAATGACTTAGTTATAACGGTCAAGACACTTGGAAATTAGAAAAGGGGGACATGTTCTACCTACAAGTTTCACTTGAGAGATGGCGGCTCAGGGAAACAGCCATAGCCAGCGCATGCTCACAGGATGAGACCCCATGGAATCATCTAGAAGGCACCCACCCTGTCCTTTGGCCCAAGGCGGAGGTCCACACTGGTGCAGGCCACTTATCAGCCACCATCATGCAAAGGGGTGCAGTAGATTGAATTGTCAGTTCATCGGCACTAAATATCAGACACACCCTCCAAAGACTTTTCAAGAAGCCTCTTTTCCCTTGGCACCAAGGAAGACGTGGTTCACTCCTTCCAGATTAGGAAAAGGGAAACAGAAATAATGAAAGGTTCCGCTGGCTATAATCACAGGTAGAGAAATAAATGACTGTGTGTTTGCTTTTACTCCCTATACCGTGTAGCTGTTTTCATACACTCCCCCTCCCCACCCCACCCCACATACATGAAGATACTGTTGAGCATTATTAGTTCAGTGCTTTAACATGCCTTGGTTAACATTAAAAATACCCCCCAACACACCATATTTCATTGTGGTACAATTTCCTGTCTTGAAGAAAGATGAAAACTTTTACTTGGAAGATGTATAGTTAGAATTTCCTGTAATACTGAATTAGCTCCAGTCAAAATGAACTATTTTGCACTGCCATTATTACTCATTTACCAAAAAGACTTTGTTCTGGGTTTAATATTTTCTTAGTACTTTTAACTTTTCTAAGCACTTTCTCTTCAAATATCTCTTCTAGCCTCACCTTAAGCCTCAGAGTCAGGGCAAATACTACTATTGTCCAGTGTCAGGAAAACTACGCATGGCAGTGACGAAGGGACAGAATTAGGATAATAATCCACAGCTCCCTAGTCTTATTCCACGCATTTTGGAAAAAACAAACAAACAAAATACCATTTCATCGCATAGCTAACCAAATATCTATGTCAGAATTTTTTAAGTGACAGAGGCAAATGTTATTAGTTTATGACGACTATTTTTGCCTTGACACTTTAAAAATACCGCAGTAAAAAATTGCGTTAGTAATCACACAAAAGACTCTTGTAGTGCCTCCCCCTGACAATAGGCATGCCCACCATGGAAAGCTATGAGGCTTCCTTACGTTTCTCTTACGATATGATCATGAGGTCAATGCAAATTTCTGAAAAGCTCAATCCAAGTGCAATTTCAAGGAAGCTTTCATGGCGTTGAGAAACAATACGGCCAACATAACATTGTATTAATTTGAGGGTTTGAGAGAAAGCCATAAAACAAAGGTCCGTGCAGATCAGGTCAGCCTAGAAGCGGACGTCTCTTGGAACGGGTGCCATCCCTGAAGTTCACGGCGCTAAACGCCGTTGGGGAGGCGCGCCCCCGACACCCTGACTTTCTGTGTCGCTGGATCTGGTCCTCACAGCGATACGCAGCCCTTTACGCTGCCCTGCTACTGAAGCCAAGGGGGTGGTGCTGGCAGCCATTCCCCCTTCTCTACTTTGGTGTTTTTTTCAACCCTGTGTATTTATGGGGTTTTTAAATACTATCTTTCCCTGTTTACCATATGTCAAATTCTACATGAACTGATACAAACAGGCAAAGGCCGTATCACTCTCATCTCCTAAAATAGGCTTTCCTCCCTCCCACCTCCTACACGTCATCAAGCGCCTAAGTACTAATTACTAAAATCTAAAATGCTCATCGGACCGAATTGCATTATGTGTCCACTTTTAAAGACCTCAATCCAATTATCCACACTGATGTGGGCACCCAGGGAAAAAAGAAAAAAGAAAAAAAAAACTCCTCTGTCTGTAAATTTCCATTATGTAGCGACTCAGCTCTGGGACAGTTCAGCGCAAAGATGGTCCCCGCGGAGCACAACGTGCTCTTTCTAAAGCCAGCCAGCACCCTCCGCGTAGCTGAGCACGGCTGTACCCACTGCAGCGCAGCGCTGCCCTCAGCACAGCCTGCTGCGACGCACCGACTCCACACTCCAGGGAGTGCTTCCCTGCTTCGTGCTGGTAGCAGATTAAAGCTGTTCTCATTTTCCACCCGAGCCAAATAGATGCATAAGCAAGCTGTTAGATTGTCTCGGGATGGCACAGGACACCGTGGCCGCGCCGTTCTGAGCTCCGCTGTAGTTAGCACATCGGTGAGCATTTGCAAGTGCAATCACGGGGGATGGGGGACAGGAGGCCGGGGAAGACATGGGTCTGAGAAAACCACGCCCAACCCAAGTGCTTATTCCTGCTGAGGTGGCCTGAAAGAAAGTCACTAAGCACTTTGCCAGAATGGGGTGAAAATGCCTCCAAAAAACAAGGAAGATAGTGTTTACTGAGGGGAAAAGATGGAGAGTCCTCTCTCTCCGCTGCCAGTCAGAAAGGGTTTGTCGCGTTGCATTCCACACAAGACTGGACAAATGGACAAAGGAGAACAGAAACCCAGGCATGAAAGGTAGCTGGAAAGCCGAAAAGACAGAAGGCTGCGTCCTGTGATGAAGCCACAGGTCATGACCTGCTTGCCTGCGATTCAGCATGGGGAATCCAATTTGAATAGACCCCCCAACCCCCTACCCCCAAAACGTGCGCGGTGGAACTGCCAGTGAACACACAAATAATCTATGGGAAGGAGAGGCAGTATCCACTCCAACGCAAAAATTGGGGTGTGACACATCAGCAGGGAAGGAGAAAAAGGTGAAAACCAACTTGGAAAAATGCAGAACGCCAAAGGAATCTTGCAACAACACAAATATAAGGAACATGCCTGCAGCTCAGAGTGTCGAACCAGCAGCGTGAAGAGGAGAGAAAAATAATTACATGCCTTGTTGGAACTAGTTTTTATCATCACTGTGTTAAACATTTATAATAAAGCCCCAGTGCACACAGCATTCTCCCAAGTGGGGCTTACAGCAAGATACTCAAACCCTCTTTATTCCTTAGAAGAGTTTTGGTAAAAATAGATGGAAATAAACAAAAAATGCTATTCATGAAAAAAAAGACCATCTTGTCATTGATTTCTGGGCCCCATGTGACAAGATTGTTCTTGCACATATGTAATATGAGCTCTTAAACAAAATGTGCACATAGTTTTAAAAGACGGAGAGTGAAACTAAAATCTCTCAAAATTCTGGAAAAGTATCTTTCTAGAAAACAATGAGATGAAGCAAAAGCCCTAAATATACACATCATCTTGGGCTCAATGATTGTAGGTCTAAGAATCTACCTGAAAGAATGAAATGTCTATGCAAAGATGTTCATTTCAGAGCTATTTAACTTCTGCATGGTAACTCATGTCCCCATGTGGATACCAAATGTCCACTGTTCAACAAAATCTACCCCCATGATTTTGGGGAGTCCCCCAGTGGCATCTCCCACTTGTTTGTAAACACATTCACTCAATTATGTGTACATGTCTATATGGCCCCTCTTCCCTGGGTCCTTCCTCAAACTCTTTCCCAGGTAGCAAGGGTCTTCTCAGCTGCTGCCCTGGACACTGAGGTCCCTGCAGGCTTCTCTGGCCCAGACCAGGTGTCCTGCTGCACTGGGTGTGGCTGCTGGGTTAGGTGGCTGCACCCACGATGTGGTCCTCTGTCCACTGCTGTCATTCTCATTCTGAAGAGCCGTTTATGTACTGTTGCTCCTGTGGGGGCATGGCTGGCAGGGGTCCTGGCAGAGGTAGAGAAAGGGTCATCTTACCCATTTTGGATTATATCCTCTTATCCAAAGTCTTGCAGAGCTACCTGTGAATATACTTCTCCCAAGGTTCCATCCCAGTCCTCTTTCTCCCAGAACCAGGGCACGGGTCTGTGGCAGGCTTAGGGGAACAGCTGAGTGATAGATGGCACCTTGTGAAAAAGGCCTTCCTCCTCTCCCACAGGATGGCTGGGACATGAAGTGAAGTGTCAGTCCTTCGTGAAGCATGGCTGGCCATACACAGTTCAGGCTCTGTGTGGGGCATCCACACACTTTGAATAATAGCCCAAACAAATGTGTGCTAAAAAATAGGCTAATTAAATTAATATAATGGAATAATATATAGCCATTAATAGTAATTACTTTTTTTAAATTAAAGTTTATTGGGGTGACAATTGTCAGTAAAGTTACATAGATTTCAGGTGTACAATTCTGTAACACATTATCTATATATCACATTGTGTGTTCACCACCCAGAGTCACCCTATATTTGATCCCCTTTACCTTCCTCTACCATCCCCCTCTCCCCTTACCCTCTGGTAACGATTAAACTATTGTCTGTGTCTATGAGCTTTTGTTTTTTTCATTTGTTTATCTTGTTCTTTTGTTGTTTTCAGCTTTATATACTACATATCAGTGAAATTATATGGTTTTCTACTTTTCTGTCTGACTTATTTCACTTAGCATTATAATCTCAAGATCCATCCATGTTGCCGCAAATAGTACTATTTCATCTTTTCTTATGGCAGAATAGTATTCCATAGTATATATAGATATAGATATAGATATAGATATAGATATAGATATAGATATAGATATAGATATAGATATAGATATAGATATAGATATATATATAGATATAGATATATATATATATATATGTCACAACTTCTTTATCCATTCATCTATTGAAGGACACTTTGGTTGTTTCCATGTCTTGGCCACCGTAAATAAAGCTGCAATGACCACTGGAGCACATATGTCTTTATGGATAAATATTTTCAGATTTTTTGGGTAGATACCCAGGAGAGGGATTGCTGGGTCATATGGTAATTCTATTCTTGATTTTTTGAGGAACCTCCACACTGGTTTTCATAGCAGCTGCACCAGTCTGCATTCCCACCAACAGTGCAGAGGGTTCCTTTTACTCCACAGCCTCTCAAATGCTTGTTACTATTTGTGTTATTGATGACAGGCATTCTAACTGGTGTAAAATACTAAGAGCAAACTTAACCAAGGATATGAAAGATCTACGTATTGAAAACTATAAGACATTTTTAAAAGAAACTGAAGAAGATACAAATAAATGGAAAAACATTCCATCATGGATTGGAAGAATCAACATACTTGAAATGGCCATATTACCCAAAGCAATATACAAATTTAATACAATCTCCATCAAAATCCCAAAGGCATTTTTTAAAGATAGAGAACAAAAAATCATCAGATTTGTATGGAACCACAAAAGACCCCGAATAGCCAAAGCAATCCTAAGAAAAAAGAACAATGCTGGAGGTATCACACTCCCTGACTTTAGCTTGTACTACAGGGCTATAATAATCAAAACAGCATGGTATTGGCAGAAAAACAGACACGTAGACCAATGGAATAGAATTGAGAACCCAGAAATAAAACCACATAAATATGGACAGATGATTTTTGACAAAGAAGCCAACAACATACAATGGAGAAAAGACAGCCTCTTCAATAAATGGTGCTGGGAGAATTGGAAAGGCACATGCTGAAACTAGACTATCTGTCACCCAAATTAACTCAAAATGGATCAAAGACTTAACATAAGACCTGAAACAGGAAACTGCATAGAATAAAACATAGGTACTAAACTTATGAATCTTGGGTTCAAAGAGCATTTTATGAATTTGACTACAAAGGCAAGGGAAGTAAAAGCTAAAATCAATGAATGGGACTATATCAAACTTAAAAGTTTGTGCACAGAAAAAGAAGCCATCAACAAAAGAAAGAAGCAACCAACCGAATAGGAGAAGATTTTTGCAAACAGTGCCTCTGATAAGGGGCTAATATCCAAAATATACAAGGAACTCATACAACTCAACAACAAAAAAACAAACAACCCAAATAAAAAATGGGCAGAGGACCTGAAGAGACATTTCTCTAAAGAGTAATTACTTTTTAATAAATGAAACAGAAGCTCTTTTTATTAAATTATGTTTCAAAAGAGTTCACCACTGAAGAAATATGTGTATTCATATATTTGCATAGAAAAATAGACTAGAATAAAATATACCCAAATACTAATGATCCCTATCCCTAAGGCATGAGGTGGAGGGTGATTTTTAACAGTTCTCTAATTTCCAAATGTTTTTGAATTTATAATGAGTCTTACAACTCTTGTAATGTGTACACGTTTTCAATCAGAAAGTAATAGAATGTGTAAAAAATGTCCAATTGTTTATTCTCCTTGTGTCAAATTACACAGGACTCTGAGGGGAGCCGGCAGGACAGTTAGTCTTGGCCATTACTCAGTCTCCCCACCTACATGCACCACAGAACAAGGGAACATGTGTGGGCCAAAGCAGGACTGACCACCTGGGACACTGCATGTCTGCTAAGTGAGCCTCTGTGGCTGCCAGGTCAAGCCTGGGGTCCAGAGAGCTGCCCTCAGTGCTGAAGCTCCAGGGCTGGGTCCAGTCTCCAAGCAAACCAAGCATCCTTGTCCGTAGGTCCTACCACATACGGGCACTGCCCTGGAGGCGAGCAGCTCATTGCAACTTGGGTTTTGTTACCTTTTGAATCTGAAAGAAAATGACTGCTTCTTCTCTCGTGCTACCCTCCAAGTTCCTCCTCTCTCATCTCCATCCATCTCTACTCAGTTCCGAGTTCAGGTTTTTCACAAAAGTCAGAAAGCATAGCTGTCTTCCAGCACCGATGGCTTTTGACCCCGTGAAAGCCCTGGAATAGGAAACTCACCAGGTGGCCTGGTGGGAAAAGGGAGAGGACACATACTGGGCAAACAAATACAAAGACCTCAACAGGCCACCCTGCTACCTTCATAATCATTTTTTAATGTGTGTTTCTTGAAGAGGAAATAAATCATGAGAATTAGGAATTCAGAGCCAGACAGTTGGGAAGGAACATGGTTTGTGTCCACCCAGAGCCACTAAAAGCCAGGTCTTACCCTAACCACGGACTGGCAAAACCACACTTATATCAGAATTCAAGTTCGTTTTTCCTGACTCGACATCGCAAACATGCATCTTCAACCTTAGAAGATTAAACATACCAGCAACTTTTTCTTACTGAAGATGTTATTTTCTTGGGGTGAATGATATAAACATTACCTGGATCACTTTGTACCTTCCAGTTCTTTTCCATTTTCATATTTCGATTGGGGGTGAAGCATGTTTTCAAGTATGCAATCTCTCCTAGGACAGGTAACAGGCCAATGGAGCCGTTATAGTTTATCCGTGATGACGTGGGAAGGACTTTGGCTTGGGAGCTAGGGTCCTTCCGTGAGTCTGAGGCCACTGGGACGTGCAGGGTCTGACAAAGGAAACACTAGTCTGGCATACTTGGGGGCAATAGAAAATCCCAAATTTCCAAACTCTATTTCCATTCAAATTGGAAGTTTGAAAGACTCTCCAAATACATGGAGATGAAAGGGAAATCAGGGAAAGAACTTACTGTGAACTCATCCATCAGCCCTTTCAGAAAGATTTTGTGCAAAAGGAAAAATAAATGTAATGAAAGCGCCGATAAATTAGGAATGGAAAGGGGAAACGCGTTTCAAAACTACAGTAAAATATGCTAAGAATACATGGAGCATTTCCGAAGCTCCCTTCTAACAAGCAGAGGGAAGGGGGTTGGGGAGCATGGGGACTTGTGGCCCACAAGTTGCACACATGGATGTCACATGAGGAGTACCCAGCATGGTCTGCCTTCTTCTGGGAGGGTGGACATTAAGCTGTGGTTGGGCAGGTTTTCTTCATCAGCCAAGCGTTGTTGCAGTGTTGTTCCTGGGTCTCCATCTGCCTCACACAAGAAGCTCTGACTGAGACGCTTTCTGCTTTTTTGTTTGTTTGTTTTTCATTAGTCATATGAAAGGCAAGCTTCCACATGCATCGCCCATGTCCCCATGGCTGGGGGCCCTGTGGTGTCACCATAGGACCCTGACAACGTGGAGGGGTGATTTCACCAGTCCCCACTCACATTCAGCTAAACACGCAGAAGTGTTTGGCTTGGGTTTGAATTTATTACGATTGCTCCAAAAAACAACAACAAAAAAGTTTTAAATTAGTTCAACCTGTGTTGAATTAGGCCATAATAAAAGTACGGTCTCATGGATTTAAACTGTGGTTTGGCCAATATTCTAGACACACACGGAGAAAATAAGAAGGCTTTCTTCTCAAAGGAAAGTCATTTTAGAATGTGGTAATCCTCCGCAAAGAGAACAATAAGCTCATCTGTTGCTTTTTGAAATAAATTTCAGTGATATTTTAATTTGAAAATGCCCCAGAAGTATGTGGAGTGGTCCACTTTTCTCATGAGTCTTCCAAGATCACACGGAGTCTCAATTCACTGGTTAAAGACAATTCTCATATCTAAAAGTATGAATCGCTGGGAAAACATTTCCCATGCAAACTGTAAAACTGTGTCAATAAATTATTTTTGAAGGAAGTGATTAAACTCAATAAATAAAAGTTTAAAATGGTAACTAAATTTCTGACTCAAAGCAACTAGAATGACACTATCAGCCTTAGAATTCCCATGACTCTTAATGCCCCAGATGACACACTTGCTACTTGTGTAATTCTGCCTCCCTCGAGATGACATGTTTCAGTATCAGGCCTAGTTTGTCTAGTACTCTACAAAACTAGAACATTTGATACCTGAAAAAAACTATAAAATTAGCAAGACAGATATTACCCCATTTTTCTCCTCTTTGCTGTGGACTCACATCCATGATCAAGTAGAGCAGACATGAACAATACATATATTTAGAATGAAATTGAAACCTCCTTCCCTCCCAGTCTTGGGTAAATTCATTTTCTGGCTACAGGATGGCATAAAACTGAGTAACCCAGCAGTGAGCTATCCTGGGACCAGAGAAATTGTGTAATCAATTTGATTATTGGAAATGGCCAAGGCGTATATGGGGTATGCCTTTACTTGTCTATGGAAGAAAAACGTAATAACAACGCAGATATAAGACATAGAGACTATGGAATAAAAACACAGAGGTGGTCCTTCTCATGAGGACAGGGGTGGAATAGCTCCAAGAAATGAGGACTAAGAGAACTCAGTCCAAATGCTAAATGGGGAGTGAGGGGAAACCCCTAACTTGATCATTAATAAAAAATATCATAGATAAAACCTGTTAAGTTTCTGACCACACAAAAAAGCAGAAAGCTTGTTATGTGAAGAATAATAGTGTGATGAAAATATTTATTTAGTTTACTATTACACACTTAGCAAAGTGTTTATTTGTTAATTCCATCAAATCTTCCTTAAGTTGCATGTATTTGCCCCATTTTATAGATGGGGAAAGGGGGGACTAGCTAATTTACATAAGTTTGTTAATGTCACAGAATTGTTCATAAGAGGATTTGAACCTAGTGCTGTTGAATCCAGAGCCCCTGTTTTTCATCCTAACCTTTTGTGAGGGTTTATGGTAGTAACAATTTTTAAGGATTGGGCAGAGAATTTCACAGCAAACCCAGATTCCCCCCACAATAATTTTTGTCAGTCTTGAATCTTTGTTATCCATTATTTATCCGTCTTAATGTTTTCCCTACTTAAAAAAAAGTCTCAGAAAGATGTAATAAATTAGGCCTCATCATACTTTCGTGTGAATTGATTTCTCAATGGGCTTTGGTTGGGGAAATCAGAGACAGAGCCCATGGGAGACTAAGAGACTAACTTCATTCTCAAGGGGTAAAAAGCTGTGGGAGAAAAGCATCGAAAGGATAGTAAGAAGGAAAATAGAAGATAAACATGACCTTTCATAGCAGGTCAGATGGGCTGGTACTCTGTAGAAACAATTCCATTAGCTCAATAGCTTAACACTACACAATTGCATTTCTTACTCACATTATATAATTTTCATGGGTTGCAAGGTGGAGCTGTGCTCATTTTTGTTCCTCACTATTGGATTCAGGTTGACAGAGAAGCCACAACCTCAAATATTCCCAACCACCAAGGCAGAAGGGAAAAGAGCTATGTGGGTCTCATACAGACAATTGAAGATCCAGCCTAGAAGTGACACACCATTTTGTTCACACCACATTGACCAGAACTAACCATGTGATGACACCCACCCACGTGGGAGAGGACAGGAAGTGCCAAGCTACTGTGTGTATAGATGGTGGAGAGCCAGAAACTTTCATGCCAGCACTGATAAATATTCTGACAGTGAATATCTCTCAATATTTACCCACTTTTCAGTGTGGCCCAAATTTGGCACTCCTTTCACATGGTAGCACATCTCTTTTCAAAGGCACTTTGGTTTGTTACCCTATTCACTGTTCACATTGCTTTCCAAAACCGTTATTTTCAGAAAGTCATTTCTCTCCCACTACAGGTATTCCACAGAACCAAAGTAAGTCTAGAACATATCTTTTAAATGTGTTTGCGATGAGAGCTAGCATGGCTAATGACAGGTCCCATGCTTGTGGTGGGAAGGTTTTGTCATCTTTATCAAAGAGAGTCTTGTCTGTACTTCAATTATGTTCCTTCCTTACACATTATCTTATCAGACGCATTGTATGAGATCTTAAAATCATGAATTTCTGACTGAGGTGAATGATTCATCTCACTGTAATTTTGTGGGACTATTATGATAGCCAAGAGGAAAAGGAAATTCATTTGTATGCTGTGAGATCTTTGAAAATCAAACTTTACTTTAAAAATAAATTGTATTGCCATGAGGTATTCCTTTTGTGTGATTCCTCACCTTGATGAGAATGTGATGGACCCTTTATAATAAGCAGTGTCTGAATCATGCTGGAAGATGTCAAAATAAAATGAAGAATTCAAAAAAGAAGATCTTTCTATAACTTTCCTCCAGAAAAGGCAAATCACATCTCAATTTTAGTAAGCAAATATTTCATTTTGTAAATTATATATATATAATATTCTATATATTATGTATAATATAATATAATATAAATCCCAATATTTGCAATTTGTTAAGGTGATTCAGTGATTTTGTTGCGACCCTAACGGTTGTCTACTATGTCTATTCTTTGTGTTGCATACAATAATCAAGAAATCAAGGATTATAAGAAACTATCTCCACCATCCAAGACCTCCATTCTCATTATAGGTCAGGTTTACCAGAAGCAGTACTTGAAATCAGGATTTATGAGCACTGATGTATTTATGAAGGAAGTGGTCCCAGAAGAAATTGATGAGAGAATGAAGGAACTGGGCAGAGTGGAGGGAGAATGGCCACATTAGGAGGCGATTTCAGGCAACACCATTTAGCAAGTGCCTTCAGCCTGACCCTTAGGATAGTTCTGAAGTGTAAATTATACCTAGTGGTTGTGTTGGCCTAAGACAAAGGGGTTGGGTTTTGTATTCTTGAATATATCAGTCATTGACTGAGGTCTGCATCAATAGGACATAAACTCCTAGGTACTTCCAGCTCTCAGCGCATGTAATCAAAATGACCCTAACAACCCAAGGGCAAACCTCCAAATAAGTACCACAGACAGTGGTCACTGAAGGCAGAAGCATCCAGATGCTGGAATGGGTCACAGGAAAGGAGTTCATGGGAATCTGGGAGAAACACTGACAACATCAATTACAGCCCATCCCTGGTGTCATTCAGATCCACTCACATTACGTTTATAATGTCATGACGCCCTCAGGATGGTGGTGAGTCACTGTTTCTAGGGGAACTGACAAGGAGAAGGTCCGTGGGATTACCTATAGCTTCCACTGATGCAATCGGCCCCAAGGCTGTTAACTCACATTCACGTCTCCATGCGCTGGGGCACCTCTTTTTGCTCCGATGAAAATTGTTATACTAGTTTTCCCTTTGCTGGTTTTACATTTCAAATTTGAATAATACCAAATAGATTCAAATTTCCAGTTTATACTTTTTTTCTCCTACTCTTTGTTTCCCGAGAAAGACCACATCCATGCCAAAATATCTAAAATGTCACTATAGAGAAGATAGTTGGTAGATATTGTGGCTACAATTGACTTCATAGATGCATATCAAGTGATCCCAAAAATGCCCCAAATGAAAATACACCAAAAGGAAAAAACACTCTGATTCTGCTGTCTGTTCATTCCAGAAATATTTTCTGAGTGTTTACTAGATGTGGGGCCCTGTGCCAGGTGCCAGAAGGTAGCCGTGAACAGGCAGCTGGGTTGCGTCACCGAGGGGGTAGTGTGCCCCCACTTACATATCCACTCCTCCGCACCTCACTTCCTCTTCACTTGTCTAGTCTAGAGACCCTCTGGACGCTCCTCAGGTGTGACCTGTGAAGTCTTCCCTCCCCAAGCTTCCTGTCTCATAAAGACCACAGCACTTCCTGCCTACTCCACTTAGCAGGCAGCTGTCTCAGGTGGGACACCTGTAGAAACTCAGCACAGAAGAGTGACAATCTCTGGGGGTCAGGGGGAGCAAATACATGTGTCCAGAGCCCTTGTTCTTACTTACACTGAGCACAGAGTCTTCCATAGAAATGTGCGCTACTGGTTGGGATTGCCCCAAAATATAAATAGAGAATAATTATAATTTAAATATGCCATTGTTACATATGATGGAAATACAGACCTCAGGATCTGACTAGTATTAATAGCTCTCGCTCATCAGTTGTGTGTTAAACGGATACCTCTGGGCTAGCTAAGGAAACTAACACCACACATATTTTTGTTTCTATAACAAAATAAATGTCGGTCCTAAACAATTCTATCCAAAGTTCACCCTGACAACCAAGACTTTTGTAAATCAGGGATTACTCATCCTACCCTGTGGCACTGGTTATGAGGTGCCAGCGTTCCTTACACCTCATTCTCCCTTTTCTGCTATTCACGGCACCATGAACTAGGATACAATTCACAAACCAACTGGAAATGGACACCAGAGGTTTCATCAGGCATCCGTCCAGTGGGATGGGGTGGGCCCACAGGGGCCTTCCTCATCTGTGGTACACAACATGTCTGCCACGCTCCTTAATTTTCTTACATCATGATCCCGCCTTGCCAACGCAGAAGCCAGGAGTGTCACAGCCTAGCATGTGTGTGCACAGGTGACCTGGGTTCCAGCAATTGGAATAGAGAGGGAGCCAGTGAGAAGCAGCCGCAGTCACAGGCCCATTGCCCGGGAGGTGTGAGGGCAGTGACTTTAAGGGTGATTGGTGCTCACGGTGTGTGCCCCCTCCTCTTCTGAGATCTGTGACACCGTGGCACAGCGACCATGGCTTCACTAGCGGCCCCTGCGGTGGGCGTGGCCTTTGCTCCTGGCTGAACACTCTAAGGCTGGCTCCCTGTGCTCCCAGTGAGTCTGAAGACCACCGAATCCCTTTGAAAAGTCCTTTTATGAAGAGCTCTGACCCTCCAAAGCCTAGAACATGTTACTTACCTGGGGATACTAGAATTCTATCTCATACCCCAATCGACGGCGTGTCCCATCCCTAGACAGCCAATCTTCCTACTGTTCTTCATGAGAACTAATGGCGGCTCCTTTGGGCCCCTGTTAGCCCCAGGAATACACCTCTGCCCTTCAAGCCCCACCATGCCGAGCTCTCAGACAACCGGGCCTTCCTGCACATTGGCGATGTCTAACGTACCAAAGTAAAAACGGATGAAAGGGAAAGAGGGCCCCATGGGAGGAGGAGGAGGGAAGGAGGGAAGGAACGCTGCTGCTACCCAGAGTCTAAGGGCCCTTCTGGTTCCAGCAGCGCTATGAGGCAGGCAGAGAGGGTGGAGGTTGGGGGCCTGGTACAGGAGAGGGCAGGAGGCAGGAGACCAGACAGCCTCCCGCTAGGGAAACACAAAACCTGCCAAAAGCGGAGGGAAAGAAAGGCGCAGCCACCTAAACAGGACTCTGTCGTAAGCACTGAGGATAACCGTCTCCTTGCCCTCACGCCTGACCTAACTGTGCTGTGAATTTATACACAAGTCTGTCCACTGTGTATTCACTGGTGTTCCATGAACTCTCCTGAACTCAGTGATTCCAGTTATTTCGGAAATGGAGATATCTTGGCTCTATTGGACACGAGTGTCCATCAGAATTGAGGCAATAGTGAAAACCAGCCAGCACAGGAAGAGCTGGCCTGTCGTGAAGGAGGTAGTACCCGGTGTCCTGGTAGGTCTGTTGCTTGTGGTGTGATGAGCTGGACGCCCAGTGCTGGGGGATGAACTACGGTTCCCCAAAAAGATAGGCTGCAGTCCCCACCCCATGGCCTTCCTTGGAAAAAGGTCATCGCAGGTGTTGTTCGATAAGATGAGGTCACACTAGAATAGGGTGGACCTATAATCCAATATGACTAAGCACTTGACAGGAAGACAGAGACATAGGGAGAGGGTGGCCATGTGACAAGCAAGTGAGGCAGCTACAGACTAATGCATGGTAAGGATTGCTGGCAAAACCAGAAACTAGGAAGAAGCACGATTCTCTCCTGCAGGTTTCACGGGGACCATGGCTCTCGTGACACTTGACTTCAGACTCCTATCCTGAACTGTGAGGTACTAAACGTTGGTGTTTGTAGCCACCAGTTTGTGGCCGTTTGTTACCGCAGCCCTAGAAAACGAACACACCCAGAATAAGACGTTTAAGAACTTCTGATCACCCAATACATGAATTCAGTTAAATGATAGTGAAGACACAAAATTAGACAATATTATTTTTCCATACTTAATTTTGGTTTTTGAGTGTACGATTTCTCTTCTTATAGTCAATTAAATTATAGATTTGCTCCTGCTTGAAATTTTTACCCTAAAAAAAAGAAAAAACAAACAAACAAAAAAAACGACATTTTTTATTATGCTTGTAATGTTGGATAGCAGTAAAAGACGCTGTAAGTAGGAAGCAGATGTTAAGGAAACAACAAAAAATGTAAAGCGACAAACATGATTTTGAATACCTCCACACAAACTGCTACTGCCTGTGACTACAGATACTGAACAGAGAACCAAGCGTTAGCAACAAACCACCGTGCCCTGGCACGTGTCCCGGGTCCACGGAGGCCTAGAGATTACAGGTCATCACTTGTTCCCTTTCCCTTTCAATTCCCAATAGCTGATCTCTCAGAAAAGAGGAAAACAGAATTCAGAAGATGGATACTCTCTGCAGGTACACACAGCCAACTAAGAAAAATCTATGGCATTTGTATATCATGGTCTCTTCAGAGAAAATGGAAGAAGTGATGTAAAAAATGCAGCCTTCAAAAGGAGCAGGAGATGTGGGAACTGCCCTGAGGGTTTCCTGAGTAGGAGGCTGGAAACAGTGGAACAGAAGGCAGGACGGCTCCTTCAGAGCTGGCTTCAGAAACCCAGACAGACGGCTGTTTACATGCCCTGCAAACTGCATTGTGGTGGAAATAACACAGTATCCGGATGAGGGAGATGGATTTCACGAAGAGAAAATGATGGCATACCTACATTTTAAAAGAAGCGCTCAATCTATGTCTGCATTTAAAACAAAAAGAAGCTGTAAATGAGGCGGTTGACTTACATTCAGGATATAACGTCCTAGTCTCTTCCCTCACTTTCGGATCTCCAGTTATCCAGATGTCCTGTTTCACACAGAAAATTTAGGATGATAGTGTCTTAATTCAGGGGCTATTCTGCCTGGTGGAGCCCCAAGCAGGACCATGAAGGAGTCTGGGGGTCTAGCTGAACTGAACGCCCTCTCCGCCCGAGGAAGGGACACTAGGAACCGCGCCTAAGGACTGTTTCCTTCTTTCACTCCCGGGCACTGCACCCTCTGTGACTGGGGGGGCCATCAGAAGTCTCAACGTTTTGCTGCTTTTCTTCACTGGATACCAGAGACCACAGTCCATGAATTAAAGAAAGACTCGCACTTGGTGTGTCAGCAGTTTTGTTTGAAGTCGCTCTTGCCCTTCCAGCTGTTCCTCAGTGGAACCGAATTCCCCTGCTCTGGGGCACCCTTTACCTCTTGCTACATCAACCCCCTACTTACACTGAGTGCCACATAAGCTGACACACACAGGATGAAGTGCTTTAATTGAATGGTTTGGACAATCGGAGACTTCAGATGCGATGAGCACTCGGCAGACACCCCCCTTCCTTCCCTCTCACCTGCAGACCCAGTGGGTGGGCTGACACCTGCGTCACTAGTTACCCACAAAACCCCGCCAGTAACAATTAATGCCTGATCCAAGCAGATAGGAGCTCCCTCAGGAGTAAAACAGAAAAAGAAGAGAGGAAAAAGAAGAGACTTTTCTGAAAATAAGAAAGGACCTTTCTTTCCTGTTTTATTTTTAACCTGATGTGTTGCATAGTACTGAATGTCACCAGATTGTCATTAATGTCACTTTTCCTCATGTTCCATATGTGATGTGACATATCATCTGACTAATGAAACCCGATGAACAATATGTCAACATAAAGAAGCACGCTGGGTCACAAATATGCTCTGAGAACATTAAATTGCAAGGAAATGTATATGGAACGTGTTTTCCATAGGAATAAAATTGAGTAGCGTAGTTAACATACCACATTTAGGAGTAATACCTTGGAGACCGACAGAACCGACATACATTGCTGAATGACCTATAAAATGTACATTATCACACATATTGAGAGCACAGACAGGCAGACGCATGCAAACCGGTAACAAGAAGGATTGCAACGGGAAATGAGGCCTTCTCTGAGAAGGCAAACAATTGTGGAAATGAACAAAGCCACAGTAATGAAAAAGGTTAGCAAAAGAAGAGCTCCCCATTACTTTGATTTAAACGTTAATACTGTGTCCTAACACATTTCTGTTCTCACCCCCTAACACTATGGGTCCAGTGCCACGTGATGTGCGGAGAGGGTCAACATGAGATTAAGCCCCAAGTCCCCATCAACCCTTCTAGTAACTTCTCACATCCCGTACGTTTTCCTCAGGCGTTAACCCTAGCCCCGAACTTTTGTCGAATAGTTTTACCTACTGCTTTATATAAATGAAAAGACATGCTGTTTACGGACTGAACTCACCTTCCCTCCATCTCAAAATGCTTCTGTATTTTCATCTATTTTCTCATCTCAAAGAATGAACTCCCATCTTCAAGCCTACCGCTCCTGGCTTCCTTGGAGGCGCCCCCTCTCCCTGCCACTGTGGTTCCTCGTTTGTTTTACTGACTTTGCTCTTCCTGGGCCCAGGGCTCCCTCACCACTGCACCCTTCGGTTCTCCCAAGGCCAGAAGTCCAAGCGTGCTGTCTTGCTCTCCCTCACTCTCTCTCGCTCCCTTCCCCCATTCTCTCACTCTCTCTCCTCTTCTTAAGTTTCTCTCTGTTTTCTGACTCTCCCGATAAGTTGTTTTGAAAGGATCACGGGCTCCCTAGGACCCAAATCCATTGTCCTTCGTTCAGTATTGTTTAGCAATCCCGAGTTCTCACCCATTCCTCTTCCCTTAGCTGTGACAACATGCCCCCATCTGCTCTTACTCCTGACTAATTGTCTCTTGTCTTTGTTCTGCAGCTTCTCCCCTCCCACTTGATGAATTTAGGTATTTCACAACTGCCAGTGTTGACCCTCTTCCCCTCCCCTGGAAATACTTCACTTACTTCACGGCTTTAAACATCCCCTCCACGGGTAGTGCAAGACCAGGGAGTGTGGCCTTCTGATCTCACTCAAACCTTTGAATCTGCACCTGCTACTGTCCACTCAGCACCTGTCCCCTCCTCTTCCCACTCCCAACAGGAAGTGCTCATCCTGCTGCTGAGTGTACTTCACCCACATTTCTCTTCGGGTGTTGCCAAGGCTTCATTCATTCATTTGTCCATTCATTCAGTGACCTTCGGTTATTGGCAATGCTCTGTGCTAGGTTGTGGAAAGCTTTGTAAATGACCACACTGCTTGACTCTGTAACCAAGCAATGGTATTTTATGGCTAGAAGTCCAAGCGTGCTTCTAGAAACCTAACATAATATTGGAGGTGCCAAGGACAGCACCCCAGAAAAAAGCAACTTGTAAAATGAGAGCTAAAAAGTCTGTTGGAACTATCTTGGATACAACTGCATGTACCCAGGCTTAGAGGAGAGGGTGAGATGGAGAGACACACAGAGAGAGAGAAAGAGAGAGAGAGAGAGAGAGAGTTTTCACGAATGGTAGGCCTATTTGGCTGGAGCATAGAAAGCAAAGACTTACCTGGGAAGCTTAGAGGTCAGATTAATCCAGCTCCTAAACCATACTGAAGGGCTTTAACTTGGGAAAATCATGATGTGACATACCTTGTATAAATGTCACCCTGGGTTAATTGTTGGAGTTGGCTGAGACAGGAGCCATGAAGGCCCGTTAGAAGCTGTGAGAGTCACCCAGACATCTGATGACACTTTCTGCCTGAATTAAGGGTGTGACAATGGGAATAAAAAGAAACAAAAAGATGCAATATATACTAAGAAGGCAAACAACCAGACTTGATGTTTACGTGGCTATGAGGGAGTGCGAGCCGGGTCAAATTCCCTGGACGCCCCCGTCCTTCCTGAACCATTATAAGAATGATAGTGACATAGAGCAGGGTAACATAGTAAGGGGACTGTTTGGGGAGGAGATGATGACAATTCTTTCCCAGTGTTTTAGAAATTTATGCCCACGCCATCTTCCTTGTGAGCCCCTAACAGCATGAGGGGAGTTGGGGACCCACGGTTGCCAACACGGTTCTTCTCCTAACACAGAGACCTTCTCATGACTGCAAGGCCAGCTAAGGAAGAGGCTGCCATGAGTCACTGTCCTAGTTTTCCTATCTCGAAAGGATTTTTCAACTTGTATTTCATCAAAATAACAAGAGGATTTGTCTTAGTTTGCTCAGGCCGCTATAACAAAATCTACAAACTGAGTAGCTTATGAACAGAATTTTATTTCTCACAGTCTGGAGGCTGGATGTCCGAGATCAGGGTGCCAGCATGGTCAGGAAGGGCCATCTTCCAGGTCACAAACTTCTCTCCATGTCCTCATGTGACAGAAGGAAGACGGAGCTCTGTGGGGTCTCTTACAAGGACACTGATCCCGTTCATGAGGGCTCTGCCTTCATGACCGAATCACCGCCCAAATACCATCCCCTGGGAGTGGGGGGTTAGGATTTTAACAAATGAATCTGGACATAAACATCCAGACCATAGTGGGATTTATTGAGAATAACTGAACCTCCTTGGTGGAATTTTTATACGTAAGACTTCATTATAATCATGGCCAACAAACTAGGAAAACCATCCAATGGAATTCTGATATTTTTCTCTCATGTTGAAATTGTTAGAACTCTGAGCCAACGTGGCTGAGACCATGACAGTTTTCCATGCCAACCAGTATCCTTTAGTTGCCCCACTTTAGCCAGTACTTTCAATGTACCCTATCCCCAACTCTGGCCTTGGATTGCAGCTGCCTTCTCATCATTTGTCAACCACTGTGGGCTGTGTACCTGGGGACATTCCAAGTCCCCTGTCAGCACAGTCTCCACAGACCTTTCCTTCTCCTCCCTCCATCTGGTTGGCTCTGAAACTCTCCCTTTTGGCAATTGGTTCTACTTATTCTCCCTGCTTTGTTTTCCCCCAGAATCTGTGTATTGTGGTCACAGGAGCAACATTTTAAACCTCTTTTGTTGGGAAAAATTAATTCCTGCTTAACATCTGCTTGGGCAAAACCATAACAATTCTCATATGTCTCTTATGGACAACTCCTTGGTGGTAGGAATTAAAGATATTACTGTTTAATATTTACTAATGGTCAACAGGATACATTTACATGTGTTACAAAGAGAATAAATATATGTTGAATGAATTAATTAATGAATGAACAAATGAATAAACATATCTAAGCAATTCCAGCTGACTCTAACCACAACTAAACTACTTCTAATCCCATTCAAAATTATAGATAGATAGATGATAGATAGATAGATAGATAGATAGATAGATAGATAGATAAATAGATAGATAGATATTGGCAAACCCTTGACATTAGTCACATGATCACGCCTCAATTCAAGTCAAAAGAAGCTAGGAAGGAGAATCATCATGAAACAATTATCCCTTCACATTTGTTATCTGCTGAATCCTAAAAGCAATCTAGGTGTCATTATCCCCATTTCCAATGTTCAGAGGGGTTCCCTCACAGAACGGCTAAGTGGGAGGTGGGAACTGAATCCCGTTTTGTACGATTCCATGCTTATGAATATGGACCCCAACATGGTGCAGGACCCTTGAGGATAATTATAGTCTCTTAATTACAGTCTTTTGGAAACCAGTCTTTTCCATGCAGGACTATCAATCCGTATTTTACTAATAGACAAAACACAAAAACAAAAATGTGTTGAGGACAGAGAGCCGTCAAGGGCGTTTAGGAGGCTACTTCTGGTGTGGGTATCATTCACCACGTGCTTGTGCTTGGTCCTCTGTCACCAACAAGCTAGGGGGGCACATTTCTTTTGGGAGGAGACTGTAGAGCAGTGACTCAAGTAATTTGCCACATTGTCCTGCGTGCAACATACCCCACAGTTATCACTGTGCTTAATGGGGTCACAGGTGGTTACTATGTGATTATTGGGAAATAATGTTGGGTACTTTGCGGTGAGCCCATCAATGCCTCATGTCACCAATACACCTACCATTTATCCCTATAATTAAGATACTGTGCCTTCTATGTACTTATTTAAACAAACAAAAAAATAGAGACCTATATTTTTAAATGATGTCTTGTTTAACTAGAGCTTAGCAAATTTATAAATTCAGATACCTGAGTTTTTGTAAATGACATGCCAGCCCCAGAAGGAGATGCTAGAATTTATGTCAAATCATCATAATGGATACTTTGTTGTTCTAACCAGCTTGAAAACAGATGTATTTACAGTTCCGGCAGCTGCAGACCCACTATTAGAGAGCCAGATTTGTGCTTTCTATTATACTCGCACTTCCTTGGTTAAATCCCAGCTCTCACTCCTGAAAGAGAAGTGATAAAATAAGGGAAGGAAAGCTGCCTCCAAATGGCCAAGAAACTCGATCACACATTTTTATCTGAGGATAAAATTATGAAACCCTGAAGGAATTGGCGATTCATGAGCATAAAGAATTCCAGTTTTCTGGGGTAAAACTACTTTATGTCATGTTATAAATAGTGACAATTGATGATTTAATACCCTCTTGCCTTCGGGCAGAAAAGGTACCACTCCCTACAAGATGATATTAGAAATATCATACAGTGTTGTTTCAACCTCCTTGACAATTGACAGCTGCAGAGAATATATACCAAACAATGGCATTTCCGTAGCTTTGTGGAAGACTGGTAAGTACCCTTTTACAGGAACTGAATTTTTAGCTGGGCACATGGGTATCAGAATAAAAAATAAAAAATGCTTCCCACCTACGCTTCAGCTAGGTGTGGCCAGATGCACATGTTCTGACCAAAGGAATACAGCAGAAGTAAAGTGTGGGAGCTTCTGGTTGTTCTCCCTTCCAGCTCTGGAATGCAGACAAGGTGGCAACAAAGGGTGGACCATGCAGGTCCCTCTGGGGACAGTGGAACAACAAGTAATCCCATCTGTAGAGATGCCACATCAACACAGAGTCTCACAGGGGAGAAATACACCTCTGGTTTGCTTAACCCACGATTATCTTGGATTTCTGCCACTTGTTTACAAACTGGTATTCTAATCAACAAAAACACATGTCAGAAGTGTAATTCTGGAGTAATATCTGTGATGGGATGAAAAGATAGCTGTGATTTCTCCATCTTCCTGTGTTTCTGACATTTGCAGAAATCCTAAGAAACAAATGGGCTGAAATTCTACACAAGCAGTTTTCCGATATTCAAGAATACGTTTACATGTACATATTTTTACCTTCTTAGGCAACAGTTTGTTCAAAGTTTTAAAAGCTGCAAATATTTGTGTCCAGTTGGTGAATGATACAGATCCATGTCCGTCCTTTGTGCTGATAAACTCTTTTACCTTTTGGTGCCCAGTGAACTTAACTGGTTAACTGGTGGAACTGGACTACCTTAAATTCTCTAGGCGCTTTGCTCAGGTACAAAGAACTCTGAGAATATTTCCTATCATGTTAAAATGCTTAAGAGATAAGCATGTGTCACTTCATAAGAGTGATAACCTGGATGATAATTACGGACAATATTTTCTGAACCCAAAACCTGGATGCATGGTCTACACCCATTTCAGGGAGGTGGGGGCAGAGGCTATGGCTGACGAGAGAGACGAACACGACGTTCCAAGCACGTCTCTCAGAGCGACAGTGCTTTTGTTGGGACATTATGATCTAGGATCTAGTCTCCGCTTCAAAGACTCCACTGTACCCCAAGTTGGTTAACTCTTTAACTGCTTCCAATGCCGTTGGATGTGGTGCAGCCTGGGAAAATGGCCCACGTATTGGAGACATTCTGAAATATCTACTGAAATCACCTAAAATTAGTAGTTGGACTTTACAAAGGAAACAAAAATATATAGTACTTCAGAAAACGGGGGACACATAGTTTCCCAGTAGGCCAGACCGCCCTTAAGTCGTCAACTCCTTAATGTCTTTCCTACCTAACTTTACAATGGCAATGCAGATTCCACACAAATGGAGAATGAAATGAGACAACCAAATTTATTTTTACTTATGGACCTGAGCCAGAGTTTAAATGACTCCAGCAGTGGTGCTTTCTTCCCTTGGGAGCCTACTCTCTGGTCTAATAGATCTCACTCTTAGGAAATTTCTCTTATAATTCAGCATAAATTGTCCCTTGCTGAATTCCATCCCATTATTCCTCATTAGATGTCCTTGGACTACCTTAAACAACGAACCCTCTTCTCATAGGCCGGCCCATTTCCAGGCAGGAGAGGGCGATGGACAGGAGAAAAGGGAAGGGTGATGAAGAAGAATGGAGTTGAATCCACCAATTGTGCCCCAGCCTGTGAACATTTCAGCCACAAGCTGTTACGTATGAACACAGACAGCAAATGTGTTAGCAACGGGATCGAGTAATCACTGAAAAATGTTTAATTCTCAGCTAATCTCGATATTTACCTCTTTATGATTTCTCTGTAGGTGAGAGAGGTCAAAATCTTAAAGCTAAGGATTAGAGATACATTGAAGGTAAAGTTAAGTTAATGATTAAAGATGTCTGACTGCAGGAGGCAGCCAGGATATTGGGACCAAAATGGGGCTCCCACACTTACGCAGAC
This sequence comes from Rhinolophus sinicus, assembly GCF_036562045.2. NCBI lineage: Eukaryota > Metazoa > Chordata > Mammalia > Chiroptera > Rhinolophidae > Rhinolophus > Rhinolophus sinicus. The sequence continues at coordinate 2,563,088 of NC_133758.1, forward strand.
AAGGATAGGAAAGCACGGCCATAATCCAGCCATGTCTGATGTTACAGAGAAAGACAGAAGGCAGCGACACCCATTAGGCTGCTTCTAACTGTTGGCCTTTTGTCCCCAAAATTTGCCTCCCAAGTCATTTGGCAAGAGTCTTTGCAATGCTCCATTCACAATGTACACAGTGCGTAAGGGAAATAGATTTATCTGTGGTCTCACTTTATAACCAGATGAGACTCTTAGAGAAAAGATGCTCCACCCGAAGCTGTCTTGAAAGGAAACCAGCTTCTTCCCACTGGCAAGTAAGTGTTCTGGCTGTAAGCCAGTTTACCATGCTGTCCTGTGTGCATCCCATCCCGGTCCCCCTTCCTGCCTTGAGATAGGCTCCACAGTATTCCTTCAGGACCCGAGTCCATTAAACAGCAAAAACTAAATATACAGATTATCTCCCAACGACATGCATGAAGCCGGCAAACATTATGCTTAGGAAAGTGCCGATTATGGCAAATTATGAATTAACATGTCAGGCAGAGAGGTTTGAAAACTTATAGCTGTGTTTACTATGTGAGAGCCCCAAATGAATTGAAAAATAGAAGGGGAAAAAACAGCAAAATCAGTGGTTGCCAAAGCTGCCAACATCCATTTCTGCTTTCCTGACTCTGCCAACCCCACCAGTCTTTGCACATACATACACACACATGTGCACAGGCAAACACACACACATGCACACAAGAAAGCAAAGAGCAGACACGTCAACCAGAGTGATAGCTGGTCCTTCCGGTCTGGGCTTCTCGGCTGATTTCATCAAAAGCTCACTGACTCAAGTTATTCCAGTTTCAGTCTCTCCACAAATGTGCACGCGTCTCCTGTGTGAGCTGGGCACTAGGAGGCATGCAGCTATGACAGCGCAGATGTGACACTCTCCTCTGAGACTACTTGCCCTAATGCACGGCCACTCTGAGTGTGGCCGGAACCAGCAACATCCAGAAGCTTGGAGACATGCTCGTTCTCAGCTGCCACCCCAGACTTACTGAAGCAGAGTTCTGATTGTGGGGCTCAGGAAGTTTCAACAAACTCTCCACATATCCCTAAGCATGCCACGGTTGATAAGTACTGGAACTATAACAATGTTTCCATCACATCACACACCCGTTTTGGTAAATGGAGTGAACGTGATAGAAACCTAGCTGTTTACAACAACTGTTTTAGCCTCAGTAGACACCAAAGCCTGAGCCATTTCTCTATGGGAGTTAATCTATGGTCCAGGAGTTTTGGGAAATTAGATAAACAAAGGACCCCAGACAATATTAAAAAAATGTTTTTGTTTTAATACTGTGGTTATATTGGCTACACATCTCTACTAAAGATTTGTGGCGCTCCCTTTAAATTATGTTTCCACAAGAAAGGGACCCAGTGACACAAAAGTTTTCGTCAATCTCTGATCACATTACAGTTATTCTTTAAAAGGAGAAAAAAACTGATTATATGCTGAGCACATAGTCAATTACAGAACAAATTGTTTTATTTGAGGAGAGCCACTGGTCAATATGGAAAGAAATAATGCCCCTCGTTTTCTTAATTGGTGATAGATCAATATTAAGTTGATGGTTCCTAGTTCCCAGGTAAAGACAACGATTCCAGGTAGGAAAGACAATATTCCGGGTTTAGAAAGCGAGGAGCCCAAGATCCTTTTTTGAACACTGTCTTGCAGGAAAGTGAGGCAAGGGGCTGTGCTTTTCTTTAATGACTGCTCTGAAAGTAAGTTTCAAGAGTTCCTCCATCGCCACCCGCCTGGCGGTTTCCCAGCTCCTGGGAGATGGAGTGGAGGGAAGCACAGGCTAATTACCTGGTTTTCATCTCACTCTGAGTGTCTGCTCTGAGTCTCTATCTCCCTCCTACACCGTTAAACTGCGTTTTTCTCCAAGGAAACCCACAGACTGCCTTTCCTTTTCCTGCTCACCCCATCGCTCCCTTCGTCTGAGAACCTAGTCTAAATGGGAGCAGCTTTTATTCATCCTCAATGCATGCACGACGGTGAGCTGAGTGAACACACAGCTCTTCTGTCCTAATCCTCACCCAAACCAAGAAACAGGTGCCACCAGCATCCTCATCATACAGACGAGGGAGCTGAGTTGCAGAAAGAGTCATTATCTTGCCAGAGCCCGCATAGAACAGTGATCGAGCAGGGATTTGAAACCTTCTCACCGGGCCCAACACCCTGCTGTGAACCCCCGACCTCCTGCTCCTCCAGTTCCGACTCCCATTCTGCATTTCCCCACATGACATGGCCTGAGGCAACATGTGGATGCCACTGCTACTCACTTCCCTTAGTTGGGGCAAACTGTCTCTTAAGCACCACTGTGTGGAATCGATTAGACAACATAGAGAGCACAACAGAACATAGTTTATACGTATTGGTCATGGTATGCCATAAAATCTATGGGTAGTCCTCTGAAGTCACATGGAACACTGGATTAGCAAACACTAACGCATGCTCCTAGGGGAAAATCCAGGTGAAGTTCCTGCAGGCCTCTGGTCACAATACTTCATCCACCTGTCCACACATAGCCTTGTTCTATGCATACTTGTGTTTAAAGACCTTATTTCTCATACGTGTGTGTTTGATGCATTACCATTGAACCGTGGCCAACAGAGCCGTGACTCTGGCCTGAACCATGCACCCCTAACACACACATCTTCTCCGTAAGGCACACCACAAGCATGGCACTTCAGCACTATGTGTGGGGGACATTTTAAACAGCAAAATCACCAACAAAAATGTGGAAAATGTGGCACTAAAGAAAGCACATAAAAAGCGAGACTTGTTTACAGTGTGAGAGCTGGGGACATGTGTGTGGGGTGACTCAAATGTCTCACCTCTGTGCATGTCTGTGAATGACCGCAAGAGTTCCATGAGTATCCATCTTGCAGTTACAAATGCATTTTATCACATTGATGAATTTGCAAATATGGAGTTTGTGAATAATGAGGGTTGACTGTACCAGGCTTACTCCTCAGCTGATTCTGCCACTCTGCCGATGTTCACAGGAAGAATAAATTACTTCAGTGTTCCATAGTCCGACAGGCACTTTTCCGGTCTGATTTTATTGGACATGTTTTCCTCAGGTGAAGCATCTGGCCACTCCCTCTCCGCATCCTTTCCTCAGCTCCAGACATCACCACAGTCGCTCTCTGCTCGTCTGGACTACTGCTCAGTGTTGAAGTCCTCTTGTTTCTCTCCCCCTCCTTTCCCTGTGGAGCTTCTCTGCCCTAGGAGTCCTTTGGAGCTTTTCAACGCATGTATGCCACTAAGTAATGATGCCCTCAGCGTCAGGTATGATCCATAAGCAAGTCCAAGCTGAGTCCAACTCCACTGTTTTCACATTTCTTCTTATTCCTGGAATGCTCTGCTCCAATACCCCATAAAAACTCACTTCCTTGCTTCATTTAAGTATCTGCTAGCATGCCATCTCCTCCGGGCTGCCCTCCCATGACTCTTTCCCCTTACCCTCCTTTATTTGTTTCACAGTCTCTTGTACCACCTGAAATATTGTATGTTGCTGTTTATTCATCTCTTGTTTTTATCTGTCTGTAGTAGGCACCTCTCTAAGCTGGCTTCCAAGATTTCTGCCCAGGTGTGCACACACCTGTGTGATCCTCTCCCTGGGTGGGAGAGACCTCTGAATGCACAGGGGTGGTCACTCCCTTGATTGGGTTTGCTACATTACAGAAGTGATGGAGATTACCTTGCAGACTTTGAAGAGGCTGAGCTGCCATATTGTAAGGAAGCCACATGTCAAAGACCTAAGGACATACAGAGCTGACAGCGACCTCTGGCCTACAGCCAGCAAGAAAATGGGGAACTCATGGGACCAACAACACAAGGACCTGAATTCTCCCAACAACCTGAAGTATCCTGGAAGAGGTCCCTGAGCCCCAGAGGAGAACACAGTCCAGCCTACACCTTGTTTTCAGCCCATGAGACCCTGAGCAGAGAACATAGCTAACCGGCATGCAGACTTCAGACACACAGATGTTATAGACAATCAATGGATTCTGCTTTGAGCTGCTAAGATTTTGGTCACTCGTTATGCAGCAACAGATATACTTCCCATCAGAATGCAAGCCCCATGAAGGCAGGGAGCCTGTCCATTTTGCTTATTGCTTTCTCATCAGCACCAACAAAAGCACTGGGCACGTCGTAGGGACTCAGTAACGAAGACGGGCTGGGGCTGCCTGGCCTGGCCGATGGCTGCGAACTATGGCCTAATTTCACAGAGCCTGGGAGCCCAGAGCCCACCCCAGATTTCCACGGTTTCCCTCCTTCGTCTCCCATGCTCCTCTCTGACTGCGCTCCCTCTGGGGCGTCCGGGTGTCATGTGCTGCCCCTTCACATGTGTTTGTTCCAAATCCCAGTAGAACTAAGCGTTCCAATATGGGTGATGTGGGAGGGCCAGGACAGGAAGCCTGCTGCCTTCGCCACCCAGGACGGCACTGCCCAGAGCCAGGCTCCTCCAGTTCCAAGCACAGAACCTACGGGGGCCTATCAAGGAATTCTTTCTAAATAAACCCAGTGCCTTTCTTAGGAGCCTTATGGGGACAGCTGTTAATACACTGACATTTTCTACATCATTTAATCTATGCTGATAAATTCTAGCTCAGACCTCTCTATTGAGCTTCACATGCGTTTATCCATCCACCTGCTGGTTACCTACACTTGGAAGTCTCACAGGCACCACAAATTCAACACGTCCAGAAACTGACTAACCATTTCATCCCTGAAACGCTCTTCTCCAGGGCTCCATATCTCATCGCATGGCACTTCCACCCAGTTGTCCAAGCTATAAAGCTTGGAATCACTTCTGAACCGCCCTCTCCCTCACGCTCCAGGTCTGATCAATCAGTCATTCATAGCGTCAGACCTATTTCTTCTCCCTTGGGAACAGTTCCTGCTCCACTTTGCTCCAACCTCACCACCATCGGCGGAGGCCAGGCCAGCATCATTGTCTCAGTCTGGCTTCAGGAAACACCACCGGGGCTCGCTACGCCATTCCCCCTACAGTTCATTTTCCACAATGCAGCCAAACCTGTCTCCTAATGCAACTATAACTGCCATCCTTGTCCTCACCCATCAGTGGGTTCCCATTGCCTCACTGCCCTGGGCTTATGAGACGTGTGCAGCTGCCTCTAGTTTCCTCCCACCATCGTCTTCAGCAGTTTCCCTTTGACTTCACTGTAACCTTCCAGCCTGTTCTCAGTTTCTCAAAAACTCCCCCTTGACCTTTGCATGTGCTGATATGTCTACTTGGAAGTCCCCTTTCTCCTTTTCTACACCTGGCTGATTTCTTTCTATCCTTTAGGTCTCTTCCTATTTTTTTTTTTTTCCTTAAGAATATGTTGGGGTTGCCCATTTGCTTTCATGTTATTGAAATGTCGTCTGACTGCTTTGTAATTGCCAATCCAATGGCTGTCTCCCTAGTAGAACAGACAATGCACAGGGCAGTAATTCCACTCTATTGTTGGCAGCTGTGTCCCAGTGACCAGCATTGTGTGGGGCAACAAATGGTGCTCCATCGCTACTGGTCAGTAAGCAGCTGAACGGTGAGGACACACAGACACTAGCCTCCAAGGGCTCACCATCCAGCTGCAATTAACAACATGAACATGTGCAAGTTAGTCACCCAAAGGCAAACTCACAATGCAAGGTAGCGTTAGATGATACACAGCTATATTTGATTGGTTATAGGTGTGAGTAAAAAAATGAACTGTCATGAGTTCAGAGACACATGAGAGGTCTGTGGGCAGGGAATATTTAATGAAGAGGCATGACTTGAGCAGAAACTCAGTCAAAGCAGAGAACTTATGTCAGACAAAGAAGAGGGAAACTTTCTCTGAAAGAGGGGGAAGTACAAGAGGGGCTCCTGGGACCAAGGCAGGAAACGAAAGCCACACCAGAAGAGCTGACATGGAAACCGTTTAACTAGGAGACGACTTGCAGAGATGCAAGAATCAACAGAAACAAACAGGGTGAAACTCTGAAGGACTTGGAGCTGGTGGGAGCAATACTATGGCAAAACCTGGAGGGATGCGGGGAGGAAAGGGGCTTCCCCAGCCTTGTGCAGGGAGGGCTGCTCCAGGAGCCTGGCTCTGGAGAGGTGCAGTCACTGCCAGCACCCCAGGAAGGAGGAAGGGGAAACTATCAAACCCATACATATGTGCCCTCACCCCCTCATCTCCTACCAAGTCCCCCCTGAGGGGCTAGGAGGCGAATACAGCAGACAGTGGACAAGCAGGGAGAGGCCAGCAGAGCCTGGGATGGGCAAGGGAGGCGCAAATGGGAAATTATCAGCAGTACAACTAAGTCAGCTTAACTCTGCAGCAGAATTTCTTTACAGAATCAGGGAAAGTACGGACAGACAGGTGTTCGTTGATAACGGTACAGGAGACAGAAAAGACGTTGCGGGCTCTCAGTCTCTGTGTGAGGGATCACTGCATGAATGAGTGAATGAATGAATGAATGAATGAATGAATGAATGAATGAATGAATCAATCAATCAATCAAGGAACAAGTAGACACTGATGCTTGTAGAGCCCTTGCTATGCTTGCAGCATGGCACACACATAATGTCAGTCCAGGTTAGTGCATTTGGACTTTATCCTATTGCAATGGACAGCTAAGAAAGACTAATTAGCAGGAGAGTGACAAGACAGAAAGAGAATTCTAGATGAGGTGAGCTCAGCAATGGTATATTGGAAGAACTGGAGGGCACGGGTCTGGGTGCAGACAAACTAAGACGCTCCTGAGAGGTGTGATAACGAGAGTTGTTATAGTAACAGTGTTTTGAGTGTTTTCTATCGCCTGGGCACTAGTGGCATATGCCTTAGATAAATTCTCTCTCTTAATCTCACAACCCCACTCTGAGGCAGTTACTAGTACTGCCTTCATTTTACAGATGAGGAAACTGAGGCTCTGAGAAGTTAAGGAACTTGCCTCCTGGAGCCAGGAGAATTCATCTTGACATCAGAGCCCACACTCATAACCCCCAGGCAGAGACCTCTCAGATTAGAAGTGACGGGGTCCGGGTCAGGAGACCCTGTAAGGCCAGACATACAGCCTGTCCAGTCCTGGGGAGGTCATGCCCTCTTAGTGACGCTATAGCTCTCCAGGCAGCCCCGTTGTCCCTTTTACTCCCTGCCTACAATAACCGTCGCTGGAACTATCAAATTTGCATTTCTCGGCTGAGTGTCCCCTATTTCTCTTTCATCTCCTCCCTTTCACTTTCCTGAGTTGGGCAAACCATGAAGTAGTCAAGGCCCACCTTCTGTGGAAGCTATGAGTCAGGTAAGAAAGGTAAGTTTTAAAAAATGCAGGCCTTACGTTAAATACCCTCCAGATAAATGTGTGTGTGTGTTCCCAATATCTGAGAAGCGCTCCAGAAGGAAAAGTAAACACAAACAGGCCCTTTGTTTATAGAGGCTGAGCATGGGTAGATGGATCTTAAGGAAAAAAGGTTTTTTTGTAGCACATTTCTGGTTGTGAAGAATATTTATAGTTATGGAAACAAAGCATGTTATTTCTTTGAAATCATCAAGACAACAGTCCCATATCCCAAGAACCCCCTCTATTCTCCCCACACAAAAGCCATGCGTCCCCTAGACTCTTCTGTTGACAGCAGAGCACAAAAGGTGAGAACTTAGTGAACGTCGCCCACCCCACGTTGTACCCAGCACCACATCCTTCAGAGCAACCGGAAGTGGAGAAAGTGCGCTGGGTGTTTGGACATCACTGCCGCCCTTGAAAAAAATTTCCTAGTGAATCCAAGTCAGTACTATGAAGGTCCTAACCATAAACATCCCCACTGAACCTTTAGATGAAGGCTCCACCATCACCACCCCATTCCCTCACTAAATACATCAATAAACAGAATAAGAACACAAACCAAAACAATGGGGCAAGAAATTCAGAGTGGAGATAAAACTCATTGTTTTGTTGTGTGTTATTCATTTTTGTTGTTGATTTTGGTTGTTTCTGAAATGCACTAAGTGGAGAAACTGCTGCTAAAATGGGGTGAAGAGTGCAGTATGTGACTGCGAGATTTCAAAAAACCCACGTCTGCCACCCCAGTGAAATTAGAGAGAAAGCTGGGCAGAGGAAGCAAGCCATTTTTAGTGACTCCTAATGCCTATGTGCATAATTCCAAATCAAACATATTCACATTATTAACTTTTTAAAGTTTATTAGTCTCAGCGCTAATGAACTCATTCATCCTTGGCAAAGGCACATGGCTCTCTAATGAAACGTCGATAGATAGATCAGCAGTGAAGTGAGCACATCCCATGGCTGAAGCCAAATTCTGCTCAGCTATCATGACTGGAGAGAGGAGAGCACTTCCGAAGAGATGCTTGGACACAGCCTCACGGAACGGGAAAAGCACCAGAGTGCTTGGATGTCTGCAGACCAGGAGTCAGGAACTGGCTCTCCCACTTGACAGCTCGGTGACCTCCAGCAAGTCCACTGCAAGAAGAGGGGACTGCTCGACCTTGTCGCCATTGTTGTCTCCATATCTGTAATTAATACTCTCCCCCCAGCACACCAGCCCCTCCTAAGAGCCATCAGTGTTTATATACATTCAAGATACATGGCATCTTCTATGTAGATGTCTACTAGTTAGACAGACGATGGCTCATTCTTTATGGATAAAATTAAAACCAGGCTCCGCCGGTGATAGCATACCACAGGTTATGGGTTTTAGTTTCTGACCTGCTTGAACATTGCCCGAGTTCAGAGTTGTAATGAGTTTCCTAACCTGCGCCGGTTTGTGTCAGCCAGCCTGACAGTGTGTTGAGCACGCCACGGGAGATATAAAATGGAATGGCCTTTAAAAAAGAAACCTAAGCACGCTACCCTTTCTCTCAATTATCAGTTTTGAAAAGTAGCCTGAACAGGGGCGTTTTTCTGTTTGGAGGTTTCTGAACAGCCAGCATTCATTCTCTAGGGGAAACTTCCTGTCTTCATGCAATGATGGCTTTTGTTTTGTTTTATTTTTCTTACTTCACCTCAGATCTTTAAAACTGTACAACAGCTAGGAAGTCAGAAAGTCTCCTCCCCAATGCTTCATGGAAAGAGACTGCTTTATTATTGAGCACAAGCAAACATAATAATCATGAAAAGCTTTTGCTTCTGGACCGCATAAATTATCTCCAATTTTCCTCTTCAGGGTATAAAGAGATTGCCCGTGGTAAAATATGTATCAGTATGAAACAAATAGAAACAGTTTAAACCACTGAAGTTTTTACATTTTCTATTTTTTTTAAAAAAAAAGACATTTTAATCCTATTAACAGTAAATTATATTACCTATTGTGAATTGCAGACATGAAAGAAATATTGGAAGCACACAGTTAATTACACGATACCAAGTGACACACAATATTTATACCCCTCTCAGAGAGCCTGAACAGTTTTTCTTTCACTGTGAGTCACACTGATTGAAATCTGGAAACCGATGCTGGGACGGACCCACAGGCACATCTGCAGTGGGTGCTCCATTCTGTAGATAATTAATGGGACAAGAACCAGCCATTGTTTACTCTTTCGTAGTCTTAATTTCACATAGAGGGAAAAAATACTCTACCCCAATCCTTTTATTTGAATTCTCCATTTCAGCATATTTATGAACTGTCCACACGGGTACAGCAAAGCAGGGAGTTTGCAAACCAATTTCTGTATAGAACAGCTGTGACTCTGTGAGGCTGGTGGGCTTTTTGAAACTCCAAGACATTCATGGAAGTACCAGGCCCGACCCATCTAAATAAGTCAGGTGTTTTAGGCATTAGGATGTACTTCTATACAATTGGAATGAAACAAAATATTGGCTAAAATTAGTAAATCATATTCCTGTTTGATGACTACACCATGACAGAGCCCAATTGAGGCAGAGAAATCAGTAGCATAGTTCCCCTCTGCCTGGCTTTCTGATCACAAATGGCCCAGTTCCAGGAGAGGATGCTGGGAGGTCACTCTCCAGGGCCACGCATGCAAGGTCCCACCCCCTGGTCCATGACTCACCCAGGCAGAGTCTCCAGCAGCAGAATGCAGCTCGTTCCTTTCATACATAGAAGACTATGGCTGGAATCATCACAACTGTTTCTACCACATCACTTCATGACAGCTGTGGACATTCAACTTCTCCTATCAGACCCCAGCATACATTCTGTTGCTTCCAGTAATGGAAACAATGGACTTGCATGAACCACCCCATTTTTGACTCTCTGAGTCATGTGGGCATTTCATTAACACTTTGGTTTCATGACAACTTGCATCTCCCCAGAATGGATTGCCTAGGAATCCCATTGGCTATGGAAATATGTATTTGACCATAAGACATTCCCACCAACACATGGTCTCTTAAGATGAGGAGCCAATATAATCCTCCAAATAAGAATTTTTATTCACCTCTTGTTTCTCTTAAATTTCCATTAGATTACAATTAATTTTTGTCATAACATAATGTCACAAATATCTGTGACTTGAAATAACGAGAACCATCAAGCTTATTGAAAACCTACTACATGTAAAGTGCTTCATATATCTTCTCATTTATCCTCACAATATATTTGCAGAGTCATCATTAATACCCTCTTTGGTCAAGGAAGAAACTGAGGCACAAAGAGACTAAGTAATTCATAGAAAATGAAGAGCCAAAAGTTGAAGAACCATTAAGCAAATGTTAGCAGGTATTTGGTCCTTACCATCATCTGTTTCTCATTTCTAATTTAATTGTTTAGTACTATGAAATTATTACCCAATTATCGACAACTGAGTAAAAGTATTTAAGTCTGAATTCAATATCCATTATGAGTTAGAGAAATAATTCGACCAGACTTCATTTAACTACAAAATATTTAGAAGATTTCATCCAATTTTCAAATTATAATCAGATACAATTTTTTTTGCTGAGGTATAAATTGCATTTTCTGAAATGCACAGATCTTAAGTGTACAGTTTGATACGTTTTGACAGACGCATATGTCTGTGTAAGCCAAGGCTCTATCAAGATAAAAACACTTCCATCACACCAGAACATTTTGTTATTCTTGTTCCCATTCCACCCTGCCCTTCCACACAGACAACTACTGTTCTGATTTGTCAGACGGTTTTGCCTGTTCTTAACTTCACATGAAATCATAGAATATTGTGTTAATTTTCTATTACTTCCCTAACAAATTACCGCAAATACAGCCAATTTTACTAACACTCATTTGTGTGTGTGTGCTTAGTTATATACAATTTTATCACAGGTGTAGGCTCCTGTTTCCACCACCACAGTTGAAATGCTGAACAGCCTGTCACCGTAAGGTTCCCTCCTGTGGCCATTAAATAACCACACCTACCTTCCTCCCACCCCCAATATCTAACCCCTAGAAATCACTAATCTGTTTTCCATTTCTAACATTTTGTCATTTAAAAATGGTATATAGATGGAATCATACATGGGTTGGCTTTTTTCACTTAGCAGAATTACCTGGACATTCAAGTTTTTGTGTGTATCAATAGTTCCCTTATATTATTGAGTAGTATTCCATGTATGTGTTTACCACAGTTTGTTGAACCACTTACCTGTGGAAGGACATCTGCTCTGTTTCCAGTTTGGGCTACTGAAAAATGGGAATATGAGTGTTTGCTTACAGGTTTTTGTGTGAACATGTTTTCATTTCTCTGAGATAACTGTGGAAAAGGTCAATTGGAGAGTTGTATGATAATTGCACATTTAGCTTTTTAGTTTATTTTTTAAACTACAAAATTCTGTCCCAGAGTGGTTGCACCATTTTACATTCCCACCACCAATGTATGTGTGATTCTCATCCTCACTAGTTTTATATTGTCACTGTTTTTTTTCTTAAGTATATCTTTATTTTGACAGTCTAACAGTGCCACCTTTTTTCAGGTCAAGCAAGCTTGTTGATCTATTAAAAACTTTTTGTAGATTTATACCCTTGAATTATAAAATATATGCTGAAAATGTAAAGAAGAGGGCAATCAAAGATATTGTCACTATTTTTGTTTTGTTTTTAATTAAAGTTTATTGGGGTGACAATGGCTAGTAAAGTTACGTAGGTTTCGGGTGTTTTAATGTTAACTTTTCTGATCGGCATGTAGTAAGAGCTCATTGTGGTTTTAATTTGCATTTATATGATGGTAAACAATGTTGAATATTATTTAATATCCTTATTTGCCATTTGTATATTCTCTTCAGTGAGAAGTCTGTTCATGGCTTCAGTCCATTTTTTTAATGGGATTACTTACTTTTTTTCTGTTCAGTTGTGAGAGTTCTTTATATATTTAGATACTTGTCCTTTGTTGGCGGTGTAGTTTACAAATATTTTCTACAGCCTGTAGCTTATTTTTTCATCTCTTCACATGAGCTTTTGAAAAGCAAATGTTTTTTTATTTTGATTAGATTCAATTAATTGATGTTTGTTTTATGAATTGGGCTTTTATTGTCAATCTAAGAACTCTTTGCCTATACCTAGATTCTAAAGATTTCCTTCGATGCTTTTTTTAAGTTCTACAGTTTTACGTATTTAAGAACATAATCCATAACTTTTATATAGGATGTGATACAAAATTATCCATATATTACCAATCATCCCTGGAAGGGGAAAAATTGTTCCAGTTGAGAGTCAATTATTGACATGAAAAATGAAGACAACTAGAAAGGTAACTATGTGGGTAAGTATAAAAGATGGTTTTCTTATTATTTAAATTTCTGTAAAAGATAATGGACTATTTAGAACAAAAATAATAATGTAGTCAGGGATTTAAAACATGTGCAAAAATAAAATATATGACAACAATAGTACAAGGCTGAAAGGAAAGCAATAAAATTATACTTTCATAGGTTCCTATACTATATGTAACGTGAGAAAATATCACTTGAAATCAACTTTTATAAGTTAAAGATGGACACCATAAACCTACAACCACTCAAACACAGCAAAGTATTATAACTAATAAGCCAACAAAAGAAATAAAATGAAATAATAAAAATGTCTAAATAGTCCAAAAGAAGATAAAAAGAAGGAACAAAGGATAAATGGTACAATTGAAAACAAATAGCAAGATGATAGATTTAAACTCAGCCATATCAATAATTACATAAAGTATAAATGTTATTAATACTACAATTAAAGGCAGAGATTGTCAGATTGTGTGTGTGTATATGTGTGTGTGTATATGTGTGTGTGTGTATATATATATATATATATATATATATATATATATACCCAACTATATTCTGTCACCAAGAAACTAAGTTTAAATATAAAGACACAAATTGGATAAAAGTTTAAAAATGGAGAAAGCTACACCATAAAACATTAATTTTAAAAAAGCTCAAATGGCTATATTAATATCAGGCAAAGAAGTTCTGAGAACAAAGATTTTTCAGGGAAAGTCATTTCATAATAATAAAAGGATCAATTCGTGAAGAGGACATAGCAATCTTAAATGTTTATACATCTAGTAACAGCTTCAAACAGCAAACACCAAAAAAAAAAAAAACTGTAAAGAGAAATAGACAAATCCACAATAATTGGACATTTCAACACCCATATCGCATTAATTGGTAGAAAAAGTAGATAAAAAGCACTAACTATGTAGAAGACTTGACCAACACTATCAACTAAAATTACTGAATTGATGTTAACAAGAGTACACATTTGTTCTAGTACACACAGACATTTATTAAGAGAGACCAAATTCTGGTGCATAAAACAAATTAGGGATAAGAGAGAACTCCCTCAAACTGAAAAAGTATATTGATTTTAAAAATATAGCTAAACTTAGACCTAAGGACAGAAGAGACTGAATGCTTTCTCTTTAAGATCAATAACAAAGCAAGAATATCCACTCTCATCACAGCTGTTCAATATTGTACTGGAGATCATAGTCATAAAGCAATGAAAAATATAGAAGTCATCCTAATAAGAAAGGAAGAATTAAGACTGACTTTATTTGCCAATGACATGATAACATATATAGAAAATCCTACAGAATTTAAAAAAGTGGAAAGAAAGAAAGAAAGCCTATTAGAACTAATAAATCAGTTTAGCTAGGTTGCAGAATACAAAATAAATATACAAAAATCAGTTGTATTTCTATATACTATCAATACATATTGGAAATTAAAACATATTTATAATAACATCAAAAAATAGAAAATACTTAGGGATAAGTCTGGAAAAAAAGATGTGTCAGATGGGTACACTGAAAACTACAAGATACTGCTGAGAAAAAAATAAAGAAATTATCAATAAAAAAAGAGAGAGAAGATACGAGGATGCAACTATGTATAAAGTATATACATCATTGGTCACTAGGGAGCTGAAATTAAAACCATAATGAGATACAACTACACACCTATTAGAATGTGTAAAATTGATCACACCTAGTGTTATTAATGATATGGAGCAACTCAAAGTCTAATACACACCCGGTGAGAATGTAAAGTTACATAATAACATTGGAAGTCAGTCTGGCACTTTCTTCAAAATTAAATATGCATTTCCCTTATGACCCACCAATCCCACTCCTGGGCACTTACCCAAGACAAATAAAAACATATCGTAACTCAAAGATCTCCTTGTGAACGCTTATGGCAGCTTTATTCTCAGTTGCCAAGAACCGGAAATGACCCAAGTGTCCACCAGTAGATCAAGGGGCATGATTCCCGCTGCTTCCACACAGTGGAATACTACTCAGCAATGAGAAAAACCACATTGCTGATACACACAACACCATGGATGAGTCTCCAAAGCATTATGCTAAGTGAAGAAAGCCAGACACAGAAGGCTACACGTCATACGATTCTGTTACATGACATGCTGGAAAAGGTAACATTATAAGGACATGAGTCAGATTGGTGGTGTCAGGACCTTGGAATAGGAGAAGGAAACTGACTACAAAGGGGTGTGAGGGAACAACTGGGGATTCTACACATTCTTCAAAAGTCATGAAACTGTATTATGTATCAATAAGCCTGACTTTTTAAATTAAAAATAAATTAGAAGGTAAGTCCTTTCATCCACCCTCTACCCAGCACCTGCCCCACGGTAGATATCCCATGAATGATTATTGAGAAAATGATAAATGTCCTTTCCCATCACTAAAGGAACACTTGTCTCCCCACCTCTTTCCCTATCCATCTCTCCCCATGAATCCCAAGATGGTAGCGGTCAATCTCTCTCACAGAACTGGATCAAGAATTAAATAAGACAGTGGATGGGAAAAGCCAGTGCAGAAAACAAGATGCCATTATCTACAGTTACATGTTGTACCCTCTGCCCACTCACTTTCTTTTCTTTTGTTTTCACATCATTTCTCCACGTTACCTGTCTTTCCACTTGACTTTGATAACTTTCTCTTTTTTTTTTCTCTGTATATTCACTCATCCTATCGCTTACTTCCCTCTTCATTGCTTCCTTGCTTTTTGATGTCTCTCCCATTCCTTTGCCCCAATATTCAACATTTTTAAGAGCTTACATTGAGTGGAAGGGGAACATCCGGTCTAATAGAGTTGTCAGAGGCTCAAAAATCAGAGGACGTTTGCATCATGCTCTCTCTGGCCACATCTATAGGGAAGTGTCCTCATCTGGGGGTGTGGTGGGTATACTGATCCTCACACCTTTGTGCTCCTTCACCAAGCGCTCACCCCCGCCAGCCAGGTGCCAGGTGTTCCAGGAAATGGAATATAGGAGAGTCAGGAAAGAAAGAACGCAGAGCCTGCCAGTGCAGAGCTTATGTTCTTTGAATGATTACTGGAATCCAGAAAATTAGAAATGTGGGGTGTTTTTTCAGTGTTTGCATTTTTTATTTTTTATCAATGCTTTAAAATTGTTACTTTTGGGGACCAATATTAGCACAATAGGGACCCCAATAAAGACAACTAAAAAAATCCTTAGGTGTGTATTTAAAAGGTCCAAATTAGAACCAAAAAAAAAAAAACAAAAACGTTTTTATTGTTGGCTTTGTATGGCTATGTGGCCAAGTCCAACAGTTCTAAGACTCACCCTGGGGGAAAACTGCACCACAGGACGTGCCGAGAGATAGAACCGATCCCACCGTGCAGCATGGGCTTGGGAGACAGAAAATCTGGATTCAACTACCAGCGTGGAGGAGTTAAGATCTCTGGGCTTTGGTTTCCTTATGGGTGAAAAATCACTGTACCCATCCTGGCTGCTTGGGAGGGACAAGCAGATGACACGAGCACAGAGGAAGAGCAGCCAGTATTCTGTCACCAGGTAAGCTTGCTCTAACGTCACGTTATGGAGAACTCCATAGCCTGAGTTCAAAGAGCCCTCCAAAACTGACTACGGCAGAAATCACAGGGCAAGATGTTAAGGATTTTTTAAATGGTAATACACACATACATACACCAGGGGTGCCAAAAAATGTACACAAGTGGGCACTTTAGTCAACATGCTCAAGCAGTAGTTCCTTGTAATCAGAAGTGTCTGGACACTGATGGGAACCACTTTGAGCACCTCTTGTAATTGCAGAAGTCAGATGTGACTTTTGTTCATCTTTTGTTATTGGTATATACTGAGTAGTGTATATATATATATGTGTATATATATATATATATATATATATATATATATATATATATATACATATATACTCCTTATATATTATATATTATATATAAAAACAATTTTAATAGTTTTTTCCCTTCTTAAAATGTATATATTTTTTTTGGCACCCTCTGTGTGTATACACACACACACACATATATATACATATATACATACACACACATATACATACACATACATGTATTTATTTATGGTATATGTAAAATTATAAAAGTTATCTATGCTTGATGCTTTTCCTTGAGGCTGTCGGGTTTTGGTGGTGTTTTTAATCTTGAGGCTAAGCAGCAGCTAGTGGACACTTTTTAAAGACACTAAAATAATATTCAAAACCTAACCACCATTGTCTGATATCTAGTTGTTAATCAGAGAACGGTTAGCTCCAGGGACTTTTCCCGTGTATGTAACCCTCAGGACTCTTGGGGGATAGCATTTAGGGAGCCTCAGAGGCCTTCTCCCCTTTAACTCTTCTTCAGGAGCAGGGCTGCAGCTCAGCCAGCGCCAGAGTTGGGGAAATGCGTCCTCCACTCCTCTATTGCTCAGAGTAGGAATTATTCGAAATCCCTTTCCTCTTTACCAATAGTTTTGTTTATTGTATGCTTTTCTCAGCTTGGCAGGAACAATCTGCATCTTTTCTATTTCCTGCTACTATCATTTTGTCATGTTTGGGTTCACTAGTAATATTCCTGTGTTTAGAACTCTCAATACTACCCAGAAATATTCAATTTCAGAACAATTTCCACTGAATTAAATTTTATGGGTTTTTTTCTTAATTTTCTCTCAATCTCTCTCCACAAACACACACTCACATTGATTTCAATCAATGGTCTCTTGTAATTAGCAGGCACTGAATACCTGCATTTTAAAATGACAAATATGCAAATTTTTATTCACCAAAGTCTGAAATAAAGGCAAAACTAGCTGAAAGTGTCTCTTTCACACCATGTAGCAAAGGATAAACATTTGAATTCATTTGTGCCGTTTTTTAAAATTCTAAATAGCACAGATCAATTGATTAGAAGAGAAAAAAATTATTTAAACTTTATTGATATCATTTTTTTCTTTCACCAATATTCAAATTGTGGAATGAAATGTCTAAAAGACAACAGATGGTAAGAGATTGTTTTTAAAAACTGTAAGAATTGGGGGCATATGAGATATTTAGAGATCATTGAAATAATTCATTAGTAAGATATCAGTGGGTATTCCCCTCAAAGGAAAGATGCCATTAAATCAGCACTATTCCATTTGTTTTATGTGTGTGACATCGTCATCATGTCTGATCTGAATGTATGTCTACACGGGGAGAGTGGACTAGAATCCTGTTTACAGCTCCTTACTGAATTCCTCCAGTTCATCATCCCACTGGCTCTCCAAGTTCCTAAATAGACATATTTAAACCAGCACGAAAGTGTCTGTGTGTGGGGGGGATGGAGGCTGTAACTCTGTGTCTGCCAACCCGCCCCATGGATTCTCCTGTTTGCCGTATGAAAACCAATGTATGTGTCCATGGAAGATGAGAAGCCGCCCGTGGCAGGCAGCTCCAGATTTCCGGAGGAATCCACTATTTAATGTAGGTGCTTTTAATGACAGCTTAATTAGAAAACTCAGACCATCACACTCGACGCTGGGGTCCCTGAGTGAGAATCCCATTCTAGCAGTAAAGTTGCATCTGGCTCACTGTTGCCTGCCCGGCACCCTGTGTCCTTGCCAGCTTTGGGTGACTGGGTTTTGGCGAGGGTTGTAATCTGTTTATGAGCGTGCTTTCCATGCCTGCATTTACCAAGGCTATTACTGCTTGGTTTTCCCCACAACCGTTCCTGGGCACTCAAGCCCACACGTCCTTGACCTTGCCCTGCCCACCACTCTGCTGCAGGCTCTCCTTCACACAGTTCATCTGTCATTCTCACCAACTTCAACACAAGCTCTGACACCACTCAGTAAGTAGGCAAGGAGTAGAGTAAGAGACACAGCTGCTTCACTATCTACAGGGACTCACACTACACCTGCCCGAAGCCCTCTGTTGTCACTGGCTTAAAAGGCCAGACAGCTAGAATGTCTGGATAAATTCATATCTACTCTCTATCATCATGGCCTCAATCCAGCAACAAATCCCATCTGTTTTCAGGGGAGGTCGCAAGGATTCCTAGAATTTGGCTCTTCCAACAGCTTAGAAAGTTTTTTCACCTTCCCTTTATGTTTTAGAATTGAAAAAAAAAAAAAAAACAACAGTTCAGTTCATCAACACGAGGGAGAACTGTAACTCACACCCACGCAGAATGGTACCTACTCCCTCCCCTTCAGTGTCATTTACAAATCCATTAACACACTGCAAGGCAAACATTGGCTCTAAAAAAGCTACATCCATGTTGATGGCTTATCTTCTCCACAAACTGGTAAACTAGTCACCATCAAATTAACAAATACTCCTGCTTAATTGTTTCACTTTGCTAAAAGCAGGATAGTACCGTTTTTGAAGTCTATAAAGCATGACATCTGAAAGGCCTAATTGGATGTTTGAAAGAACGTTCTTCCATTCTGGAAAACCTCCTAGGTGTTCAGTGTTAGATTTTCCTGGGCCTCACTTGAGTGCTGACATTCTGACATGTCTCACAAGGTCTTAAAAACATTTTTTTTTTTTTTTGCCTAAAATATAGAGAGGAAATGTGTTCTGTGTCTCTCCTCCCCTTCATTCACATCTGTTGCTGAACTCATTTCCTTAATTTGATTATATTGCATTTGCCCTTTTCTTCATACTGCTGAACGTTGAGTGACAACTACAGTATGTTGGCCATGGCGTCCAAATCTCTCAGCCCTTCTAAGCATCCTACGCAAACTTGTGATTTCCTCCCCTGGGCCTGTAGCGTATGGACCTTGCATTTCAACAGCTCATTCAACCAGATGGGATTCCCACGTCCTGTACAGGAAGTGCCTGCTACACCAGTCACCATCGGGAGGCTGCAGAAAGCAGAGGCACAGCCTTGTCTGCTCTTCATGCCTGAGATGAAGGACTAACCTTTGGACTCAATAGCAATTCCTTAAAATGTCAATCTTGAAACAGTGATGCATCAAAAGTTTCCTCACCACAAATACTGTCAAGTTCACTTTTCAATGGTGACCACAGTTAGGAAGTGACTGATCATTGGTGAACGGGATTAGGAAGATACTGAATAATAGTGACCAGGGTAAGGAAGTGACTGATCAATGGTGATCAGGGCTAGGAAGTGACTGACCAATGGTGATCAGGGCTAGGAAGTGACTGGTGAATGGTGATCAGGGCTAGGAAGTGACTGATCAATGGCGACCAGGCTTAGGAAGTGACTGATCAATGGTGATCAGGGTAAGGAAGTGACTGATCAATGGTGATCAGAGCTAGGAAGTGACTGATCAATGGTGACCAGGCTTAGGAAGTGACTGATCAATGGTGACCAGGGTAAGGAAGTGACTGATCAATGGTGACCAGGGTTAGGAAGTGACTGATCAATGGTGACCAGGGCTAGGAAGTGACTGATCAATGGTGACCAGGCTTAGGAAGTGACTGATCAATGGTGACCAGGGTTAGGAAGTGACTGATCAATGGTGATCAGGGTTAGGAAGTGACTGATCAATGGTGATCAGGGTTAGGAAGTGACTGATCAATGGTGATCAGGGCTAGGAAGTGACTGATCAATGGTGACCAGGCTTAGGAAGTGACTGATCAATGGTGATCAGGCTTAGGAAGTGACTGATCAATGGTGACCAGGCTTAGGAAGTGACTGATCAATGGTGACCAGGCTTAGGAAGTGACTGATCAATGGTGACCAGGGTTAGGAAGTGACTGATCAATGGTGACCAGGCTTAGGAAGTGACTGATCAATGGTGACCAGGCTTAGGAAGTGACTGATCAATGGTGACCAGGCTTAGGAAGTGACTGATCAATGGTGACCAGGCTTAGGAAGTGACTGATCAATGGTGACCAGGGTAAGGAAGTGACTGATCAATGGTGATCAGGGCTAGGAAGTGACTGATCAATGGTGACCAGGATAAGGAAGTGACTGATCAATGGTGACCAGGGTTAGGAAGTGACTGATCAATGGTGACCAGGATAAGGAAGTGACTGATCAATGGTGACCAGGGTTAGGAAGTGACTGATCAATGGTGATCAGGGTTAGGAAGTGACTGATCAATGGTGATCAGGGTTAGGAAGTGACTGATCAATGGTGACCAGGATAAGGAAGTGACTGATCAATGGTGACCAGGATAAGGAAGTGACTGATCAATGGTGACCAGGATAAGGAAGTGACTAATCAATGGTGACCAGGATAAGGAAGTGACTGATCAATGGTGACCAGGATAAGGAAGTGACTGATCAATGGTGACCAGGATAAGGAAGTGACTGATCAATGGTGACCAGGATAAGGAAGTGACTGATCAATGGTGACCAGGGTTAGGAAGTGACTGATCAATGGTGACCAGGATAAGGAAGTGACTGATCAATGGTGACCAGGATAAGGAAGTGACTGATCAATGGTGACCAGGATAAGGAAGTGACTGATCAATGGTGACCAGGATAAGGAAGTGACTGATCAATGGTGACCAGGATAAGGAAGTGACTGATCAATGGTGACCAGGGTTAGGAAGTGACTGATCAATGGCGATCAGGATAAGGAAATGACTGATCAATGGTGACCAGGGTTAGGAAGAGGGCATCGTGACCTGCAGGCACTTTTCTAGTTCTCTGTGCACATAAGCCCCATGTTCTCACTTGTCTTCATTCTGCAGCTGAGGAGACGGAGGCAGAAGAGGTTAAGGAAGCCAGCGTCTGGGGCAAAGGCCGTCACTCCTTTCGCTTCACCAGCTTACAAGCGTCAGGAGAATTTCTGCAAGAGAGTCCTTCATCTAGTTCACCCCGAAGGCTGAAAATTTAGCAAAGTTTATTCCAGCATTTTTCTAGCCATCTCAAGCAAGCTTAAGTTGAAAACTCATGGTGACCTCGCTGTGGACCAAATGATGGTTTGATTCCGGGACACTCGAGCTTTTTCACTTTCTGTGACTCTATTTTGTTTTGAACCCATTTAGGTGGACTGAGTAATTGGAAAGTAAACTCAATGTCTTTGTAGATACAATTCATTGGCAATGTTGATCCAACTTAGAATAAATACTGAATTAAGCATGAATCCAGAGTTGAAAGTTCTTCTAAATAAATTTATATTGGGGGAAAACAGGTAGCCCATTAATAGTCAAAGACTGTAAATAATTTTTTTAAATCTAAATATGTGCCCACAATAGCATCTGTTAAATCAAGGCCAAAAGGATTGTCCTCTCCCACGGGTCCTTGTGAGGAAGAGTCAATAAAAATGTATTATGCAGAATTCTTAATACAATTGTATCCCTTTGCACAACATCTCCATATTTTTATGCTGCTAATAATGTTCCAAAAATAAACCTTCCATCAGTTCATGCTAGCACCTTTGTCTGAGAAAAAATATATAAATGCGCTGCCTACAAGCAGTTAAAAAATCCAAACTATGGCAAGCTCAGGAAGCATCTCCACAGGGAGTCGTTGCAAATGGTAACATAAGTCCCCATGCAAATCCACTTCTGTCAGCTATGTCACAGATGCCAAAAAAAGCAGGCACAATAAATATGGAGTATATAGATATAAAACGGCAGTGATGTCACGCTGGGGGATTTATACGCTCCCCACTCCTTGCTTAGAATGTGGACAATGCAAAAGCCTTTAAACAATTCTATCTGCTTACAGGGTTGTGGGGCATCACAAAAGCAAATATTTGTTGTTTGTGTTGGTAATGGGTAAAAAAAAAAAAATCTCATTCAAGAAAGCAACCACAATTTGTGATATGTGTAACACATTGGTATTCAAAGACTGAGATTTCAAAAAAGAAAAGTAGATATCAGAGCTGCCCTCTGGCAGATTTTCTGTCGAAGTCAACCCATAATCTTGCATGAGCGTTAGTCAACTTACTTTTTTGGGTGCCATTCTCTGGACCCCGCCTCAGCTTGTTTCCGGTGATGTGGCCATGTCCCCTGTCAGCTACGGGGCATCCACCGCTGCGGCTTTGGGGCAACATGTCCTAATGACCACCTTCTGGCGTCCTTCCCTCCGGCACCCAGTAGCCACCCACCCCCAGCCCTAGTGAACGCTCATTCCCTTGGTTATGCCAAGCGTCCACCCAGCAACCTGGCTGTCCTTGGCAGGGTCTCTGTGCCACCCCTCTACCGGGCACCCCATCCAGTGGGCATGCTTGCTGCCCTCGGGCCTCTGCTTTTGTGGAAGCACTTCTCAGTTTTGTCTCCCAGAGAGGGAGGGAGCGCGGTGCTGGCTCATACAGCCGACCTGGCCTCTGTGACAGCCATTGAAACTGATAGAGACAATGCCTGGCACCTGCCAAGCTGTCATTCAAGCCAGCGGGGATTTGGGCAGAAACAAGGCAAGCATTGTAAAAATGACTCTCATCTCGTTTACGGAGCGGGCCTTGAACTCCTAGGTACAGTGAGGGCAGAAAACCTTGTTTCCTGCAAAAACAACTCTGCATCAATGGGAAACTGCACTCTCTAAGGAACCAGTGAATATTTCCCCTTGATTTGTGCCCAGAACCTAAGAGTGGGGGGAAAACATCCCAGCTGTCTACTGCATTGTGTGAACATATACATGCATTTAAATTACTTATATCATTACTTACAGATGTAATTGTGAAATATGTTCTTTTTGCATTCAGAATGAGGGACTGAACAGATGGCGAACGCTCAGTTTAAAGCAATATGTCCATTAAAATAACCCGTACTGTTGGTGTTTAGTGCAACAATAGCACTGACTCCATTAGGCGGCTCCTGCAGCAACTGCTGGCACGGGTGGGACACGGGATGGTGCTCAGGAAACGCTCTGTCGCCCAGGGAGGCCGGGCCCATCCTGCCCACTGCTCCCCCGCCGGGCCACCAGCCGTGGGCTCCTGAGTCACACGCCCCTTGTTTTGCTTAGTATTTTGCTTCCAAATAGGAAAGTCAACAAACAGCTGACATTTACCAATACTTGCTGCTGGCTATTTCTTCTCTACTCCCCAGATGTGCTGCAGTTCCAGATGCATCTCCTCCAACAGCACCGTCCTGCTCCTGTCATGAGTGATGCTCTCGCCTAAGGAGCCTGGGTCGGCGGTGGGCGAACGGCACATTGGAGAGCGGATCTCTCTCCTTCAGGCTCAGCAAGGACCACCAGGAAACAACTCATTACGATTTCACAGACCCACCCTGACAAACGCTGCCGTGCCCCATCTCTCATGTACCGTTCATTATGTGAGAATTCCTTTAAAGAAAGGAAAATAATTATCCTTGCTCCCGCCACCCCCATGATTTCCACTTTGGCAACTGCCGGTGGAGCCCAAATAAAAAAAGTGGGAGAATCTTACTGGGCAGTCTTGGCTAAATCCCTCAGTGACACTGAGTCAATCTCTCCACTGTTAAAACAGGAAATAACAGCGACTGAGCCTCCCTCTGCAGCAGGTGACGACCACCTGCACTTCCGGTGTGGGGGTGAGTTGCACAAATGCCGCAGCATCATCGCTCAGGGAACCATCAAGTTCTGATGGTTCGCAGTGGCCAGGGCAGGGCGTGGTCTGCAGTTGTCCCACAGAACTTAGAGGTGAACTGAGGGGGGCTGCAGGAATATGGGGCACAGGGAGAGGCGGGGGGAGGAGAAGCAGGCCCATTCTGAGGTGAGTGCTATTGTTCCCCCAGCAGAAGACCAGGAAGGTTCAAAAACCTTTCTTCCTTTGCAGGCAGAGTAGGATTTGCACCCAAATTTATGCAATTTAATTGCCCATGTGCTTTTCACTCCATCATGCTGCATGTTCTTGGCTACAGCAGGAAACAAGGGCAGAGGGGGAGAGAAAATGGGTGGAGCTTTCGCACAGGGCAGAGGACAAGAGAAGAGCCCTTGAGGGTCAGTTCTGTGTAAACATCACTAGGGAAGTAGAAAGAGGTGGAGATGGGGCAGCTAGTGGGAGTTTCTGTCACCATGGTTCTCAGTCACAGCGTTACGCATAGTCAGACACCTGGGCCCACCAACACCGTCTGAGACAGACTTCGGAGGTGGCCCTGAGCGGCCCGCAGTCTAAAAGGCCCCATAGGCGATCCAGCAGGCGGGTGGGCGCAGAGGCCCGGGCACATCTAGGCAGAGGACACACGCCAACATGCGGTGCCCAGTGTCGCATCTCAGTGCATCCCTCACACAGCACAGCGCTCCACCCCGCCTGGCCAGGTCACCCGTCCAGTCTCCAGTCAGCCACTTCCTCCCCACGCCAGCCTCCAGCTCTAGACCCTCCCCTGGTCTGTGAGCTTGCCGTCTGTGAATCTCATACCTCCGTGTTTTTGCTGGTTCCCTCTTCCCAGAGTGTCCTCCCACTCTTCCCTCCCTGGTGAGCCATTACTCATCCTTCAGGCCAAATCCCCTTTCCATCTCTTCCGGACATTGCCGCCACCACCACACTGATGGCATTAATTGTCACTCATTTGTTCTGGCAGTAAGGCCATGCTTAGCATTTCCTGTGCACTGACCCCTGCAGTTCCTGTGGGAATGCCGACGCCTGGGTGGGGCCGTTGCACTGCCAACGTGCCAGTTCCGGGTTTCCTAAGCACCCAGGTGACACTGGTGCCCAGGGTCTCAGAACACTGCAAAGTTCATGACTTGGTAGAGCCCCCTGTACTGGCCAGGGGTCTGAGCCCTTCAGTGAACTGAGCCCTGGACAGTGGGACCAGGGCTCTGTCACCTTTAACTGCCATGGCCTTGCTGGCACAGTGCCGAACACATAGTAGGGGCTAGGAAATGGTTGGTGAAGAAACAACAAGTAAAACAGGTACAGATGGTCCGGTGTTGAGTACCAGAGGCAAAGGGGAAATGAAAGAAATAAGCTGGTAACACCTGCCGAGATAAACAAATGAAAGGAAGTCACCGGGGACCGTAAAAGGAGAGGATCCAGAAACTTGGGGAGAAATAGAGACTGTGGACTCAGAAAAAAAGAATCAGACAAAAGCAGCGTGGCTGTGGCTGAACACACATGTGGTCATACATTAGCACGGAGAGAGGCAAGAAGGCTGGACTCTAAAGAAATTAGTCCTCACAAGTCCTCAAGGGACCAGGAATAACTGAAAAGCAAAAGCAGAACAATTAATGGCAGGTGTGATGGGCTGACTTGTGTCCCCCAAATCTGGATGTGGAAGCCCTACCCCTCAGGATCTCAGAATGTGACTATATTTGGAGATGGGGTTTTTAAAGGGATAATTAAATTAAAATGAGACCAAACTCACAGATACAGAGAACATTTTGATGGTTGTCAGATGGGAGGGGGACTGGGGGATGGGGGAGGGGGGAAGGGATTAAGAATACACATTGGCAGTTACAAAATAGTCATGGGGATGTAAAGTACAGCATAGGAAATAGAGACAACAATACTGTAAGAACGATGTATTGTGTCAGGTGGGGACTAGATTTATCAGGTGATCACTTCATAAGTTACGTGAGGATCTAACCACTGTGCTGCACACCTGAAACTAATATAATATTGTACATCGACTGTAATTGAAAAATAAATTATTTTAAAAATAAATAAAAATAAAATGAGGCCATGAGGGTGAGGCCTAATCCACTATGACCAGGGTCCTTGTAAAAAGGGGAGATTGGACACAGACACACACAGCGAAAGGACTGTGGGAGGACACAGGGAAGAGATGGCCACCTGCAACCGCAGGACAAGCCTCAGAAGAAAGCAGCCCTGCCATCACCATGATCTTGGCCTTCCAGCCTCCAGAACTGGGAGAAATAAATTTCGGTAGTTTAAGCCGCCCTGTCTATGGTGCTTCATACAGAAGCCCCAGGGAATTAATGCTCCAGGTAGGAGTGACAAAGGAAGTCTATGTGCTCAGTGAAACAGAAGCTTTATATCAAAGAGTGGACGGCCCAGCAGGGAACATCTGAGACACAGAAAAATAGATGGGTAGAGGAAATCCAAACCTGCGGGGGGAATTACAATCAGAGCCCTCTCCCATGGTCAATGTCCACAGCCCCTTTTCCTGGTCCCACCACTTCCCTGCACGCACGGGCCAGTCACTCCTGATCGTTAACTCAGTAACACCAGCCACCCTCCGAGGGCCGCCCTCTTGGCTGGGCCCCAGGAATGGGAGTTGGACCCTGTCTAGCTCCCAGCCTGTGGAGCAGAAAGTCCAATCAAAGGCAGAACCACAGTGGGTCCCACGAGGACAACAGTCAGAGACAAAGGGAGCCCCTGGCCCGCTGGGGAGGTAGATGATACACAGCTGAAACCTGGTTTCATTGTGAAGATAACTGGGAGCTGGGCAAGACGGCACAGGTGTTCCAGGTAGAGGAAGCAGTGTGGGCAAATCTGGGGCCGGGATGGGCCAGGGACCTCAAGACGACCAGACGGCCTGGTGTGCCTGGGACATGAGAAGCGGGTCGGCCCACTGCACAGGGCTCACTCTGGGGCACTGGGGCACACTGTCACTGGACCAGCTACCCAGGACCCGACCCTCAGGAGGCCTACATTCTAACAAGGGGGGCTCGTGTTCCAGGCACTGGGCAGACAACCAAGCTTGGATCCTACCCTGTTAGTATCTCTCACAGGTCTACCTCCTTCCCTTGTGCGTGGCTTGTGCAGCCACTTTTCTCTACGCCAGGACATACTTCTCTCTGTGTGGTGAACGGCTACCCATCCCTGTAAGGCCCCGTCCAGCTCAGCCATTGCCTCCTTTATAATGACACTTCCCAAATCCTCCACAGAGAGTTCTTCCATCAGGGACAACTTGACGACAGCATGTGTCACAATGGACTATGCTTGCTTACGGGTGTGGCCTGCCTTCTCACTGTACCTGTGCCATCAGAATCCCCGACCTAACAGATGTTTGCAGAAGGATTGAGCATGAGTAGATGAACAGAGAATGTAGTGAGTACATAATTCTCCAGGAACAAAGAGGGGGCAGGCGATGGGAAGGTGGTACCATCTCGCACTACCTCAGGCCTTCCCTTTACTGGGAGAAGGGCTTGAAGCCGGAGTGCATTACTGCCTCAGAGCTGTGGTCAAGGTTGTTAGCAGAAGTGCCAGGAGTACAGTCGGCCCTTAGGCTCTGACTCGGAGTGTCTTCCTCTCCATCGCTAGGGCTGCGCGTGGAAAGAGCACAGCGATGGAGGGCTGTACAGAGAGGAGGGGGAAAGAGGCCAACAGCATTGGCGAGACTTAGGAGCCAGAAGGAGAGGTGAGACACGAAAGGTGGGAGAGAGCCCCCTTTCCGTTTACACGACAGTAATAGCTGAAATTAATTTGTCAGAAGCCAGAAAAATTGGCAGAGGCATTTGGAAGATGAACAAATTCCAGTTCCAAAAGTAAGAAAAATAAAATAATAATACAAGAAGAAGAATGATCAAGAGTGGGAAACCTCTCCCCATTGCAGATGTCAGTGTCATGGGAGGAAAAGAAAAATCATCCAAGAGAGCAGGAAAAAGTAAAGGCCTAAAATGACAAAGCATGAGCAGAGTATTTTATGCAAAATTAATATATAACATTTTGTGATGGAAATGGAATTACAATGCTACAAACATTGTGTGGATGGCTTTACGGAAAAAAACCTCAAAAAATAATAAGATAATGGATATAAAAACAGCATGTATAGAGACCATTGAAATGTAAGTATTGTACACCTAAATTATGCCTGAATTTTTATATGCAGGCCTCTTTCTAATGTGCACTTTTTCCTGTATTATAAATTCTGGAAGACAAGAAGGGAGGGATTTCTTCTTGCCGTCTTTGGGGCGTCTGGCACTGTGCCAAGCATCCGTGAACAATGTGAATTGAATTGAGGCACAATGCAATGACTCCCACATTACAATATCATTTAATA
The DNA here is from genome assembly GCF_036562045.2 of Rhinolophus sinicus. Taxonomy (NCBI): domain Eukaryota; kingdom Metazoa; phylum Chordata; class Mammalia; order Chiroptera; family Rhinolophidae; genus Rhinolophus; species Rhinolophus sinicus. The sequence goes on from NC_133758.1 coordinate 2,591,626, forward strand.
GTGTTGACCTGGAAGGAACATAGGATTATCGTCACAGATCGGATTCATTTAGGTAGAGGAAAGAAACTAAAATGAGCCGATGGTGGTTCCGTTTGGCAAATTATATAGAAGATTCTAAGCACACTCATCAAGAGAGAACAAGGCAGCTCAGTGAAGAAAGAAAACTACGGCACTAGCAGAAAAGTAACCTGACCTTGGCTTGTCACTTAGCTGTGGTCATAGTACGGGCCTTAAGCATGTCATAATAACACGCTTTCTACAGACACACACGCTCTGACTGTGAAAGGAATACATGCTTATTGCTAAGTAAGAAATACAGAAAATTCTAAAGAAAGTGTAAAGATAAAATTTTTAAATTTCATCTGCTGCACACAATTACTTTCATGCACTGATTGTCTCCATGATATTAGTATAAGACTGTACTAAAGTTTTACTTCATTCAGGTTTTAAAACTTATCATTTTTGAATGTCATCTAACATTACTAAACATTACTTGAAAAAAATGATCCTAATGTTGTATACTGTTCCATCTCATGGATGTATTTGTTAATTCAGGCAACAGATGGTTAATGAACAGTCCTTACTTGCCAGGTCCTGGGCCAGGCAGACAACAACAGCAGGAGCAAGAAGCAGCAGAGGGACAGAGCGGGCAGAAAATGTGGGACTGTAAACACAGACACGCGTGTGCATGAGCGGCATAAACATGCCTCTATTAGCCATTTCATCTACCTGGCATTTCTGACATTGTAACCACCCACCAGGGCCCTCCGTGGCAGAAGCCACAGCCTGAGCCTAGACTGAAATCAGATCCAGGTGGGAGAGTCGGCTGAACAGGTTGACAAAGTCCCCAGAGAGTGGTTTGCTGGAGGAGTTGAGGGTTGAGAAAGAGTGAAGAAGGTGTTTTCCCTGTTACATTTCTGGGAATGAGGTAGATAGGGCTGGGAAGGGAGGTCTTGTGCCAGGCTGCATGAACTTGACCCTGAACTCTAGATGGAAAGGCTGTGGTCCAAAGAGGAAGCTGTTTTCAGGAGTGCCGCCTAAAACTGATGCCACTGAGGCCCTCAGGTCAGAGCTGGAAGCCACGGGGAGGCAGGGTGCTGGGCGGGGAAGCAGGGGAGGCCACCAGTGGGTGTCGCGTTCAGGACAGCCCCTGAACACTGGAGAAAGCAAAGCTTGATGGTCGCCATGGTAACTGGAACGGTGGCACTTACTCGATTTTGTGCAGGTTTCTGGTCTACAAGGAATAAGGGCTGGAGTCTGTGTGTCAGCAGATGGGACAGAGTTCCTCCTGTGTGTGTGGCTGATGAGACCGAAGGAAGGTGGGGACAGCTGAGGGGTGGGGTTGCTGGGTCCCCAGTAGAAGCTGTTCTTAGGTTCTGACCACACCACACCTGCATGGTTTCCAGGAGTGTGGTACCAATTTACACCTTACCAACAAAGCAGGAAAGTACCTACCCCACCTCCCCAGTCAGAACTGAGGATGTTTAACATTTTATCTTTGCCAATTTGATGAGTTTAAATGGCGTGTTGTTTTACTTTTCAGTTCTGTATACTAAAAAGATGGATGTTTCCCATATTGGTAAATTTCCATTTTCTTCCTCAGTAAAATACCTGTTTATGTCTCTTAAAAAAATGGAATGGTGCTGTTGTTCCTGTGGGTTGCATCTATATATTAAAGATAATAACATTGCAGTTTCATGTCTGTTGCAGATCTTTTCTGCATTGTCATTTGTTCATTTTGCCATTAAATTTTAGTTATGATTTTTGACGACAAAATATGTGACCTTCTTACAGTCAAATTTATCCGTAATTTTCTCTGATTGCATCCTTTAATTGTATGATAGTAAGTCCCTCCCTGTCCTGGAAACAGTTAAACAGTAAACATATTTTTATTTCTATGGTTTCCTTTTTTACTTTAATCCTTAAATTTATCAGAAATTTTTTTAGAGCGTGGGTTCTGGGGAAGAACCCATGTTTGTTTTCCCCCTGAATTGCTAATGTTTTCAACACGATCTGTTGGACAACACCCATTTTCCCTCTTTTTACAATGCATTCTTCATTGTATTTTAGATCTTCATTGAAACTTCCAAAGTTCAGTTTTAATCTGTTTACCAAAAATGTTTCTATTGTGATGTTAATGTCTGATTGATGGGGAACACCTAAGTCTTTCTCTCCCAACTGTATTTGGGAATTACTTTATGAAAGTTCCCAAAATAATCCTGCTGCTATCTGGCACATTAACTACCGTTTAATTTAACCTCCAAAGGTCTTCGAAAAGTACGTTTTACAATTTTACCTTTACAATTGGAGACACTTAAAGTCAGAAAAATAAAGAGACCTGCTGTCACCGTTGCTAACATGTTACAGCCGAGCAATCTGGTGGAGAACATCCAGTTCTGTCTGACAGCAAATCTCAGAGATATTGCGGGATTTTGATGGTTATATTTGGATGGAAATCCTCAAATTATTCCCCTGAAAGTATTTTTGTTTTCAGAAATGATAAAAATGTGATCCAAAAAGAAAGGAAGAGATTTGCCTTCTCTACCCTCACAAAATCTGCACTTACTATTCCGGGTTCCAGAACGCGGTTGGTTCCTGGCATTTCAGACTTGCAAACACTGTCCCCACCCCCAACAGCCAGGGCTCTCTCTTCTCCATTTAAAGACCCCAGGGCCAATGACTACGAACCAGTCATTTCTGTGGACCCCAGTATAATGTGGCTTGATTGTTTATCAACTCTGGGAGAGCAAAGCATTTACAGTACTTTCCAGAGTAACTGCCAAAACCACCTTAGCAGGTAAAATTGTGAGTTCTTTTGTCACCTGAAATTTAAATGGAGGTGTCCAACTTAGGGACAGTGCTTTACGTATCCTGAGTATTATTTCCCTGTAGAAAAATATACGATACTAGCATCTATAGTTTTACAATTTGAGTAATTTGCAATCTTCAAAGAAAAATACAGTTTCGATTAAGATAAAAGCAAATATAGCCAATGCTGGAATCCCAGCAAGAGCAGAGCGCTGTCGTCATCAGTAGGCAAGTCGGTGTAAACAGCCCAACCTTATCAAAGGAAAGAGAGCCAGATCTTTATTAGAAAGGTAAGCGCTCATATGAGAAGTCAATGTCTAACAGTGCAATTTATTTTATTAGTTTTTCTTTCAAGACCTCCAGCACTGTGTGGCCATAACAACATGAATAGAAAAATACAGCTATGTAGATTTTCTTTCACACGAGTACTCTGATACTAGGAATTGTAAAAGAAATCCCTGTTGCTTGAGAATTTGATTTTACATCTACTTCTATGGATGGCGCTATCATTCATTCATACCATAGACTCCAGCAGCTGCAACTTAGTTCACCCTTCTGCCAAATACAATTGTCACATACGCCTAAAGGACATTTTTCCTTTGACGGAGGAGCTACTTTATTCCCAAGTAAGCAAAAACATTTAAAGTATCTAACGGAAATAAATGGTGCATTTTCTCTCAAACCTTAAAATGCTTTCAATTAAAAACATTTCCAGAGAGAGAGAGAGTAAAATTGCCAAGGCTGAGATTTATGCAGTAATTGCCTTCATCCTGAAATGTGATAGATATTAGGTACTGTGGCAGATTATGAGATAATATTCATCTCTCTTATAAAACATATATTCCCGTGAGGTATATAGAAAGTATTAGATGTTTTGGTCAGAACGAAGTGGATTCCATGTCCAGGAGATTTCTCTGATCAGAGCTTTTGTGCAGACCTTGCAAATGTATGTATGTACCCTGCCTCCAGTCGTGAATGGTGCCTGTGATAATTCTGGGCGCTGAGTTGTTCCCCCTTCTACGCAGGGGCAAAGACACAGCTCTCCCTGTTGTCAGCTACTGGGTGGAATGTCCCACAATGCAGAATTAGGTATTCAACTTCACCCCCCAAAACAAGGAATTTTCAAAAGTTCCCCTCACTGCCTGCTGAAATAGCACAATATGATTTCTGATACGGGCCTTGTGCTACCAAAAAAAATCCATTGGTTTTCTAGGAAAATAGAAAAATCTCAGAGTTCATTCCCAAGTGTTAAATGTTTGGCATGAGTAGTCGTTTTTTTTTTTAGTGAACATACATGGAAAATGAGACTGTTGCCATGTTTCTAAGTCGACTCCAGGGTTTGTGTGATGGCTTAGAGCACCTCAGAATTACTGTCCCTCATGTCACTCACCCAGCTACCAGGTCACTGTGGTCCTGGGAGAGATGACAAAGATGGAACTCTGCATTGTGAGGAGAGGGACAGCAGCACACAGCCTGTCACCCTCCTGGTCTGAGCCTGGTTTTAGCCTCAGGGGGGGCTCTCTCCTCTCTATTAGGGTACCAGGGTGTCCTGGGGCTGCCAGAGCCAGACCTGAGCCCACATCAATCTCCAGGTACTTCTGAGAAAACTAAGCCCTTAACCCCACACCACAACCACGCTCTCACTGTTTACTAGGGCAGGCAATGGCTCTCCAGAGCTCTTCTCTGGAAGTCTTCCAGTAGAAAACAAACAGCAGAAGCAGGGTGCGCAGAACTTGGGGACTCTGTCTACACCTGACAAACTAATTCAGGGCAGAGTTTAGAGCAATAGCGGAGGTCATGACGACTTTGGGGCTTCCACAGGTGGGTATAGCCTTGGTCATAGGATCGGATTGGAAGCACTCATTATTCTGTAATATTAACTATTTTCTAGTTTATTTGTTAGGAATACTTTTTTCAGTTTGTCATTTGCCTTTTCATTTCTTATTTATGGGAGAGATTTTTAAAAATTTATATGGGAGCAAATCTGTCGCTATTTTTCCTCCTCCTTTCTGCCCTTCCCTTTCCCCAGTCATTTCTCTCCCCCTGGTGTTCAGTCCTCCCCCAGATGTGTTGCTGCCAGGCCAGCACCCGCAGCTCCTGTGGCCCAGAACCAAAGCACCCTCACAGCCCTCAGCTCTCGCTTCCTCTTGCTGGAGAGCTCTGCTCTCTTGGATTTCCTCCTACATCTCAAATTGCTTTTTAAAAAATTAATCAGTATTTAATTTTAATAGAATTCACTTTTACTTTTTAGAATAGTTTTAGGTTTTCAGCAAAATTGAAAGGAAGGTCTAGAGATTTCCCATGTTCGCCCTGTCCCTACAAATGCACAGGCTCTTCCATTATCTGTGTACCCCACCAGAGTGGGACGTTTGTTACAATGAACCTACATTGACACATCATTGTCTGATTGTCTTTCTCTGTCCCAGTGTTCTGGTCCTGGCCCCTTCTATTCTTATCTGACCCCTTCTCCAAGGGAGCCTTCCCACTCCCGGGCTCAGTACCCTGTGAACTCCAGCTCCACATCTTCCGTTCAGCACTCTCTCCATAGCCTCCAGACCCAGATACTCAGCTGGTCGCTGTGTATCTTCATAAAGACATCCCATGGGCACCTTAACAAACCCATGTCCCTTCCTGTAACCTCTACTTTGGTGCAAATCACCATCTTCTCCTCTGCTTCCTAGTCTAGAAACTTTAGACTCTTCCAAGACATAACGCCCTCCATCACATCCCACATGCAATCAGTGGGCATGTCTTGTTTATTCTTCCTTCTTATAATGTCTCAGGCCAAGCCCTTTCTCCCCTCCCCACCCAACTGCACTGCCATAATTCAGATCTATTTTTACCCTAACAACACAATAAACAGATCGATTTCATAGTTAAAGTTCAGGGTATCTAGTGAGCAGACTTCCTTTTTGAGCCTCAGTTATGCCATCTGTGAAACAGAAGTGATTTGGGCATTTACTTTATATGGTTGCTTTTAGGATAAAATAGTATAAAATAGGTAAAGTATTTAACATAGTTCTTGGCACATAGTAAGTGTCACGTTGATGTCAGCTATTGTAATTACTTATCACACTGCTTCTGGTTTCACACAGCACAGGGCCAGTTGCCACACTGCTGTCACAATTCTCCTTCTGAAATCAAATCAGATCATTGCTTGTCTCTGTGAACGTGTCAGCAGCCTCCTTTACTACAGGTAAAGTCTGAACACCTGAATGTAACACAAGGCTCTCCATGAGGTAGCTATGCTCATGGTCCCCATCCCATGGTTCAGCCTTGCTGTAACTGTCAGCTATTGCCTCAATAATGCCACATAACCACCATCCCCGTGCTTGTGGGTCTGCAGGTTGAGTCTGGTTTGGCTCCCATGCGTCAGGATTGGCTGGACAGGTATGTGGGCTTCAAGCTGCAGTTTGGGCTTAAATGTGCTCCACGTGGCATGTGTTCTGGGGCCCAGGCTGAGGAGCGGGTGCTACCTGGTGCCTGTACTTTTCATGACTGAGCACCACAGCATGAGAGCCAAGCCAAACTAAGCAAGTGCATTGAAGACCTCTGCTCACTTCACATCCGCTAATACCCACTGGCTGAAGCAAGTCACATGGCCAAACCCAGAATGGGTGAATGAGGCAAGAGCAGGGGACGGTTGCCAAGTAGTGATTCAAACGATGACCCTGAGTCCTGGCATCCCCCAGCACCCCAGGCTGCTTCACAGTCCTGTGCCTTTGCCACGCTGCCCTTTCTTGAGAAGCCCTCGCCGCCTACCCCACTTCCTGCACTTACCAAAGTGCATCTGCCTTATAAGGCTCAGCTCAGCTGTCACATGGTCAGCGCAGCCTCTCCTCGCGCCCCAGAGAGAACTGGCCTCAGTCTCCCCGAGGCTGAACACAAGCAGCGGGTTGTCCGTATTTGTCTGCTCTCCTCTGTGCCTGGTATAGTACTTAGAACGGGTGGGTGTGGTTGGATGGTTGACTATCTAACATCGGTCTAATAATTCAGCCAGTATAATCCAGCCAGTTGGTTCTTTTCAAGTAATTCTATTTCTTTCTTTAAAAGCGTTCGAAACTAAAGAACCCCATTAGGTATTTCAAACCAGATAATCTCAGATAGCCACGTGGTCATGTCTAATTACTTCAAGAGGGACCCTGGATTAGATCAGCCAGGCCGAAGTTTACATAAGAGGCAGTTTTCTAATTAACAATTTGAAACCTGGGTACAAAGGATAAATCTTATGCTCATGGCAGCCTGGCATCGGCTGCCGGGGGGTGGGGTGGGGTGGGGGACACTCTGCCCTGCCTGCCTGGTCTGTGCACACTGGTCCCCATGCTCTTTTAGTTACAGTTACAACTCAAACTCTGCATGTGTGAGCCTTGGCCTGCTTCTCCGTCCCCTGACAGAACATGTGGAACCTTCCCAAACACAGGCGAGGATGGGGTCCGATCCGGCGACAGACATTATCTCACGGAAACTCATGCTGGTTTAGACTTACAGCATGAGACGTTCTCAGTAGAAATACTGTGAAGCCAAAATAAATAAAAAAGAAAAAGTAGAAGAGAGTCAAACAGGCAATTATTTGTAATAGAAAAAACTATTGATTTTCCTTTTTTGATACATAGTCTAAATTATCCCTCAAGAAAAGTAGCAATGCATCTTTAAACAGATTTATTGGTTCTAGGAGGGAAAAAATGTATTATTTAACTTCAACACTATTGGATTTTTCTTTTATGTTAGATATAGAAGTAGCACCGATGAACAGAAATGAGGCCAGGAAATTCCTTCCAGGATCACAGTTATTTTGGATCCCAAGGTAAGATACTCTAGTATTTCTCTCCAAGTAGTAAAACTCATAAACAAAAAGGTCATAAACAAAAGATCATTTTTCTGGTAAATAAGTGACATCACACATTGACAATAAGCAGATTTTTTCACAAGATCGAAAGTTCCTCTGGGTGGAGTGAACAGACCACATTGGATCCCCCAGTGTCACCCTGAGGCCCACGCTCTTTGTCATAAAGGATTTTCGCCTTCATCTCACTCCTGGGACTTCTCAGATCCTGGAGCTGTGATCCCCTTCTCTGAGCTGGACTTCCCCTCACATCTTCCCAGCACTCTCCTCTCCCTCACTCGTTGTCACTGAGACCAGAATGCACAACATGATTTCAGGGACGTCTCCACTTCTATTATAAAAATGACCGTGGCATCAATGGAAAGAGCCATTTCACGCCTTTCCCAGCACCTCCTTCTGTGTCCTCTCAGGCAAAGGGACCTCAGGCTCGATGGGGCCCACCACATTTTGGGTCACAGAAACTAAGGACCTGTTCAGAGATCTCTCTAAATGCCTGTCATGTGTCTTTGCAAAGTCCCCTCACCCAAGTGTGGTTATCTGTCAGTCAGAGGCATTCCCAGGCCACCTTGCTGGATTGTTGCAAACTATTCAAAATGATGGGAAAGCATTTTTCAAATGCAAAGGGCTCTAAAAGCTATAAGTAAAGATTTCAAACCATAGTGACAAACTGAGTTCTCGATGTGTTTATTCTTTATAGTTCAGTAGTTTAGGAGTTTGATGGTTTTGTTTTCTTGTCTTTAATAGCTAGGCTCTTTCAATAACTGGGGCATATTTGCCAGAATTCAATGCAGAACAGCCCATAAAATCTACTGGTCAGAAAGCACCGGGTTCTGATTATAACAAAGCGAGTCCCAGGACTGTGCTCATTCTCGCTGGCCCACACCCCAGGCTCTAAGCGTCCCCACAGCTTCCTGAGCATTCTCGTTCCTGTGCCTCCGGAGATAGCAGTTTAGATGCGGGGACGAGGATACCAGTGCACCTGCTCCATTTTGCAGGGCAGTGCTTTCCTCTTTATGGGATGATGTTGGTGGCTCTTGACGTGCCACATGTTTCAGGCTGGGAACTGTGGGGCTGAGGGCTGCATTCCATTTCAGTGCCTGTGGGTCTGTTACAGCCACAGATGAAAGCAAGATGTTGTTCGGCCGCCCAACAACACGACGGGGACATGGGCGTTGCTGTTTGCTTGTCATCCACTATTATCTAGCGTGCTTTCTTCTCCCTACTTTCCTCAAGGTGCACAAGCCTACACATCAGCCCTTCTACCAGCAAAACTCAACAGTCGTCTGCTTGAGGACCCATGGCACATAGTATTCTACATTCCAACATGTGTGTTTGAAGAGACTGGTTACTTGGCAAGGAGCCTTAATCACCTTCTCTCCAGATGATGAAAGGGAACCTTCTCTACATGGAACTGTCTGTTAAAAATCAAGTCAACAAAAGCCTGCTCAGAGTTTAGAAAAGCTGGCTATGTGCAAGACGCTTATCCTAAAGGCCAGCTGTATACCTTTGTTTGATCTGAATGAGGAATCCTTGTGTTCAATGAGGCCACTGAGTTCCTGATCAAACTTCTTGGTAAGGAATAGAGCACAGAGAAATGGTATTCTCCCCGTGTGACAAATGATGATGTGAATACGGACCCTTCTTGAAAACTCCAGCTAATTCAGGTGGCGGGATGAAACACGCCATGTCGTAATTAGTCCCTCATGTACTGCAAGCAACTTAATGTCAAAATAATCAACAGTAGCTTTTTTCACCCTTTTGTGAGTACATAATAAATACTGTCATTTAGCTGCTGCAAACATTAGATTTTTTCCTGGTCTTTGAATAACAGTATTCGTGAGGTAAATACCAGAACTCCCCCTCCACAGCCCCCGCCCCAAGCCCTACAAACCACACATATATATGCTCCTGAGGAAGATAAATCATGGATGTCAAAAGAAAAGTAGTGTGTTTAATTTCTAGTTGGTATTGCAATTATTCTAACTTAGAGCCCAAACACTAGGCAGAGCAAATACAACAGGGAGAAGGAAAACCTAGGCTGCAATGGAGCGTGCCCCTCACTATTTGTCATTTATTGTTTCCTTGTGGATCACTGGTGGTGACATGGCAGTTACTTTTTTTTTGCAAGGCTAAGTCACTGCTACTAAATGGCAATGCCTTCAGTTCACTTTTTAAACAGCGTGTCAGAAGAGAAGGGGCCCCATGCTGTCCTCTGTCCCATAGGCCAGCTACGGAGAGTGCTGGGTCTGCAGCTTCGGTCCCAAGGGTCTTGGTGTTTGTGCCATCTTCTACTTCCATAAAAACCAGTGACCTTTTGCTTGGGGTGGAAGCTCTCCTGTTAAATGAATATAGTGATCAAAAAGAGACCCCTGGGAGCGAGCTCGGTACAGATGGTTAATCTCTGGTTGCTTTAGGTGAGACACAACTGAGCAAAAATCCAAGCTTTAGGTGACACTTCAAATGGGTACAAGACTGAAGCATTACTATCTTACTTTAATAAATCTTGTGTGAAAATGAGTTTTAAATATTAAAGTGGAAAACGGGTTCCTCAGAAGAGCTCCTTCTTGGTGGTTAGTTTTTAATTATCATGGACCTGAGTTTCCCATGAAATCTCATTGCTTGCCCTTTCGGGGAAACCTCCCGTGTTTCCCCGAAAATAAGACCTAGCCAGACAATCAGCTCTAATGCGTCTTTTGGAGGAAAAATTAATATAAAACTTGGTCTTATTTTACTATAATATAAGACCTGGTATAATATGATATGATACAATATGACATGATGATATGATATGATATAATATAATACGGGTCTTATATTAATTTTTACTGCAAAAGACGCAGTAGAGCTGATTGTCCAGCTAGGTCTTATTTTCGGGGAAACACGGTGTTCAGCCATCGTTATAGAAAACACCCTCCTTTAGATAGATATTCACGCATGTTTTGTGGACGTGCAAGAAGCTTAAGCTGCTTACGTCCTGCAATATCTTAATCTTCTTTACACTATTTTTGTTTTTTATTGAACTCACATGGAGTATCTGCTTTGCCAAAAGCCCTGGATAGAGGCTCTTGTGACATTGAGATTAAGTAAAACAAAACTCAAGCCTTCATCTCTCTCTCTCTCTCTCTCACACACACACACACACACACACACACACACACACACCGATAATTACAATAAATACGATGAGCTTCTAGATGTTAGCTCTTGAGACACAAGTACTGTTCCTCACGTCTCCTTGGACCCCCAATTCTTGGCTCAGTACTTCACATATTGTGGGTGTTGCATCACTGCCTGGGAACAGTAATGTTCACCTAGATTGCCGGGGGAGTTTCTGGTACAGGGTAGGTACCAGCCACCTACATCCTAACCCAGGAGGGATGTGGTATCTCTCTCCCAGCCTTCCTCACAGGTCTAAGGACACCAGCAAGGAGTTGAAAGTCACCTCAGGTGTCTGAGTGACAGCATGTCACATCCTTATCTATCATTGATCTCCTTTCGAATTACGTTATTAGATCGGAGAGCCAATTACCCGAACAGTTCCCAAGAGGAGGGCACACAGGTAAAGCGAGTAGGGACGGAATGCACACTGGCTTCCAGAACAGCAAGGAGAATCGGGGACTCCAGAACCCCTGCACTAACTGTGATGCACAGTTTGCCCACAGGCCGGAGGGCAGTAAGATGAAGCCTGCCTCCCCCACAGCTTTCTGTGCTGCCTGTGTGGGATGTACAGCTTTAGCACGGGGACTCCCTCTGTCTACACAATTCTCCAACTCCTTATAAAGTGGCTTCAAATCTTCGGGGCTGGGGGGGAACATGGTACGAGAAGGTCGACAGAAGCTCCATTTTAAACCGCCCAATCAATCTCCCATGTAGACTTTTCTTTTAAAATAAACTTATCTCTGAAAACTGCCTCTCGAAGCGTTAGCTTTAACGGTTGAGTTTCACTGGTTTATGATGTACTGGTGAAATCCTAAAGCCAGAAGCTCCTCCAAGAGGTACTAACACACCATTTACAGAAGGACTGCCGTGAGAATAATATGTGGCAATGAAGTCACTATAAATTCACACACACAATACAGAGGCCCTTTTACACACTGTTTTCTTTCTAACAGGACACAGCAGTACAGACGCAGCCACCCCACCTCCCTTCCCACTGTTCTTAGCGAATCCACGCTGGACAGAAGCCACCAAACAACAAGGTGGCCGGATGTTTTGCTCTGGCTCCACTGGGCTGTTCGCAAGATAACAGTGGAAACAAGAATATTTCACCAGTGTCATCGCTTAACAATGTAATATGACAGCATCCATGAAACTGATTAGCATAAATCAACATAATGTCCACTTTGCAGCATTAGTATTGAAAACTTTCATCTTGAAACAGTAACAGGAAAAGGACACGTATGATGAATGGTAATGGTTTTGCTGGAATGTTACCTGATGACTGTTTAAGACGCACACGGAAACAGAGCCACACACTAACACACATGTGTCAGCACAATAATCTGGAGCAGCTTTATTTTCATTCCACAGACTCCGTAAGAATACATTCACGGTCGCCCAAACAGGGCTAACAAAGCCAGGCTACAGTTATCGTCACAGCCCAAAACAATTAGATGATTGGTCACTACATGAAAGTTTCCTCACATACCGGAGGCCGTTCTAAAAGTTACACATATAATCTCTGAAGTTCATACTACAGACAATTGTTTCTCACAGGGCAAACTTCTAAAACAAGGAAGAGAACAGAACTGCATCCCCGAGATACCTTTTCCATAGTTGATAGATGAGTTCTGCTTTTCAGGGTGATGACACAAAGGTCGTGAGCTCTTCCAGCACTAGTAAACACGTGCTCCTTCCTTTTCCTCTCTTTACTCAAACCTTGCTTTAAAAAAAAATCCAATTATTCTCTTTGAAATGATTTTCTTTCTTTTAGCCGACTGAGAGAATTGAAGGACTTGAAAATTTACGAGGGCTGTTTTCTTCAGTGTGTCAAAGGATAGAACTGAACTTTGGAGCAGTGTCACTGGCACATTGCTGAGATTTTTGAATATCCAGAACACTTGCAAGGACGACATCACCCACTGTCCATTGTATCAGTACGGTGCCAGGATTTAGCTACTAAAAACAAACCTCATTCGAAGGTGGTGTGTGGCCTGGCTCCTGAATCATAGGAGGACAGCCATGCATTTACACTTTTTCTTGCTGATCCACACTCCCTGGGATCTTGCAAGCAAACAATAATGAGTGTTCTGTATTACATATTACTATACCTGGACACAGTATTAAGCATTTTTATGTACAGTTTTTAATCCTTAAAATTACCCTGTGATATAGGTATAACCTCATTTAATAACGAGGGGAAAATGTGGCTGAGTGAATTTCAGTACCGCCCCATGGCCCCACTAGCCCCAAGGAAGACAACAGCCTACACAAGTAGGCACCATGCTGCCCTGCCTTATCCCTCCTGAGGACCTCGATGGTTGTTTAGCAACAGAAGGAATTCAGCTAAGAGGTGTGATCGAGTTCATAAGTGATTATTGAATGCCAGCTGTGTGCTCAAAACTAAAAAAAAAGAAGACGACAAAAAGTGTCACCTTTCTCCACTGCTCCTACAACCTAAGCTTCCTAAAAGAATCACCCTTTTAGCAGCAGGAGAGAAAAAAATCCATGCCCAATTATTTATTCTTTCTTCCTTTCTGCAAGAAATGATCAAACAATTTTATTTTGGTACTATACTGATGAAATTTAGCAAGGAGAAAGAAAAATATAGGAACAGTTTACATATTTTAATTGGATCACCATTTTTGATTTAATGTAGGCTTAGGTCTAAACTATCTAAGTAAAACAAAAAAATATCTTGGCAAGTTTGCAAGACAATTGGCCGTCACGAAAACATCTCAGCTCACATCAGTGTTCTGTCTATGGGGGTGCAGGGTGGTAAACATGCTTAATTTCAGCAGGTGCTCACAGTTTTGAATTCGTGGTCCCAGAATCTGGTTCATTCTTTCTTTCAAGTCACCCACCAGTAGGAATTTGAGCTGGTCTTACAATCCAGCAGATATCTTTTCTCTGTCCTTAGTCTTCACCTTGCCTGAGGTGCCCTCTTCAGCAGCAAGGTGCTTACGTTTCCAACGGCGAGGTGCTCGTCTTCCTGGCTAGGTGTTGCTATCACTGCACACGCTCAAGTCACCTTTATGATTCATACAGATAGATACTTGACACAGACACAGAAACTGAGGTTTCCTGTCAAGAGGGCTAAAGCACCCACTGGGTGGCACAGGCTCTGACAGTGTAAGACATCCAAGCATGGTGTTCTGACCAATTATGGGTTCGTGCAGATGAGCTATAATCCAAGGGCCAGAGATAAAAGAAATGATTATAAGTTATCAGGGCAATGCTTTCAATCACCCAAAAAGTTCGTTATGCCCAATTTTAGGATTTGCAAAAATTGCAATGACAGGATTGATAATTTATGGGTTATTGGCCATCATGCAAGGATAATGAAAATAAATGCATTGATTTGTGAATACGTATGTCAGCTTCATGCATATAAATAGACTTTTAAAATCCTATTGTGGTTTATGACTCTACATAAATAACAAAGCAACCTCATGACTTGGAAATAGGGCACATTCATCTTAAAAGCTCCAATCAGATGACTTGATTTCTCTACTAAAGTCTTCCAGTAACGCCAGTCTATGGGTGAACATATCCCTGCTTGGGAGGAAGAGATGAGTGCTTCCCAAACATTCCTGTGCTCACAAACCACCCAAGAATCCTGTTAAAAGGTAGGTTCTGATTCTGTAGAGCTGCAGTGGGACTGAGACCTACTGTCATCAAGCTCCCATGTGACATGGAGGCTGCTGGTCACTGGACCACCCTTCAATGGCAAAGCATTGGGCTTCTCAGTCCTCTCTAAGATCTCATCTGCTACTAAACCCTTGATGAAATGATTCAGATACAGAAGAAAAAAGAGAGATCCTACTGCTGCATAAAGAATATGATATCTGAAGGTATCGAGACTATATTTAAGGAAGCATGGTTTGAATAAAGCATGATAAGCACCATTTGTAACTGGAAAGTTTTGTGATGGTTTAATTCTGGGACCTCAATTCTGTGAGGTTTCTTATCCTTCCCTTCACCTTTTAGAGAGTTGGCACTCCAGCTCTAGATGAAAAGACTCATGTAATAAAAGCTATTTTTTACTCCCATAGCAAAATGCACACGCAATGTTGGTCACTGAAAAACAGAGAGAATCTTTTATACACCTCTTCTACTTATCTCCCCTTCCTTTTCTTCTTCCTGTGCCTTTTTCTGGGAGGAATTCTTTTGTAATTGAAACCTCGTGATGGTGCCTTTTCTACAGCTATCACTGTGTAAATTACTGAACGTAATTAGCAGATGACCATGCTGTGTTCAGCAGTTAAGCAGAGCAGGGGCTCAGAGCCCCTGGATGTCAACTCAGAGCGAGCCCCACTCAAGCAGTGCCATCGTCTAGTGAAGCATAGGCAGCAACACCCCCAATCCACAAAGTGCCCCAAAAGACACATCTGAAATCCATAAACTGGTCGGGCTGTAAATCCATTCATTAGAAAGTCATTTGTGAGAAGAAAGACATGTGGCATTTATGAAATGTTATACAGAATCTTCTCATTTAATTTTAACTCTTTATTCCACTCTTTGTTTCAAAATAACTTGCACTGAATTTTCATAGAGACATGTAAATGTTAACATTTTTTTCTATTCTTCTGACTATAAAGCAACTTAACATCAAAGCTAAGTTTTTAAGAATCAGTTACCCAAGGAAGGCAAATCATTTGATTAAAAATGTGTTCACTGATGTTATTAATTCAAAACTTCAGACCAATATTTTATGAAATCCTGTAGTGCAAACACTCAACTATGACACTGCTGCCTCTTTTTGTGAGTACGACTGCACTTAGCAAAACCATTTCCACAGGAACAGGCTACGCCAAACAAGGACAGATTCATACTCAATTGTAAAGTATCAAACTACTTTATAAATCGCAAACGTCCAAAGCCACTAAATGAATCACATTCATTCAAGTTCAGCATTTATTCACAACACACACACACACTGCTTTAAAATAGGGTATAACATAATGTAGAACTTATCCAAATAAATATTGATGTAAAATTTGGTTAGTGTTTGAGAGATCTAGAAAGGTGAATAATGTCACACTCTAATTTCTTAATCTTAGTTTCACAAAGTATATTTTTATTTATAATCTGAAATTGTTCCCAACTCATTGGTAGAGTTTCTTTAATATCTTCAAATTTATTTACTGCATAAAGTTGTTGTTTTTTCTGAAAGTCTTCTCTTTCCATCTTAAAATGCATGAATACCAGGAAGTTCCAATTTTATCTCTCTATTGACTTTTATGTTGATGAATATGCTTTTCTTTCTTTTCTCCTTTATTTGTACAAAATCACATGATATTATTTTCCTTTCTTTTTGATTAAAATGTTATATTTGACTTTACAGGAATAAAGTAGCTCACACAGACCAAAATAAGATAAAACTTTGAATCTGAAAAATTGACCAGATGAACCAACCCAGCAATATAGAAAAGCTTTAAATCAGCAGTAGCCATAAATCAGTACTGCCACTCAAATCCACATTTGTAATGTAATTTATTTTTTGAGAGAATTTACAACGATTCAAACTTCACTATTTATTAGAGAACAAAGGGATCTAAGCGAAGTATTTATGTCTTATTTATTCTCTTTATGACCTATTAATTCAGACAACTTGTAACATGTAAACAATTTGAGCTGCATTAAACTTGGTGAATCATACCGTGGATTCGGACACTGCATTGGGTGGACCGATGGCTTTTATGATCCCCTGCAGCCCTGAGGCTCTCTGATTCGATTAAGAAGATGCTACAAGTGGGGAATGAGGGGCAGGTTGGTAGCCTGAAAGAGTTGGATGCAATATCTGAAATGGCCCTCATTCCCAGAGAAAACGTTATACTTGGAGAAAGCAGAAAACTGCAATGTTTTTATGACATCTTTCTTACTGTACGCTTATTATAAAACTAAACCTATGGTCATTTTACTTCTTATTAAAAATTAGGCATGTGTTCATTTTTCTAAGTTCTGCTCTTCCAAAACTATCCCATTACCCTTTATCTGAGAATCGTGTGGTTGAGCTCATCGTACACGGCGAGGTAATGCTAACAGGTATTTCTTCCTTGAACATGGACAGTCATCAGTGTGGGAGGGGAGCATTCCTGGTGCCAGAATATGGCCCAGACGGTTTTTGGAAATAGCTTTTATTTCTTTAACCTGGGTTGTATGTTCTATTTTATACTTACTATATATAAAGTTTTCATAGCACAATAAAACAAGTAAAACATGGTGGTGCGTGATCATTCTCCTTGGTTTCCAACAAACTGAATCTACACTGTGCTGTTTTGCTCTATCAGTGATATTAAAATAGAAATATTTGGCTTTTTTACGTACATGTGACATTCATCAGGTACCGGAAGTGATATTTTAAGATCCTCCGCTTTTGTTTCAAGGTTTGAGCATATTCATTCCTATGCAAATCATTCGGTGGTACAGTTCACTGTAACACTGATGCTGGAAAAAGAAACTCCCATATATTCATTGAAAGGAGAAATTCGGGGACAATGCATAAAGATTCGGAGAGCAAATCAGGACAAGGCCTTTTCCTAGCACCCCACATCTTGTAACGCGAAATCACGTGGAATGAATACGTCGTGTAAGGGTAGGTGTGACTGATGTCAGATAAGAAACACACAGTATGAGCCAAATTTAGAGAAGACCCTGGACAACAGCTAAAGGAGAACCAACACGCTGGGAGATGAAACTATCCAGGGAGCACTCCACACTAGGCCAGCCAGCCATCAAGCAGAGTTGGGTTGTTTTCATTTCTAACATACTTTTTGGGAAGCAAAACAGCTAAGTTTATGGAGAGATGGAAGGATTTTATTAGGAAAAACTGCACCTACACACATAATCAGAGCTGGGAGCACTTTGAAAGTCATCAAGTACGATGAGCTTCAGAGATGATGCTCGTTCATCTCCTCTTGATCTTAATCCAAACTCACTGGCTAACTCCAAGAATCGACGATTGATTAAACATATTTTTTGAGCCCTGGGATGATAGCCAGGATTTAAGTTTTAGCAAAGACTCTGGAAGTGTTAAAACAGATATGAATTTAAATGGGAGGATTAAGTGGGAAGTGGGATGGCAGATGGGCGGTGGAACAGGCGGTGAGGAAAGAAGAGCAAGACAGAGGTGGGGCCCCAGGCTTATACCACGGTTCTGCTCCTGGAGCCTTTCCTGCCAAATTTCCTCCTGGAATCATGGTGGAAAGGGTCTGATGTCATCTGGTATACCTTCAATCTCACATCATAAAGCATCCTTCTTCTTCTTAGACTGTCAATCACCTGAAAATGATGGCTGTCCTGGCACTCAGCATCATTTCCCAAGATGACTCCCCAGCTGTCTAACAATGAATTCCACACCAGTGGTGTCTACCTTTTCTTAAAGCTCCAGGAAACGTTCACCAAAAGTTTTCAGTGAATCAACAGTTAAGCATACTGACCCTGCCTTGGCTTCTACAATGAGAGAAAATAGTTGGACACAAAATTTGTGATCAACTCTGGTTTTCTTCTCTGCAGAAACCCTGCACGAGAATAAAAAGAGCTCACCTGTGTGACTGACAGGTCTTTCAGGGTGGTGTTGCACAGCT
The DNA here is from genome assembly GCF_036562045.2 of Rhinolophus sinicus. Classification (NCBI taxonomy): domain Eukaryota; kingdom Metazoa; phylum Chordata; class Mammalia; order Chiroptera; family Rhinolophidae; genus Rhinolophus; species Rhinolophus sinicus. Next base: position 2,610,025 of record NC_133758.1, read on the forward strand.
GAAGATGTGATAAACACAGCCATTATATGCTTCAGAAATGCCAATTGATTTAGAGCAATGGCGCTGTATTTGATGATGTTTTAAAAAACAGCAATTACATTTGTGAAAATAAAATGGTTCCTCACTTATGAAAATTCATATGGCCTCTCTTTATTTGGCTGCAACAGCTGAGAGGGGAAATGCCTTTTTTTATTTCCCTACAGTAATTTATGACTCTTACACATTGCCCAAATAATTAGTGGTTTCAGAGGCAAAAACAAAAGTATGATTTTTTTTAAACGAGTAGTATTTCTAAGAAATAGCTCGGAAACAGAGCTATAACTGATATCTGAGACATCCATTTTCCACCTTCTTAATTTTACTCTAAAAATTACATTGCCGAAGCCATATTTCCAATTTTAAAAAAGTTATTGACATTTGGTAACATTTCCTTCAACCAGAAGGTCCTTTTCTCATGTGTTTCCAGCACCCTCTTTCCCTGCCTCAGTCTCCACTGCTTGCAGGGTCTGTATCTGGGAAAGCAACCATGAGCATAAGAGCCAAAGGGCAATTGGCTGAAAAGAGCTTCCTGCACTTGTAGGAGACAAAACAAGCTTTTCTTGACCACCTGGGACCTCCTGAACTCACTATGCACCGACACTGTGGACAGTGCTGATCAGAAGGTCACCTGAAGGTCATGTTGTGTAAAGAGACAATGGTTCTAAAAGAAAGGGAGTAACGTCACAATTCCTCAAGTGCCACTGATTGATTTTAAGGTCTCAGATCCAGGCAGAGAAAGCTAAGAGTTTAGAGAATGTTAATGTTTACCATTCATAGGCCATATTTACACTCTCACAGGGTAGAATTTTGAGTAAAAGATGGCTATATGCCAATCCAGTGAGAGTCCATTTACTTAAATAAATTTCTCCATAGAAAGACGCTGAGGAAAAAAAATTGTAAAAGTCTAATAAATTAATCAAGTATAGTATCCATGTAATAGAACAGAACCCACTGACAGGGGCACGTAAATGTCCTTACATATCTGCCAGTGTGCCTTTGAAGCATTTATAATTAAAAAATGATTATACTTTAATACAAAATAAAAGAAGAAAATTTCAAATTTATATGTTTATAAAAGTAATAAACTGGAAATGTATAGCCCTTAAGCATTACATTTTAATTTCAAAATAATTAAAACTTAATTATTAAAATAAAATCGATGTTGTAAAATTTTCTGTTGCTCTTCCATAACTCTCTAGAATCACTCAGAATTTACTAATTGCTTGTCGGGTGATCAAATCATGTATTCCCTTCCAAGAGGACATGTTGTTAAAATCCAAGGCTACTATATGCCTTATTGTTCAGTTAACAAACTGGAACCATGACATGGGCGTATTGCAGCAATATTATAAGTACTGCCATACAGTGATACTGTTCAGATGGGATCTCTTTTTTTTTACTCAGCATAAGCTGGAGACTGGTGTTTTGTTTTACTCAAAATTGACAGTTCTGAAATTTGGGCATTATGACTTGTTACCAGTTCTGCTAGGCTACCTCCAGGTGTAAACACGGCATTACAGTATTTAAGTCTGGGCGAGCAGTCTGCCGCAGAGTGAAGACCCAGCGGGGGATTATGAGTAGCAGGGTTTATGGTCAATACTTGTTTTAATGCTTTCTGGGATTTGCAACATACGTGAAATACATGCATATATCCCAGCTCAGAAATTTTAATTCATTTTCCAAATAATTCGGGATAATCCAAATCCTAGTAGAATTTTCTCATTATAATGCACACATTATTACTGTTGTTTGATCTCAGAGAAATTGAAACAGGTCACTTACTGCAAACAAAACATAGATTGGCATGGAATACCAGAGAGAGGAGCCTGCAGAATTAGATTTTGCTATATCCAGCCTGGTACCTTCTAAAACTTTCAGCAGTCCAGACTCCGCAACCCAGATGAACTGGGGCGCTCTGGCTAATGAACCCTTGGTGTGAACTGAGAAGGAGTGTTTCGGGGCAGGAAGTAGATAAGGTTCTTGAATGTTCTCATCCAAGAGCCCTTTTTTCCAGAAAGTCTGTCCCTATGAACCTGCAAGCACACAACCCTTTGACCTTGAGAACACAGCCCTCAGATGACCTGTTTCTCAGGCATGCCTGTCTGAACTAAGCAAGGGAGAGCTGAGAAGAGTTAACTGCATTTTGGAGGGAATTTCTCCCACTGTCATTTATCAACCTCCTGCTTTGTGCTGATGACGCCTGCATATTCACACAGTACTAGCACATTCATGGATCTGAAAAGGAAGTCAGTTTGCCAGGGATAAATAGACAACTCTTTACTCTGCACCCTGGGAGCTGATGTGCTCGCATCGCTCTGTGTGCCCAGGTGCACGGAAAATGTATGTACGTCTGGTGGAAGCACGACAGTCCCACAATGCCGCCCTGAACTTTCCCACCATGATTTGCTACCTGTCCCCCAAAAACCTAGAAACCTGGGCTCTGGCCAGAAGTAAATGAGCAGAACAAATGAAAGAATGAAATAATGTCTTTGTAGCATTCATAGTCTGTGGTCTAAGTAGAAGCAGGAAATACCAGAAATTTCCAGGAGAGGGGCTGTTTCCAGGAGATTTTTCAGGCTCATTTTGCATAACCACATTTGCTTATCCAAGGGATTTAGACAGTTTGAATTAAGCATCTGAACTTCTGGGTGCTCATTTGAACCAAAGCCAAACTCTGAACTTTTCAGGTTTCCCTGCCATTAATCAAAATTTCGAAGATCAATGGCATGTAATGAATCAAGTATAATAGCCTCCATCAGCTGGGATAGCAAGGCGCAGCACAGGGGATCGCCAGACACTCCACCGGATGAAAATCTGGCTGACTTTGAATACCAAGTGAATCCACACTGTGATCTGGTACCGAGAAAGCTGCCACTGTGAGAGGCAGGCCGCCATGGACAAGGGTTGGGGGCATGTTGCCTCTGGCACATCCAGAGCTCCCAGCTCTCACCAATGTGACCACCACGCAGAGAGAAAGACGCTTCACCCAGTTGGTTCCCCTATCACATGAGCCTATCCCCGTCCTCAACTAACAGGTTTCACTTCCCTGCCAGCCCACAGAATTATTCAAACAAGCCAATCACATCCCCCCGTGGGAACCGGGGGCACCTCTTCCTTTTGTTACTGCAGCCCCTGCTGGTTTGCTGGTTTGCTTTACTCCTGTATGCAACCCCTGTGGCCATGCATGGGGCTGCGGGTATGTCGAATTAAAACCTTCTATTTGATTGCTCCTGTCTTGTCTCAAGTGTCATGTATTCAGCTATTGCATACTTTTGAGGGTGGGGATCCTTCCCGCCCCAGTGGGGTGAATAGGAAACAGAGCGAAGGTGTCTGTAGGAGACAATTTTGCAAATCTGAGGACATCTGTAGGAGGGTTTCAGAAAGAAGAGCTAGAGAAAATTATTTACAAAGGAAAATTTAAAATATGACTCACCTATTCTATTCGTGTGTGCGTGTGTGTGTGTGTGTGTGTGTGTGTTGCACACACAAGGAAAACTGCATTATCAAGGAGTAGAATCTGAGTCTGGCATTCATCGGCTGCATAGCTACATCCACACTGTGTGTTCCTGGAACACTACGGGTTTGGTGCAAAAATATGGTCTCCGCTCAAACAGGCTTGAGAAATGCTGACTTGGACAAACTTGAACAAGTTTATTATTAATGTGCATTTTAAATCAGCAAACGCATGTGTAAGACTAATGGTCCAGAATAATACTCCGGTATATGCCAATCTAGATCATGACCTTTGGGCTTGAAGTATTTCTTAAAGTAAGTAATAGAAAATATTCTTTACCCCATCCCCATGTACCATTTTTTGGCATAAACAAAAAAGGAAGTGAAAAAAGAAGCCATCATTATGGTGTCCGTGAACAAATCCTTCCTTACTCCATTTCCTGCGGCTCCTCCCATCAGCACCATTCCCCACCATTTTAGCTATTCCCAAATTCCCAAAATATGAATACTTCCTCTCTGTCAGTACATTTTTCTCAGTGAAAACTAAGTGAATACCTCCTATTAGGCCCAGTAAAAATCAAGAAGAATTGAGCCGCAACTTAAGAGCAGTATCTAATGAAAACACGATTCCTTTTGATATATAGACAGATACAACATCTATGTTAATAAATATTTTAGCAATTAGTTTAAAAATTCCAGTTTATTAGTATTTGAAATATATTATACAGCATATTGTTTTTGTTTAAAAGGAGATTACAAAATGCTCATTTTAAAATTTCATGATTCTAAAATTTTCCAAGATGATATTCTATGGAATTTTCCTACCGAAATAACATTAAATTAATAATTGATTAGATAGGTAAATGATAAGCAACATGGTAAAGAGTTGGAGCCACTTGAGTGGGGAAGGTAAGTGTGATGTGCTAGATCACAGTGAGATCTACTCATGGTCACGATAAAGATCATTTATTCTAAAGAGATCTAAGGACAATTTTGTCCAAGAATGTGTCAATTTAATTTTAGATAAATTTTTGTATTTCTTAAGGATTAAATTCCAAATTGACTTTACCACTTTGCATCCTTTCTACACTCATTTACAGAGAAAATAATGCATACGACAGCATTATACAATCCATCAGAGCATTTTCAGTTAAAGTAATTCAGTCATTCAGAAACTACAAAGCAAATAGTATTAAACACATATTGTACTTGATATGAGGGACAAAGATGTGATTCAGACACGGTCCCTGTCCTGAAAGAGTTTACAGTCTAACCATACACTATAAAAAGTGAGCCATTTCATTTCAAGTACATCATAGTTGATGGTGATTCAAAGGAAAACTTCTTCCTTGGCAAATTTAAGAAACGTGTGTATAATGATTAATTTACTTTAATCAATTGTTCAAGTTTTTATTTTAACCAAGGGTTTATAGGAAGCCATTTAAGTATTTTTTTTACCTAGACAAGAAAGCAAGATTCCATATGCAAAACGTGACATCACTAAATTCTTCTGTTCATGGAGATTGTCTCCTGGGTCATTATTACAATAACGAACTAATGAGCCATTGAAACATCCTTTACCTGTAGCCAGGTGGGGATTTCATAAATAATATCTCAATAGAAAACCAGGAGTTCTGACACATTTCCTGGAGACTGAATCAAACTGAGAAAGAGAGAGAGAGAGAGAAGAAATTGTCACAAAACTCACAACAAAAAGGGGGGTAAAGGAAGTTGCAGCCCGTACAACACTGAGCAAAAGTCCTCCTAAAGGACGGGACCCCTTGGCCCGGTTGACCCCAGAGGTAGCTGTTAGAGACAGCAATGGCAGGGGCAGCATGGAGGAATTAAATGTCACTATTCCTGATAACTCCAAGTGTTTCATGTGTTTGTTTACAGATTTGCCTCTCCTGCCTACAAGTGTCAGCTCCGTGATGGCTCCAAGTATTAAGCTCTCAACATGGCAGTGATGCAAACCAGTAGTGACATAAAATAAAGGCTGAAAAAAAGATTCAAGGGGAACGATGCACCAAAGTAATATATCAATCACCTTCCCACCGATGGTCTATCTTTGTGCAAGCTGCTGCTGCTAGTGGGGGTTCCTTCATTACTGGGCATGAAGGAAGCACGGCCATGTCTGTCCTTGCTTGGACATGGACTTTTGGGAATCTGACATGGAGCACAGCCTCCCCACCGCCTAAGGGGAGGGTGGCAGCCTCAGGTCTTCGCTGTGTGCACAGCCAGCACCGCTAGGCTCTCTGCCTCTGTGCTCTCTTCTACTTCTCTCTCCCACTCAAGGGCTAGGATTCCACTTCCTGTCAATGTCAATCCACAGAAATGTCATCATCCTCATGACCACAGTCCCCGGCCTTCTGTGCCTCTCAGTACAGTCTGGACTTGGAAAGTCCTGGAGTCACATCTGGACTCACTTAATAGCAGCGTGACTTTGGTCAAGCCATTACTTCATTTGCCTTCCATTTATTTATCAGTGAAATGCGAGTCAGTATGTTTCTTTAAAAAGGGTTGTGAGAATTACATAATATACCACATGGAGAGGAATGTCTGACCCACACAGTAAATGTTTTTAATATCCACTATTGTTTGAGTTGTTGTTTGTGATTTTAACCTGACTCTGTACTTCCATTGCATGTAAACCAAATGCATCTCATAAATTATCTCATTTGGCCTCTTTACCTATTCTGTACATAGCTCATCTCAGGTCACAATGAGCTTGAAATTCCAAGTCTATCAACTGTCAATGCCAGTGGGCCCTTTTGATATCTTATTAGCTGCTTAGAGGTTATTTCCAGTTGTAGAAGCTGAAACTGAGAAATGTTCGGCAAGATGTCTGTAATGTCACAGTTCAGTAACTACAGGAATAGAAAGAAATGCAGGCATTGTGATTTCTATGTTGCTCGTCAACATAAATTTTGTCAATAACCCCTTCCTAGACTTTGTCACAGGCCCTTATTAACGCAAATTAATTTCTGATCGTTAAGTCCACCATTAAATATCTAATAAGGGTTTTAATATCCCCAGACAAAAAGAAAAAAAAATCACAAAAATGTGAGTTCATTGAAATGGCTAAAATATATTGTCATTAATTTTGATAAGAACGATTTCCAGTGGGCTGAATCCAAGGAAATGGCTGATTAAGTAGGAGAGATAACAGGAAAAAAATATGTCTGAGTTGATGTAGTTACTACGAGAAATGATGTGGGGGGAAATGTAGGAAGAAAGAACTGGTTTATTGCTACAAAAATCAGACTTTTCATCTTAAGTCTTAGTTCCAATTCTCTGCCTAGGGTTATGGGGAAAATGCACTGCATCGGAGGTGGACTCAACTGGGTGCTTGCTGCGTGCCACCAGAGTTCTAAGCACTTTACATTAAAAAAAACATTTATTCGATCATCATGTTTTGGCTTTAATTCCTTTCAATACACTTTATTTTTTTAGAGCAGTTTTAGGTTCACAAGGACACTGAACAGAAGGTACAGACAGTTCCCATATAACCCCTCTCCCACATGTGCACAGCCTCCCCCCCTCTCAACACCCCCCACCAGATGGGACATTTGTTATAATCAATGAGACTACATTAACATGTCACCATCACCTACAGTACAGAGTTAGTTTACATTAGGGTTCACTCTTGGTGTTGTACATTTTATTTTTGGACAAAAGTATAATGACATGTACCCACAATTATAGTATCATGCAGAGTAGTTTCCCTCCCTAAAAACACTTTACGCTCCACCGATCCATCCATTCTGCCCCAATCCCTGGCAACCTCTGCCATTTTACTCTCTCCATAGTTTTCCTTTTCCAGAATGTCATATAGTTAGAATTATTTAATATGTAACCTTTTTAGATTGGATCCTTTTACTTAGTAATGTGCACTTAAGGTTCCTCCCTGTCTTTTCATGGCTTTATAGCTCATTTCGTTTTAAAACTAAATAATATTCCATGGTCTGGATGGACCACAGTTTATTTATCCATTCATCTACTTAAGGACATCTTGGTCACTTCCAAGTTTTGGCTATTATGAATAAAGCTGTTGTAAATATCCATGTGCAGGTTTTTGTGTGGACGTAAGTTTTAACTCTTTTGAGTAAATACCAAGGAACACAACTGCTGGAGCATGTAAGAGTACACTTCATTTTGTAAGAAACGGCCAAACTATCTTCCAAAGTGGATCGACCATGCTGCATTCCCACCAGCAGTGAAGAGTACCAGGTGCTCCCCTTCCTCATCAGCATTTGGTGGTGTCTGCGTTTTGGATTTTGGCCATTCTACTAGGTGTGTAGTGATAGCTCATTGTTTTAATTTGCAATTCCCTAATGACATATGATGTAGAACATACTTTAATGTGCTTATTTGCCATCTGCATATCTTCTTTAGTGAGGTGTCTATTCAGATATTTTGCCCATCTTTAATTGAGTTGTTCATTTTCATATTAAGTTGTAAGCATTCTTTGTATATTTTGAATAATGTTAGATTTGTCATTTGCTAATATTTTCTCCAAGTTTTTAATTTCAATAAATTCTAGTTTATCAATTGTTTTTTTCATGGATTATGTCTTCAGTGTTGTATTTGAAAAGTCATCGCCATACCCAAGGACATACCGTAGCTTTTCTCCTATGTTGTCTTTTAGGAATTTTACACTTTTGCATCTTACATGTAAGGCTATCATCCACTTCGAACTAAGTTTTGTGAAGGTACAAAGTCTGTGCTTAAATTTATTTTTTCTCATGTTGATATCCTATTGTTCTAGCACTATTTGTTGAAAAGACTGTCTTGTCTTCATTATGTTACCGTTATTCTTTCATCAAAGATCAGTTGACTAGATTTAAGTATATTTCTGGGCTTTCTATTCTGTTCCATTGATTTGTCTATTATTTCACCAATGCCACACTGTCTTCATTACTGAAGTTGAATAGTAAATTTTGAAGTCAGGTCACATCAGTCTTCCAACTTTGTTCTTCACCAATAATGACTTGGTTATTCTGTGTTTTTTGACTCTCCATATAAACTTTAGAATAAATTTGTCAGTATCTACTAAATAACTTGCTGGAATTTTGATTGAGACGGCATTGAATCTATAGATCAATTTGGGAAGAACTGACATCTTGACAATATTGAGTCTTCCTATCCACGAACATGGAAGATCTCTTCATTTATTTTGTTCTTCTTTGATTTCTTTCATCAGAATTTTGTAATTTTCCTCATGTAGGTTTGGTACATATTTTATTAGGTTTACATGTAATTATTTAATTTTGGGGGGGGTTAATGTAAACGGTACTGTGTTTTAAATTTCAAATTTCAATTGTTTACTGATGATATATACGAAAGCATAGAATTTGTATATTAACCTTGTATTTTGAACCATACTATGATCACTAATTAATTCCAAGAGATTTCTTGTTGGTTTCTTCAGATTTACTATGTAGATTGTCATATCATCAGCAAAAAAGACAGTTTAGTTTATCCTTCCTTTTATTTCCTTTTCTTGTCTTATTGTATTGGTTAGGACATCCAAAACAATGTTGAAAGAAGTGATGAGAAAGAACATCTTTACCTTGTTCCTGATCTTAGGATAGCTGCTTGTTGATTACCATTAAATATGAAGTTACCTACAGATTTTTTGTAGATTTTCTATCAAGTTCAGGAAGTCCCCTTGTATTTCTAGTTGGCAGAGTTTTATCATTAACGGGTGTTGGATTTTTTTCAAATTTTTTTCTTGTATCTATTGATGCGATCACACAATTTTTGTTCTTTAGCTTGTTGATGTGATTGTTTACATGAATTGATTTTTGAATGTTGAACCAGTCTTGAATAGCCAGGATAAATCCCACTTGGTCATAGTGTATAATTTATTTATACATTGTTATATTCAACTTGATAATACTTTTAGGGTATCTTTGCATCTATGTTCATGAGAGATTTTGATCTATGGTTTTCTTTTCCTGTAATGTCTTTATCTGGTTTTGTTATTAGAGTTTGTCATCCTCATAAAATGGGTTGGGAAGAATTTCCTCTTCTTCTATCTTCTGAAAGAGATTATAGACAGTTTCTTCTTTAAATATTTGGTAGAACTTACCAGTGAACCCATCTACACCTGGTGCTTTGTGTTTTGGAAAGTTATTAATTATTGATTTAATTTCTATTATATATATGCAAAAATATCTGAAAACTTTCCTAAATTAACGTCAGACACCAAATCACAGGTATAAGAAGCTCACGGCACACCAAGAAGGATAAATGAAAAAAAGAAAAAGAAAACTGATTTAGGCATATTATATCAAAAATGAATATAAACTGTTGAAAAATATAGTAGGAAAAAAGAACTTTACCTATAGAGGAGTAAAGATATGAATTACATTCAACTTACTTTCAGAAATTGTATAAGCAAGAAGAATGTATGGGGAAATATTTAAAATGCTGACAGAAAAAACTCACCAACCTAGATTCCATACCCTTCGAAATTCTGAAGTGAAGAAGAAATAGGTAATATCAGCAAGGTGGTGGCCTAGGAAGCTTCAGGCCTTCGCTCTTCCACAAAGACACTGAATTAACAACAATGTATGGGCCAAAATACCTTTGCAAGAATGTTAGAGGCCACGTGAGAAATTTCAGGACTCAGAACAATGTACAACCAAAAGGGATTCTAACAAAAGAAGTAGAATTGTTCATTGTGTGTTGTACACACGGCCATGCCCCTGCTCCTATCTGACTCAACGTGCTGCAACCTTGAGTGAAACCTCCCAAGTCAGGACTGTTCCCTCAGGACAGAAACAAAAGAATGGACTGTAAATCCAATGTTCTGGCTACTATGGAGGCTGCCTGAGCAACTGGCATTTGTCTGGACTGACTTGGAGCACTGATGGGACAGGAAGCATAATTGGGAATCCTGTGAAAGCAAATCTGATGACCTTGGCACATTAGAGGTGAAGTTGTGCAGTCAGTCACCAGGATAGCAAGAGATTGCAGACTTCTAGAGAGCAGAGCCATGCTGCTTAGGGAATTTCAGGTGGCTAAGGAACACACACAAGCCCAGAGAAGACAAATCCTCAGAAGAGGACTGAGAGATCCTAGAATCTCTAGTGGGGCTGATTGGTGAAGGTATTCACCTGCATGAAGTCAGTCCAACAAGCTGTGGCTGCTTTTCAAATGCTCAAGTCTCGACAACAAAAGAATCAAACAGCATATAAAGAAATAGGGAAGTATGGCTCAATTAAACAAATAACACTCCGGAAAAAATGACCCTCCAAAAAGACAAATCTATGAGCTGCCTTACAGAAAATTTAAAGTAATTTAAATTTTAAAGATGTTTAGTGAGCTAAAAGAGAACCAAATAAACAACTAAATGAAATCAAGAAAGTGATGGATGAACAAAATGAGAATGTTAACAAAGAGCAACTACAAAGAAAATAATAAAGTAGAAATTCTGAAACTGAAAAATATAATAAATGAATTATCAAAAAAAAAAAACTAAATTTAAGATCTAAACTAATAAAACTTTTATAGGAAGGCATCTTTGTGATCTGTTAGAAGTTCCAGTTATGATCGCTTAAATATGACACCAATAGCACAAGCAATAACAGATAAAATTGGTAAATTGGACTTAATAAAAATTAAAGCTTTCATGCATCAAACAACACCATCAAGTATTTTAACAATTAACCCACAGAACAAGGCGAAGTATTTGCAAATCACATATCGGATAAAGGAAGTATACTCAGAGTATCTACTTAAAAAACTCTTGTAACAACATAAGAAGAATAATCCAATTATAAAATGTGTAAAGTATTTCAACAGATATTTCTCCAAAGAAGATATACAAATGGGTGAAAAAGTACATGAAAAATGTTCAATGTTATTACTCATTAGAGAAATGCAAATCAAAACCACAAGATACCACCACACATCTATTAGACGGCTATAATAAAAAAGACAGCCAATATCAAATTTTGGTGGAGAAATTGGAACCCACCTTGCTTGTGGGAATGGCATATTCACATTGGAAAACAGTTTGGCAGTATCAAAATGTAAAATATGTCCCAGCAATTCCACTCCTAGTAGCTACTCAAGGAAAATGACGTATGTTCACAAAAGGACTCATATACACGTTCATAGCAGCTATTATTTATAATAGCCAAAAAGTGAAAGCAACCCAAATATTCATCAACTATTAAATGCATCAATAAAATATGGTATGGACTTGCAAAAAATATTTGGTACTACAAAAAAATATGAAGTACTTATATATGCTATAAGGATAAAACTCAAATATGATGCCATGAAAGGAACCAGTTGCCAAAAACCAAATACAATTCTCTTTACATGAAATGTGTGCAAGAGGCAAATCCATATAGACAAAAATAGATCAGTTCAGTGCAGGGCTGGGGTTGGGGTTTGAGGGGAGTGGGAGGGTAATGGGGAGTAACCCCTACTGGGCATAGAGTTTCTTTTGGGAAATGTTTTAAAATTAGGTTGTGAATTGTTACACAACTCTGCAAATATGCTAAACACATTGAACAGTACACTTCGGATGAGAGCATTTTATGGGATGTAAATTACGTCTCAACAAAGCTGTTTTTAAAAGCATTTATGTACAAAAGGGCGGTTGCTAAAAAGGGTCCTTCTTCCCATAGATCTGGCATTTGTATCAAGTTCACTGCATTATATGCTTCTCCAGATGCTTAGTTTAGTTTCTCTACTTAAGCGTTCTTACAATAAAACATATTTGTCGGCAGCCTCTAAAACTCTATGCCTATTGTACATAATATTTCCAAATAATAAAGAGTCTTTGGATCTGTACATTTGAAGGATGTGCATGTAGCTTCCTCATAGCACTGCAAATATAAAATGTCTAATGTTTTCACAGACAGGCTGATGAAACAATAGGATTTCAATAGTTAACTCATTTGTTTTGTCACTTCAGGACAACAGCTTGAGTTTTAAAACTGTCCTATGCTGTATTTTTCCCCCCAAAAAATATGCATTCAAAATGGTTTGTGAAATGTATGTTAAATCTTGTTCACTATGTTGAAAGTTTAAGTGATTTAATAAAAATAGAATCCAACATTTTACAACTTGAACAAGCTTTCAAACGCTGCATTACTAAACTCCATTCTTTCCATGATGGAATCATCTGACAGTTCAGCGTGAGACAAGCTCACTCCTACATAACTGCAGAGGAACTGTGTGGGACGCCAGCCTGGCCCTGTAACCTGGTAAGGCCAGCAAGCTTAATTAATTTGCAGGAAACAGAGTGATTTGCATGGTCTAATTAGCCTATGTTTCATAAACAAATTCAAAACAAAGGTAGGTGATATAGTTTTATGCAAACAATAAAACCTAATCACTCCCCACATTTAGACACCACCATGATTATAGTTGTTCAACCTTTTTAAACTCTCCATTGCTTGGAATAATAATAACCTGTTAGAACTCTGAAATGAAAATCTTTCCACCTGACAAATGCTGATGTTTTTAAGTATTTCGAAAGCCAGTGTCACACAGACTTCCTTTTTTTTTTTTTTTTTATTAGTTTCAGGTGTACAAAGCAATGAAATAGTTAGACATTTATACCCCTCACAAAGTGATAATACCCCCCATCTGACATCATACATGCTGTTACAATTCCACTGACTCTATTCCCTATGCTGTACTCCACATCCTGTGAATATGAATATATAGATATGTGTGTGTGTATATATGTATGTATATATATATACATACATATACATATATATGTACATATATAAATATATATATATATAATTGTAGTTGACATTCAGTATTATTCAGCTGCAGCTTCAGGTGTGCAGTGCAGTGGTCAGGCTTGATTTGCATCTGGGTCTGTCTGTGCTGGAGCATCAGTGAAGTCACCAAGACCAAAGAGCCTGGGATTAGCCCCTCCTCCTAAGTCCCCAATGCCAATCAGTAGGGGGAGCTCTCCTATTATCTAAGTGACCACAAACAAAGCGCAGAAGCATATCTACTGGCTCCTCTGGGGACAATGGCAAGGAATTTTTTTTTTCTTAATAGACGTTATTATATGAAAAATATTAATACAATGATTTGTTCAAATTTGGAGAGGTACCTCATTCAGCATCGAGAACATATTTCCTAAAACAACCTTGCAAATTAATGAGGGTATAAAAGTTGTGGGCCTGTAGGAAATTATCCCTTTCCAAGAAGGAATCATGCCCCTCTCACTTAAAGTGGAATAAAACTTAATTGCATCAGAATCTTAACGGCCATAATGAGTTCATCATCTCCTCGATATGGTGGAATGTTTAGAAAGGTTAGAAAAAAGGAAAATACAGACTAATAGAATTTCAGACTTTGAGCAAAGGAGGCGTTAAGCTATAAATTATACTACAGGATGTACAAAATGAAAAGAGCTTCTCCAAGTGTTCTTGAAAACACTTTGAGGTTCTGTAGTGAAGTTAAATAAAATGTCATGGAAAGGAAATGAATGAAATATCTGGTAAGCTTTGCATGTAATTTACTAAAGCAATACTTCACAATGAGAGATAGATTTGCATGACTCTTGGTTGGAACTTCTGAGTTAAAGTAGCAATGCACGTATAGACAGATGCTAGTTGGCATCTATTACAAGGTCGTAAATTGAGGACCACAAAACAGAGCGCAGTTACCAAGAAGCAACAGCAGGGAGAATTTTGCAGCTAGTGGAAGTCAGACGACTATGCTGCGTCCAGCGGGATATGAATGGAAGTGGAGTGATATGAACGGAAGGAAGATGAGTGGCAGAAGTTCATATCAGACAATGGGACGTGCTCATACCTACCTTTTACCCCCTGCCTCTGGCAGGAAAGTGACATGAGAGGGACTCATCTTGGACCACGTGGAGAGGACAGCACCCCAGAGAGTGAAGCAGGCAAATCGAGAGGCAGAGAAGAACCACTGTTAAGGCACACTTAGACCTTTCTGTGAGACAGGAACACATCATGAATGTGTTTAGGCCACTTTGTGCTGTGTCGCTGCAGTTCAGTCCATGCCCAAAATGCCTACAAATCTATTCCTTTCCATTGTAGAATTACCGAAGAATTTAGCAAGCGAGCCCAACACTGGATTGTTCTAGTATCAAAAGTTTGTAAAGAGAGAAGAAAGAAAGTCTGATTGGCCAGGCTAGCCCTGTTTACTTATGTGGCACGATAGACTTAATAAGGCCTCTTCTCACTCTCAAAAGAGTCCTGAATTACAGTCACTCTATTCTTTTGTTCTTACAATATACCCCAATCACCTGAGGTCGCTTGAGCTTGACTTTGAGCCTTGAGACCTGGAATTGCCCAACCCGGTATAGAATGTGAGCGTGCTATGCCAGAGAACAGGGCTGTGCCGTAACAAATATCAGGAGAGACAACAAAAAGAAAAAAAATGCAAATAGTCCAAGAAAATGAACATTGCAAGTGAAATAAAATAAAACATATTTGATTTTATCAAATCAAAATTGAAGAAAAAAATCTTGGTAGAAATGCCTTTGGTAAGCTTGAAGGAGAAAATGGGAAATAGTAGAGGAGAGAGGAGCCAAAAAAGAGGGGATCAACGTGGTCAAGGGAAGACATACAGTGGACACATATGGAGAGCTGGGCAGCAGGAGTCAACAGCAGCGACCTTTTGCACCGTGCATGACTTCCGTAATAAAGTATCAATTGTCGGTACGACCGGTAATAAGTCATGGCATGAAAGATGTTCAGAAAGCCTATATCTTTCCTCTCCATGAGCCTGTAGCAACATATCCAAATCACTCTAACCTAACATGAAATGTTGAAGAAATATTGGAAGAGCATGAAGTGGAGAAGAATTAGCCCTTTAGAGACATTCTACCAATGGCTTTTCTGTTTTCTCAAAAGAAAAGAGATACATGCTAGAGCTAATTCTCCACCCCCTTATAAAGTCACAAAATGTCAGAGCTCCAAGTGAAAATTAACATTTGCTCTCTGGATCCATGATTAGCTTGTTTCATCAGCCCCCAAATATGCTGAGGTTGACGAATGCTGGCCATCCTGCTGTGAGCAAGCATGTTTTCCAAACAAGATGGACTAATGACCAGCTACATTTGTGTACTCACCATTCAGGGAGACCAAGAGGGGAAAACGAGGAGAAATGAGAAATCGCTCCAAATACAAACTTAATGTACTCATAATCACACATCCTGTCAAAATTTTAAGAGACATTGCAAATCATTCCCTGAGATGTCCTTCAGTCTGAGATACCAGGATTATTTTACAGTTTTAAATCAGTACTGTAGATAGCTGTGGTTTTCCCTAAAACCCAGGAACATACATGTGTTTGTATTATCTTCACAGAATTGTTGGGGAATAGAAAATTAATAAATTCCAAAGGAATCAATCACAGAAAACAAAATTAAGTCATGTGGTGGGTGGCAGTGGTTTATTTTCTTTTTCTTTGCTTTCTTTTTTCTTTTCTTTTTTTTATCTTTTTGTGTTTTGGTTTATGTTTCCTTGTTTAACTAACCTGTATTTGGAAGCACCAGGAAACAGGACAAAGTAGGGGCAGAGACTGGAGAGAGGAAAGATGAATATTCCAGACTAATTGTCCAAACTAGAGACAGTTCCAAGGACATCCAGAGCTGAGACCAAGGGGACACACCAAAGTGGTTTCCTGAACATGAGAAACATTTTCCTCCACATCGTTCAGGCTCGGATGATGGGATCGACTCACCATGCAAGGGCCCAGTGTGAGCATACAACTATTGTCCTCATTATGGTTTAAGCAGTAACCCGAAAGGACTGTGTATTTGCCTGCCAAGGCAGGAATGCGTCTGAAGCACATAGCTTATGATGTCAGGAAAAAATAACTGACTTAATAATTGAAAGACATCAGTACAGCAGTCATAGTATTAGAGCAGATTAAATATTAAGAGTTATTAACTTTTCCTATTGGTAAAGGACTCAAAGTCTTAAGGACCCCATTCCTGGGAGGAAATGTGGATTCAATGAGAATTTGGATGGTGGCATGTGTCTCCCCAGCCCAACGTTCTAACATGGCAAGTCTTCCAAGAACCACCCACTAAGCTCTATAAACAGATACATCCTGGCTGGAGAAAGCCTCACTAACTTTGAAGATTTGAAAGGCATGCAAAATTCAAGGAAACAAATTGCGACCCATAAAAGTTGAGCAGACTCTGTAGGAAGATGTTACAAAGCTGGCTGACTTTCATGACTGGGGAACAGTACCAGCAAAACAACTGAGGAAGAGTCTTAAAAATGAAAGAAGCTGAGTCATTGGATCAAACATCAGTGATTCAGCTTGAGGCAGTATAAATATTTGCAAAATAAGACTAAATCCTTATCATCATGATAACGCAAGCTAACCAAGGATAATAAAGCTGGTTACCAGTTCAATCAGTTTCACAGTTTAAAAGTAAGTAATCGAAGACTTTAGATCAAAATGGCAGAGTACTTAAACACTGCTCACCTCCCCTCAGGACCACATTAAAATTACAGCTAGACTACAAAACCACCATCATTGAGAATCTTCTGAAGTTTAGATGAACCAAAGCCCTAGAACAAAGGAAATACAGAAGCCACATCAAGACTGGCAGGAGGGGCAGAGACGCAAAACTAGCTGGTCCCACACCTGTGTGTTACCATTAAAAATCAGGAGGGGTATCTCAGCTGCAGAGGCCCCAACCCCAAAGGAGTGAGGGCTCCCAGCCAAGGGTTCCGATGCTGGGGAGAAAAGTCCCCATAACCTCTGGCTGTGAAAAACAGTAGAGACTGTGGAGTGAAAAAAGGGCAGCTGGAGTCCCAGGCACTCCTCTTAAAAGGACTGCACACAGACTTACCCACTGACGGAATCACTGGCGATGGGTTCCAGCGCTGGGGCAGCAGCTGGAGAGGCAGCAGGACATGTGGTGGGGAACTGAGTTGTTTGGCCTCAAGACGATGGCTGGATGGGAAGCACACTCCTGAACGGAGGAGCTGGTGGAACCCATCATTTCTTTGTTGAGCCCTCCCTCTTCCCAGTGAGGAGAAGCGGGTGGCCACCATATCTGAGTTTCCATCAAGTTGGCTAACACTGTGCATTCTCCCTGATTCCTTGAGACCCCGTCCCACCCAACTTTGGGGCACACCCAAGATGCTTCCAGTGGTTTTTCCATACAAATGGCCTGTCTTGGCTCATGCTGCAGACTCCTAAAATCTCTCAAAGGCTCACGAAACCCAGACAAGCAGCATGTTGCTTTGGCATCCCCTGTGCCTCTGGCTGAGCAGCCCTAAGCCCAGCACTAGCATCAGCTGGCCTTCGTATGTGCCTTGGCCTCTCAAAGCACTTCTGAGCACCCAGTGGCCAGCTTCAAACAAAGCTGGAGCATGACCTGGCCACCTCCAAGGATGACATACCCAAAGGGCACATTGGACATGCGTCAGAGCTCTGTTAAAGTGAATCCTGCTCTGCAGGGTCAGCCCTTGCACCACAACACCTCCACTGTAGTAATGGCCAGTCCTCACAACCAGTGAGCCTGAGGGTCAACCCCTCCCACTGACATGCAAATAGCAACCAAAGAGTCTCAACTACAACAGCAGGACACACACAACCCATACAGGGACACACCTGGAGCACCTGACTACAGTGACCAGGGAGACTGAGCCACTGAGCCCCACCAGACACCTACATAAGGCCACTCTACTAAGACCAGGAGACATAGCAGCCCTACCCAATACATAGAAACAAAACAGGGAGGCAGCCAAAATGGCAAGAAAAGAAACATCTTCCAAAGGGGAAAAAAAAAAAAAGAATAAAGCTCCAGAAGAAGAACTAAACAAAACAGAGACAAGCAATCTACCAGATGCAGAGTTCCAAACACTGGTTATAAGGATGCTCAGTGATCTCAGGGAGAACTTCAACAAAGAGATAGGAAACATGAAAAAGAACCAGTCAGAAATAAAAAAATACAGTAACTGAAATGAAGAATACATTACAGGGAATCAACAGATTAGATGAAGCAGAGGATCGAATCAGCAATTTAGAAGATAAGGTAGCAGAAAACACTCAAACAGAATAGCAAAAAGAAAAAAGAAAAAAAAAATGAGGACAATTTAAGGGACCTCTGGGACAATATCAAGAGTATCAACACTTGCATCATGGGGGTACCAGAAGGAGAAGAGAGAGAGCAAGGAATTGAGAACCTTTTGAAGAAATAATGACAGAAAACTTCCCTAACCTGGCAAAGCAAATAGATATACAAGCCCAGCAAGTGCAGAGAGTCCCAAACAAGATGAACCCAAAGAGGCCCACACCAAGACACATCATAATTAAAATGCCAAAGGTCAAAGACAAAGAAAGAATCTTAAAAACAGCAAGAGAAAAGCAGTTAGTTACCTACAAGGGAGCCCCCATAAGACTGTCAACTGATTCCTCAACAGAAACTTTGCAGGCCAGAGGGACTGACAGGAAATATTCAAAGTGATGAAAAACAAGGGCCAACATTAATCTACCCAGCAAAGTTATCATTTAGAATCGAAGGATAGATAAAGATCTTCCCAGACAAGAAAAAGCTAAGGGAGTTCATCACCGCCAAACCAGAATTACAAGGAATCTTAGAGAGACTTCTTTAAGTTGAAAATAAATAAATAAATAAAAATAAAAAAATATGAATAAATAAAATGGCAATGGCTACATATCTATCAACAATTACTTAAATGTAAATGGATTAAATGCTCCAATCAAAAGACATAGGAGGGCTGAATGGATAAGAAAACAAGATCATATGTTGCTTAGAAGAGACTCACTTCAGACTGAAACACACACACAGACTGAAAGTAAAGGGATGGAAAGAGTTATTTTATGAAAAAGGAAAAAAAAAAGCTATGGTAGCAATACTTATACCAGATGATATAGAGTTTAGAACAAAGGCTATGTAACAAGAGACAAAAAGCACCTAGTAATCCCACTTCTGGGTATTTATCCGAAGAAACCAAAAACGTGCCTTCAAGGGGACTTATGCATACATATGTTCACTGCAGTATTATTTACAATAGCCAAGATATGAAGACAACCTGGGTGTCCCTGAGTGGATGAATGGATAAAGAAGTTGTACATGCCAGGGGTGCCAAAAAAAATGCATACAAGTGGACACTTTGGTCAATGTTGTTCAAGCAGTACTTTGCCATATTCAGAAGTGTCTGGACGCTGATGGTAATAACTTTGAGCACCTCTTGTAATCACAGAAGTCAAACGTGACTTGTATTCATTTTTTATTATCAGTATATATTATTACAATTTTAATACAGTTTTCCTTTCTTAAGATACATTTTTTGGCACCCTCTGTATATACAATGGAATATGGATGTAAAGTAAAGCTTAGGGAATATAGTCAATAATATGGTAATAACGATGTATAGTGACAGGTGGGTACAAGAGTAGTCAGGGGGATCATTTCTTAAATTATATAAATGTCTAGCCACTATGCTATACACCCGATGCAATGCACAGTGTAGAGAATATAATCCATAAAATTGTGATAGCATGGTACAGTGTCAGATGGCTGATGGACTCATCAAGGTGATCACTTCTTTAGGTATATAAATGTTGAATAACTATGGTGTATACCTGAAACTAATATAATACTGTATGTTAGCTGTATTTTAATAAAAAATTTTAAAAGAGAAAATAAAATGAGTAATAAATAAAGACATTGGGAGTTTTCAGGAAGTAATAAACACAGAAGTATATGGTGGGAAGAAGTAAAAGAATATACTTGATTTCCAATTGCCATGGAGACATGAAGTGGGACAGGATCATAGGTATAAATTGCTTATAATATGTCCACATAGTTATATTTTATTTTGAAGGCATTAGGAGTCCATCGTCAGATTTAAACAGAAGAGTGGCCTGTCCAGTTGACTCCATCCACGGGGCCTATTAGCAATGGTAATTGTTTCCCAATCTGACAGTCAAGCCAACCTTAAGAGATGGATAAGTGAGATACCATTTAAGTTAGCACTGAGAGAGCACAAAGCAGAATGTGCTCCAGGAGCCTGGGAGACCACTACTTCAGTCACATGTCCTTTCGAAAAGTTCTGTTGATTCTGCAATAAGGAGCATCTATATTGATAATTTTGTTCATTGGACGTAATGTAAATTATTATTAATATTAAAATATAAATAAATCTCTCCTAATTCATTCTTTTTTTTTTCTTCATTCACCATTTTACTAAGCACACTTGTCAACAGTGCTTAGAAAATCACATAATAGGTTGTGATAATGTTTTAAAATAACCATCAACATATTTGGACCTACTCTTTTTTGTGATCCAATTCTTGGTCTGCAAATGAGCTCACTTATGGGATGACAGGGTTCCCAAACCAACACTCCCAACATGGAAGAGCTCCTGATAAGCCCTTTGGATGAGGTCTTTTGGGATGGGAAGGTTCATATAACACTGGCTGAGCAGAGGGCTTGCGATTGAATGTGTGGGTGGCTTCGCTTGCATCTGCAGACTATAAATAAAGCACCAAGCTCAGAACCTACCTAGCACAGTATGGTCCACAGGGGAGGGACACAGGGGAGGGACAACGGGGTCACTAGTCCCTGCAGTGTCACTAACCCCACTACGCAAATATAATTCGTCTTCTTGGAAACTATTATTTTTTTCATCCAAATTTCTCACAAGACCCTTTCACATTAAAATCTAGACCAAGAAGTGTTTTAATAGTTCATGTTTTTCACCTAGCCAAAATATACCTTATTTTCTTAGAGTTTTAAAAGTTCAGTCTCTTGTGCACACTGAACTTAAATAAATTTGTTTCAGGATTTTCCAAAAATGAAGTTTTGGGAAAAGATAAAAAGTACAGAAAAATTTATCCTAAAAATTTTAGGTTTTCTTTTTTCTCATTTTAATTCTGATTTTAGAAAACTATGGAGAGAAATAAATACTCATAATTCTATGCTGCCAGAAACATCTACCATACTGAACGGGGAGGAAAATTGTATCTACCTTTAATATGAAGTTCTACAGGTGTGTTGCATATTTGTCTGTTAGGCAGATACAACTCACAGTCTTGTAGAGAATTTTAGACTTGTCAAAAAATGGTTACAATGAAAAACACTTTTTTCTGGGAAGCAGAAATATGCTAAAGCCAAACCAATTGCGCTCTTTTCTATCACATTCACGCAGGAAAGAAAGTGCCCATCTGAAATTCAGACCCATTTTTATCACATCTCATTCTTAATTATGCAGACAAATATGGCAACTTCTAGTTCCCTTGTGCTGAGGATATCTGGCTTTGGACTAACTTTCAAAAGCAGCTACCCTTCACAAGGACAAGGTAGCTGTCGGACAACTCACAGGCACATTCCACTCTAATTAGAGCCAAGAAACACTGAAGAACCAGATCCAATTGAGTCTGAAAAGAACACGTTAGTCAGCCAGAACATCCTCAATCAAAATAGAAGAGAGAAAAGAAACTTGTTCAGTAAACTTTGGGTTTTATTTTTTAAATGCCTACCTAAACAGTTACCTATCCTAGAGAGAAAACTTGTCTATTAACTTTGAATGGCATCGCTTAATGATTTGATCACGTCTTCATGTACACTACATCATCTGTATTGTCTGAAAGCACTAGGCATCCCAGCTCACTTCAGAGGGAAATGCAAAAGCAACTTGTGAAAGACAATGTCAAAGTCAGCTCTGAGTCCCAAGGAGGCCCTGTGTGGACAGACTGGTCCCCTGTGCCCAGAGGTAGGGTCCCAGCCACAGCTCGCCTGAGCCTAGGCAAGGCCAGTGCACCTGTGTGGGTGTCCTGAGACCATTGCAAAGGACATATGGCATGCAGAGGAAGAAACACCAGGCAGAACCCAGGAAACAAAGCCAGAGTTTTGGGATACAGGAAGAGGTACGTTGGGTGTTAAGCTTTGGAGAACATGGTCCAAAGTGACCAAAGCAACAATGAGGAGGCACATGCCTGTGGCCCCACATGTTGAATCAAGGCCAGAGGGGTGCTGCAGACGGGGTGAGACGGAGCCCAGACACGGGTGCGGGCGGGTGTGTCTTCTCATTTAACGACCCAGTGCCTCGCACCTTGAAATAATGCAACCAGTATTATCATACTTTTCACGTCACGGGTCACATGATGCTCTCCTATCCTCCTCCAGACAGTCAGGTTTTGGGGTTGTTTTATTGAGGGGGGACCCTACCTTACACCATTCTTTTTGTATTTCCCACTTCAACTCTGTACTACACACACGTGTGAGCTTTGTTTTAAAGGCTCACGTTTGAGTCAGAAGAGCCTCAGCAGGCTCAGTAAATGAAGAAGGAGGTGCGTGTTCACCCAGCCGTCGGAGACTCTGCTTCTGAAGACAGAGCAGTCGTTACTGCAGCGTGACCGGGCAGGCCATTTGACCTCTGTGGGCCCCAGTGGCCTCAACTGCACAGCCACTGAATTAATACTGCAATGTCTCTTTGACCTTTAAACAGGTAATGGACACCATTATTCCTGTCAGATTTAATATCAGGAATCGCAGAACGCCGGCAGCTCCACATCACACATACCTGCAACTCAACCTGTGAGCCCCTGGCTCACATGTGCATGTTCTTTTGTTGTACACAATCTCACTGATGGTGCACAGCAGGGAGCCTTCCCCCAAAGCCCAGAACAGAGCCTTCTCCAGCGGAAGGAGAGGGATGTCTCCCCAACCCCATCTTCAGCCTACAGAGGTGGAGGTATTTGGAAAAGAGACAGAAAAGGGAAAACTCACAAATGAAAGGCAAAAAGGGGTTTGGTGACACATCAGCAGCTGTGTCAACCTCCCTTTAGGACACTTAATCTGCTTCCGCAATGGTTCCATGTTAGGTCGTTCTCTGCTGTGGCTGCACTGATTCTGGACACCTTCACTGAGCTGCTGTCTCCCTGGGTGTCTCCTCCCTCAGCAGCAGGGCCTCTGGGTCGCCAAGGAGGCCCATCACTATGGCAATGTCCCCACCTCATGCTTGATGACATGGAAGATGCTTAGAGGCAAACGGTAGTTTTATGAATATAATGTTAATAAAAATTGATTTTTGAAAACGAAGCTGCCTCTTTACACTACCTGCAGGCTAGATAAACAAGCCAGTTGAGTGATAAATGCCCGCTTTTCCCAGTCATAATTGGCCTGATATTCTCTTACTTAAACAAGGTCCTGTTTTACCACTGACAAAACAATGGCAAGTAGATCAATTAGCAGGTTCTAGATAAGACGTGGGAGCTTCTAGGTATGAGGTCTGGGCCCCACTGCTCTCCAGCACATCTGTCAAGTGTTGGGTGTCCGTCCGGTCTCCTTGCCCCGCTTCGCACAGCCCGAGAAGGAAGTGCTGGGATCCAGACAGTTATCTCACGATGGATGGTTTTCCTTCTTTCTGACCTACTACACTCACATGATTTAAGCCATGGTTTGGGATATCACTGATGATTTATTGTATGAAAAATGTAAATGATCTGGATGGCAGATGTTTTATATTTTCTGACCATTCATTTTCAGTGGGAATGTAATTAAAATTTATGAAGTGTATCTGCTGAATTGCATTGGCAATTGATGGTCTCCTCCAGGGCTGTCCATGTGGAGATGATGAGTAATGGTGGGCTCTGAGATCTGGTGACAAGGGCAGGACGTGATGTCTCTGCCCCAGTGAAGCTCCCTGGCAAAGGACAGAGTTCCTTTGCCCTATATCATGACCCCTGACCCACCCCGTAAAGAAAGGTGGGACAGGGTCTGTCCTTTCCTTTGCAGAGTTTAAAACTCTACGCCAGGCTCCCGAGTTCTCGCATTTTTCTTAAGGTCCTTCCTCTAAAGTCAAGTTACAGGTCCCCATCAGGGATCCAGGATATAACATGAACCTTCAGAGAAAGCTCACAGAACTAACTCTGGCAAATTGCAAATGTCTGCAAGGGAGCTGTATTGTTTGCTCTTGCGTATAATTTTTCTAGGTGTCCACGCTACCACCAGAGAACAGAGTCAAAAAAAGTAGCTGAACCCTATTTAATAGGCCTCAACTATACCTGTTAATGGCAATCCAATGATCAGTTCACATATCCATCTCCCTACTCAACAGTGAGCATGTTGAGGTCAAGAGCCTTGCCCTTGGTTCTTGGATCTGCACAGTCTAGCCCAGAGCCTACAGAGGTGCTGCCATGGGCACTCTTCCTGTACTTGGTTGACCTGGGTTGGAGAAGCTACATCTTGGGCAAGAAGGAGAAGCAAGCTAAAGAGCCAGAAAATTCTGCTTTATGGGCTGAGTGACATGTTTTTTCATTAGCTTATCACCTCTTGTATGACTGTTTCTCCTACGAAATACCAGACTTTTGCTATCATTACTCTCAGGCAGAATCCCAAGATCACTGCCTTTCACAGTCAACTTCTCAATCCAAATAAACTGTGTATTGGATGGTCTAATCGGAAGGCAACAAGACTCATAAGTTCCATTATTAACGGTTTGGATACTCTGTTTGGATAAAAACTTTCATTTTATTTCTGCTTCTTTTGCAGCCATATTTTCACTAAGTTGTGCAACTCAACCTGAGTATCATTCTGATGAAATTTACTACCTGAAGATGCTAATACCAGTGGCCTGTGGTTCAAATAAAGATCAATGACCATTTCAACCAACTGAGAGTCCGTGTGGGTTGCTTCTTTTACTACCTCGTTCCTTTCCATGTACAACTGTTCCTATTTTCTTCTCCCTTTTTTCAAGCTTTTATATCACCTGCTCACCTATACATAGTTTAATCAGGTACTTTCCAAAACAATTCATTCCATCTCACACAATTACGAGGATGGTATCTTTGATAGCTAGCATTTGCACTAAAACAGAAAAAAAGGTAAAAATGCTGAAATTATTTCTACTTCATCAGACCAGACTCTGCAGATACACAATCTGGCAATTTACTTTTTAACCTTTAACTTCACCTCCTCTGGCCCTACAACCCCCTTCAGGGAAACCATACCAACAATCTATGGTCAGTACAAACATTTGGTTCAAGGGTGTTCATTGAAATGGATTAAACATCAAAAGGCGGGAAAATGGTTAAATAAATTAGGGAAGAGCCAAGTGATAGAATATCTGCTGAACATAACAAAGCTATGTTTTCATTCTTTGACCTGAAAAATTCTACTTGCATGTAGTATTTCGGAAATACATCCATGAATGTTTCTACAAGTTGTGTTTGTAGCTTCATTACGAATCATAGAAGACTAACACAGCCTAGATGTCTCATAATCTTTTTTTTTGGTTAAATACACTCTTCAACAGTGGAACACTATGCTAATAAAAATGATCATATAATTATTCACAAAAGTTATATAATACTACTTATCATAAAATTAAATCATTGTTAGTAAATTATATATGTGTGTATATATTTATACTATTTTCATTCAAAATATATACAGTTAGAAACAAAAACTGAAAAGATAACAGTAGTCATCTCTAAATGAGAGGATTTTTACTGATTTTTATTTCATTATGTTTCTTTCCTGTATTTTTATTTTTCTAAAAAAGGATATATATGCTGTGCAGTAAAGGAAAATAAATAAAACCTCTACTTTGAAAATTATAATTTTAGGTAAAAAATCAGAATATAAATTTATATTTAAACTATTGTCCAAATTATGTTTTTGAAACGTTTGGAGTGTAATATATATGCTTCCAAGTAATACGGATGTGTGTGTGATTATTCCTAAGGCTTGACATATGGGTGATTTTTATTTTAGTCTTCATTCCTTCCTATTTTCCCAAATTTCTACAGACAGCATATATTTTGTAATGGGAGAAACCAGTAACAATTGGAGGATGCATGTGGATAGAATTCGGAGTGTTTTAAAATTTTTGAGTTAAAAGAAAGCAAAATATTGAATGAATTTGGGAAAATCTGAAGAGAATTGAACACCGCTCATTTCCTTAAACTTTATTTTTCAGCTGCCACTCTACTGCCATAATGTTTACCAAACTCAGCGCTGAGATGTTCATTGACAGCCACGAGCCGAAGCTCACTTTCCTGTAAAACTGTCAGAATAAAAAGACGTTAACATTTTAGTATTTGGGCAAAATGTTTAACACTCAAACATTTGTATTTTTCCTTCAGTTTTCAAAACAACTTTAAATCTCTCTTTTCAAAACAGTGTTAAATGATGTCACTCATTAGCTGGCAGGTGGCTGGGAGCAGGGAACTGTATTTACTGCTTCTATTTGCTCTGTAACTTGAAGCAGAGACCAGGTGAGGGTGCCGCCTAGGGGCTGGGCTCCGGGCCTTTCAAAGCCTGGCACTGAGCACCTGGGGCTGTGCGTGTGTGAGTTGTAAGGACCACATCGCAGGGTAATGGATGGGCCCCAAGCTCATGCACGTCTGGATGGGGCTGGTCCTGGGGAAATCAAGCTGCTAGCAGTGATGGGATCAATGCAGTGTGGGGTGTACGAGCCATGTGTCCCGTAGATGACACCACTGTCAGCAGTCCAGCTGTCATATTTAGGGCAGCGCAGAAAGAAGGTATAAAGTATCAGGGAAGTTAAGGGGGGGCGGGGGGTCCTGAACTGCGCAGTGACTGCAGAGAGGAAGAATGCAGCCCTGATAACAAAGTCTCCTCGTGCTGGTTGTCAGCGGCTAAAATTACAGCTGAGGTGGCAGCGATGACAAAGTGCCATCAAAGGGACGCTCAAAGAAGGAGTAATCTCGAGTCATGCCTGAACCAGCCCGGCAAGGCTAAATGCAGACAGAAACGGAGGCTCGGGGTTTGGAGGCCGGGCCCGCAGCTGGTGGAAATACTGTTGCTCTGCAAATGGCCTCGCTGAACGGAAACGGCTGGTGTGGGACCGAAAGCCCCTTCTTGTCAAATGTGTTATATCCGCAGGAACGAGCAGTATATCAGGATTTCATTAAGAACACGGGCTCTTTGGGGGAGCGCAAAACACTTAATGCCCAAATAGGCCCTGCTTGTATTCAACCACCAGTTTTGCAGCCACAGGCTCCCTTCCATCATACCAACAGCCCACTGCCCCCGAGCCGATCAGGGAGACTGTAGGTAGCACCCCAAACCAGCCGTTCAGAGAGCTGGAGTCACTGGATTAGCACCTCTGTGACCCAGGACTCGGGGACATGGCTGGCCTAATATCGCGGCATGAAACACAACAAGTAATGGACGAATAGCACTGTGACAATAAAAGTCACTGAGACATTGGGATAGTGTGTGCATTTCACACGACTGTTGTGAAGACTGAGTGAGAGGAGACACACACCTGTACCGATAGGGACCGGCATGTAGCAAACTCTCAATAACTGTGAGTTATTAAAACCTTATTATTATGATGTGTTTCATAGTTACTTAGCATATTACAGATTTTATATCATTTACCTGAGCACTGCAATATTTTCTGCTCAACTTAGGGGAGGGAAGGAGGGAGGGAGGGAAGGGGGGGAGAGAGAGAGAAAACACAATTACGATGCCTCCCAGTTTTCAGCGAGGGGCAGTGGCTCTCAGAAGTTAGGTACTCTGCCAAAGGACACATTCGGGAGTAATGGCCAGGATTCCAAGGTCCAGGGACCCTACCGTTCAGGGCTCTGTGGATTACACCAGGCTGCCTTACCAGAAACATCAACACCCACTGTGGTTGTCTGTTGTCATTTTTTTCATTTTAAAATCTAACAATTTATAAATGCATTGACTGCTGGCACTGAAGCCATTCCTGGTTAGGACAATACCAACAAGAAAACTCGGGTGGGCAGGTCTTACCCTGCAATACCTCTCAACTATCAAAGCCGACCTTTCCTGAGTTGCACTGTGAGTTCTCAGTGCGGATTTCTTGCCTGGTGGGGACCCCAACCCACCCCAATACTCACGGCTTTCTCTGAAAAACAAGGGGATGCAGACACAAGATAAATAACAGAAACAGTGGGGGCTGCTTGCCCAGAAACCCTCGTGGTGCCCAGGAGAGCTGAAGGGTACGGTATTCCTGCATTGAATCCTTACGATGACCTTTGACAGTACAGAAACCGGCCCAGAGAGCCAATCAGCTGGCAGAGGCACCATGTGAATTATGGTGTGTCTGGTTTCAGACCCACAGCTCCGGCCCGCCGTGCAGATCCATGCCCGTGGGGTGGGGATAAGGGCCACCAGAACCTAATCTGCCCTGTGCCCTCTCCCATCTTGTGCCTCTGGTCCCAGATTCTGCAGATAGACACGTGGCCTTTGGTCTCCAGGTCTCACCTGGTGCCCCGCCCACTTTAATGCTCACCAGCAGGGATTCCAGACGTGGGACCATCCTATCTTTCTTGTCAAGAGTTAACCACTTGAACATAAACAGACATGTGGTGGGGGGCGGGAGGGGAGTGAACTAAACCGTGATTACACCCTAGAGCTGGAGACAAAGCTCTGGGAGGTCTCTCAGACGCAGTCTTCCTCCCCAGCACACTTCACCTCTCCCTCCTCTGAATTTTCATAACCATCTTTCACACAGCAAATGCCTGCTGGTGAGTAGGTGCTGACCATCTGCCGGGACCCCTGGAAGACAGACAGGGGACCCTCACAGTCCTTACCGTCCAACGGGAAACATAAACGTCCAATCAGAAAGATCAGTAGTGTATGAAGAGATTTAAGATCGAAAAGGTACGAGAAACACATAAAAGGAAAGCAATTGGGCCTAGAGCCTCGCCCTCCTTATGGAGCCCAGACTTGAGGATTCCCACGCATTCTCCCTTGTCATAGTAACTGACGTTTCATGAATGTGACTGTCGACAGAAGTGCCACTTGTCATGCTCTCTGCATACCCACCATGCCCAGCAGAGCTTTGCATTCACTAGGTGCTCAACGCAACACCTTTGTGCTGGGGACCCTCAGGCAGCAGTGAGATACTGACACATCACAAACCAGCTCAAAACCCAGAGGCGTAACAGTGAAAATTCGAATTTCTTATTTGTCACAAGTTTACGAGTCAGACGTGCAGGTTTGGTACTCCAGTTGGGCTCACTCACACATGTGCCATCAGCTGGTGGCTCATTGGGCACTGGCTGGTGGGCATGGCCTTAGCTGGGATGGCTCAGTTCTCCTGTATGCATCTGTCCCATCCCCCAGCAGGCCAATGTCCCCATGATGGTGGCTGGTGTCCGAGAAAGAAAGTAGAAACACACAAGCACATTTGTATACTCAGCTGGTATCAAGTCTGTCCCGTTGGTCAGAACAAGTCACATGGCCAGAGCTAGCATTTGTATGGGAGGACACTGGCAAAGACGAAGATACAGGGGCAGGAAAGGCGGGGGCTGTCAGTGTGACGGACAGCTCCACCGCACCCACTACCAGGCTGGTGTCTTCCCGCAGCCAGCCCAAATCCTGCATGCGTCCATAGGTACCAATTTCATCCCGAGATAAATCAGTGTTTCTCCGAGCGGCCTTACACCAGTCTGCCAACGCAGAACTGCAGCTCCGTGGGTTAAGTTGGCAGAGCCCTAGGAAGCACTGCACAGACGAGGCACGGCCTGTGAAGCCCGCCCCACATGAGCCTGGCCAGGGGGTTAGAAAGCACAGGCACAGGTCCCATTGGTAACTTGGTCTTCCCCAAAGAATGTCACATTTTGAGAGGAAAGGGGGAAAAAGGGAGAGCCCCAAATGTAACACTCTGAAGTCAGTTATTTTTTTTCTCTTGACTAATTAAGCTTAACCAGAATGGTGGGCCTGTCAAACTTGGGGAACCTTTCCCGACAGAAAAAAGGAGTCTGCTCTCCAGGTGGGTTTTCTTGGCTTTGGCTGGCTCCCACCACAATATACACTTGGCATCCATGACAGCACCGTCAAAAATAATAGCTAAAAAACTCACTGTCTGTCACAAGGAAATAATTATGTATGGGGCTTTTCTTACACTCGAGATGGATTATACATTTCATTGAGGAAAATATATGTGGCTTTTAAAAAGGATGTAATGCATTGAGGGTACTGCTGAGATTAATAGCCAAATAAAGAATTTTTTTAAAAGTTCTCGTGAGTGAGTGTGTGTGTGTGTGTGTGCACGTGCACGCTTGTGAGTGTGTCACTTGTGAAGAGATGGGGATGTCATCCCTAAGCTGGTTAATTACAAAAGGCATTAATGTTTTATTATACCCTTATCAGTAATTAATCACCCACTTTGATGTAAAGTTCAGCCTCAGAAAAGTATCATGAAATTGTCCTTCATGTATGAATGAGGTTTTTTAGGGGTGAACGAAGACCATGACAAAGATGGAAGTTTATTCCCCTTGGAAACAGGAAAGGGATTTGCTCCACATACGCATTTTACACTCTGTGTCCTATGGGGGCTTATGAAACCAGGCTGAAGGAAGCAGGAGAGAGAGAGAAACAGGGAGGAGACACAGGGAGAGAGACAGAGAGAGACTGGGAGACAGAGAGACAGAAAGAGAGACAGACAGAGAGAGATGGAAAGACACAGGGAGAGAGACTGAGAGAGACAGAGAGACAGGGAGAAGCAGAGAGGGTGGCAGCCTCAGTGACATCGGGGGTGGGGAAGCTTCCCTCAGTGTTCTTCAGGTGCAGAGTTTGAATAAAAATGCAAAACAGGATGCTCCCATTCAGTAAATATTATCATTTTTATTCACTCATTAATTAAGTTGCTTAATTGCTGCTGTCAAAAGACTCTTGAGTTTGAGACTGGGGCTGCTGCACTGTTTTGATAGGAGAGAAAGGAGAGGCATTGGGCTGGCGTGGCTTTGGGGGGAAGTCCGTGAGGGAGATGGGGGGAGGCAAGGGGTGGTGCTAGGAGGGAACACACTTGGGCGGATGGCCAGCTGTGTGAGTCCCGTGGGATGACCTCTCGTTGCGCTGGTGGAGGCCAGGGCCAGCTTATTATCTTTTCAGCCACTACGCTGTGAAAATCATTTTTATGCAAAATATTTCCCTCTTTGAATCTAAGTTCCCGAGGGCCGGGAATGGGACCAGCCTTGGGCCTTGTCAGTCCACTCCCTTAGCCTCTGGTCCAGAGGAACTAGTCTGGCTATTTAAGAACACAACCTGTCTACTGCAGCCATCTGAATTCCCAATATTTCTAGAGCTTCCATGCATAATTCTCTGCAAGTTCCCTTACACTGGGACGGCACGCGTCCCCTGAAGCCCGACTGCCGCTCTGCAAACACACAGCAGAAACAGCCTACGAAGTGTCTTGGTGCTGACATTTGACTAATGTTCCCTGGCCTTTCCGTGCTCAAATATGCTGTATTTGAAATATTTGAATAACCTTTGCGCACACGCGTCCTAATTTGTCACCCTATGCACACCCCCAAATCCTAGGCAGATCCAGCAGCCACCGCGTCTGCTGCCCGGGAAGACATGGCTGCCATGTTCGGAAACACGGCAAGCTTCCGAGAGGGACACCTCCACCCACCTACTGATGTGGGGACAAAACGGGAAAAAAGGACAAAAGAGACCCCACAGTCACAATGGAGAAGTGATCCCACGTCCCCCGGATTCTCAAGTAGACAGAAGCTTCATTTAACTCTGCTCGTATCTGTGGAGAAAATGTTTTTCTTTGGCTTTGTACAGTAATTCAGTGTCCTCCACCACCCAGCACAGCGGAGTGAGTGAGTGTATGTGTGCGTGTGTGTGTGCACGTGGATATTATGTGCTATATGTGCACGTGTGTATTGTACACGTGTGTATGTTGTTTGTACGTGTATGGTATTTGTGCATGTGTGCATGCATGTGTGTGCGTGTGTCTGTTTTCCTGGTACTTTCTCAGTGACCTGGACAGTACAGTTCCGGGCACCTGTTGACTAGAACCCAGATGCCATGTCGTGAGCCCCACATCCAGACTGAGAGCCAAGCCCCAAGACGAACGTGGTGAAGAGCTGAGGGATAAGCAGGGGGCTAACGCAGACGTGGATCTATTTTCCTATTAAAATCCATATAGATGCATTGACACCCTGAGGCCACAGCCTCCCACACTTGGTGACAGGACAGAAATCCGCCTCTTCAGGAAGCGGGGCTGCTGTGGCCTTGCCAGCAGACCTTGGCCAATGAAACCACTCTCCCCCAGCATGAGGAGTAGCTCAGCGCCAAAAAGAACAAAAGGCAGGTAGGGATGGAGGGAGGAGCAAAGGAAAAGCGAGGTCCAGAAGCATCTCAGTTCACAGTCACTCACTCCTTTGCATTTCTGAGAAACGCATTTGTATTGGGGGCAAAGTGATTTGCTCTGTTCTCCACCATCTTCACGAAGAAACATGGGGAATAGTTGTTACAGCTTTCCAACACTTACCTTACAAATCTAATGGTTTTATTTGGCTTGTTGAACCCAACTCTGAGATACATTTAAATGACCTGAGGATGTATCCAGGCCTGCTGATAGCGTGTGCTCCCAAGCATGTATTGAATTCACATAACATGACCATCACGAATCCCGTGTGTCCTGTAACTGGTAGATACATACACTGAGGTTCACATACACCAGGAAACCCAAAAGTTCCAGTAACAAAAGCACTTGGAGCCGAGAACAGGGCGGTGGGAACAGCAAGTAAGAGGGCCAATGTTCTAACCTGATAAGGCAACAGATTTATGACAAATTAGAGGGAGCCTACACCACGTTTTCATCAGTACACTTCCAATCACATTAGATGACGTAAATGATCTCAAGCTCTGAGAACAGCAGCATGAGCACGAATGTTGATCTGAAACAGAAGCATTACAGCATCCTGTGAGTGTATAAAATCTTCTCCAGGAAGAGCACGAAACCACCAGGGGGAAAGTGGTTTTACACTATAGTATGTTCGTCTTGTGGCAAACACTCATGTAGATGATCTTTTTTGAGTATAAAATAAGATAAATTCGTGCAGATAATATTCTAGAACAAGATGCTAAATGAAATATAAAATTCAACTTTCCACATCAAAAGCCCAATTTTCTTAAAAAAAAAACAACACAAAAAACCTATTTGACTTACTGCTTGTATTAGTTTTCTATCGCTGATATGAACGACACATTACCACAAATCGGTGGCTTAAAACAACACAACTTTGTTATCTAACTGGGCTACACAACGGAAGCCCACCATGATTCTCACAGGGCTAGGATCAAGGTGTTGGCAGGGCTGCGTTCTCCCTGGAGGCTCTCAGGGAGAAGCCATTCCCTTGCCTGTTGCTGCTTCTAGAGGCCACCCCCACCCCTGGCCTGCGGCCCCTTCCTCTCTCTTCAAAGCCAGCATCTTCTGCTGAGCCCTCCCCTTACTTCCATCTCTCTGGCTTTCTCTTCTGATCCCCTCTTCCTCTTTTCAGCACAGTCCTGATTCTCCGGGCCCACCTGGGTCATCTCCCTGTTTTAAAGCCAGCTGATTCACAACCTTCATTCATCTGCAGCCTTAACTCCCCTTGGCCACGTAGCCTTCATAGTCATGGGTTCCAGGACTAGGATGTGGACATCTGGAGGGTGCCATTATTCTGCCCACCACCCTGCTTTCCTGCTTTAAAGGTACACACAAATCAGATGGAAAGGAAAAGCCACCCAAGCAGGCTTGGTCAAACACTCTCAAGATACGCCACAGAGTGCAAAGAAGTTGCTCTTTGCTTCTCTCATAGCTCTGGACAGCAGAAGCCCAAAATCAAGGTGTAAGCAGTGCCACACTCCCTCTGAAACCTATCAGAAATTCTTCCTGATGTCTTCTAAATTCTGGTGTTTGCCTGCACTCCTTCGCTTATAGATGTGTCACTCCAGTCTCTGCCTCCATTCTCACGTGGCCATCACTCGCTGTGTGTCTCTGTCTCAGTATCTCTCTCCTCTTTTTATACTGACACCTGTCATAGTGGATTAAGGGCCACCCCACTTACCTATGGTCTCAATTTAACTAATCACATCTGCAGGGACCTTGTTTCCAAATAAGGTCAAGTTTACATGTACCAGAGATTGGGACTTCAATATGTCTTTTTGAGGTGATAGGATTTAAACCAAAACAAATGATTATTTTGAAAACGACACTATTTTAAGTCATATAGCCTATAATTGTGTTTCCACCTGTTTGAACTGGTGTGCAACATGAATATAGAAATATGAAGCCATATTTTATACCTGTATCAAATTATTCAATAATAAGTCCTGAAATTGAGTCCAGTGACACCATGACTTTTCTCTACTCTCAGCACAAATTATATCCCCAGTCCCTCTATGTTCACAAGGGTTATAATACAGCAAACCAAGTACAAGGTACTTGGAAATATTATCATACGCTGAAACCTTAAGTAGACTGAAATATATCACATGTATGGAAACTACAGCAGTGAAAGTTTCTAGAATCCAGAAGCCAGCGCTGTTGGTAGTTTAAGGCAGCTTGTCAATGCATATCAAAGCATACATCAATAATGCTCAACAAGTTGCTTTGAAGTGATGGATTTATTTGTATTCAAAACTTCATTTCCTAGAAACCACAGAAAATGGACACCGAGCTCTCCCATGGGGCTTTGTGCTTCCTGGGGGCTGCTGCCTCTGGGGCTGGGCCCTGGGGTGTCACCTGAGCAACCCTAGAGATGGCCACAGGGCGGCTCACCACCCACAGCACTCAGAGGGCAGCCGGGGCCAGCACAGCCCTCTCCCTGCTCTGCCCGGAGGCAGCCAGCAGCCTCTCCCCAGCTTCACTTGTCATCGGTACTTTTAACCCAAAAGAACTGTTTCTCTTGCGTTCTACAACTGAAGAAAAGTGTATCTTACAATGAGTTTTAAGTACCTACTCTGGAGTGTTTGAATCCGGAGGGCAACGCAACACTCAGGGTGGGAGCAGGTCTTTACTAGGGTGTGTAGACTCCAGCCATCGCACCAGAGCAACGCTTCTGGTGAAGGAGACATCAAATCCTCCACTGCATTCGTGTACCTGATGTGTTGAGGGGTTGGGGCAAAAACAGGGGCAGTGTGACTGGGTGACTGGGCTGCGGGTGAGGCTCCAGCTAGAGAGGAAAGGGGAGTGAGGCTGGCAGAGCAGCAGGCTCTCAGGCAGGAGGGCAACGCCTGCGGCCCATCCCGGACACACAGGAAACAGCCAGGCCACGTGGAACCAGTCTGATTTCTCATTCAGACTTTGTAAAGTCACAGCTCCAACAGCCCAGCACGTCCTCCAAGGAGGGCTGAAGGAGGCGTCCTCACAGTCCTGCCTGAGCCCTGCTGGAGAAGCCACTGAGGGGCTTGGACCCCCAAGGAATGGGGGGTGCTTGCGCACATCTTCTTTCCTGAAAACTCTGTAAGAACTGTCCTGTGGTAAGTGCATTTGTTCTGTGCTCTGTTTTCTCTGGAAACTGAGTTGCCTTTGCTCAGACCGCCTCATCCCTGCTCCCACCGGTGGGTGGACGTGAGTGGGTCCAGCCCGCCGTTTATTCAGGTGGGCGCAGGGCTTGGCCCCCGGAGGCCCAGGCAGCTGCCCAGTAGCCACAAGTCCACGTGTGGGACAAATGCAGCAGTGGGGGTCAGGCCGTGCGCGTTTGATGTGGGGCTGCAAAAGGAGATAAGTGGTTCAGAGGCCTCTTGCCCCCTCAGAGGCCCAGTTCACACTTTCATGTTTGTCTGGGTTGAATGAGAGGTCACGAGGTGAAACACAGTTCACCCAGAAGTTGACTGATAGCACTGGGTGTGCGGGAGGGGTGTCTAGACCAGGCCCCTGCCAGGACGGCCATCCTACGGAGAGACCCCTCACAGCAGGAGCTCGGGTGATGGATGGACCAGGCCTGTGATGGGGCGGGCGGCTGCACAGCTGTGGGGCAGCCCCTTCCCAGATGTGGGCAGCCAGGGCCCCTCTCTGGAGGGTCACCACCCAACCAGCGGCCCCCAGCATTTGCTGGGGCCAAGGAACCAGCATTCTCGGCACCTTTATTATTTATTTGTTGGCTGAGCTGGGAGGAAATGTGACTCAGTAATGGCATCACCCTATAGGAAAAGATTGTTTGCTTTTGTGGGAGCAAAAGGCAACTGTCTGCCCCACCGCTTGAGTGTTGCTAAGTGAACGGTAATGACTGAGCTAGAAATTTCATAGGGAGAGGCTAATGGCAAGCTGACTTAAAAAGTGCTTTCATGTCCAACTTCTGTGAATCCCTTGAGGGAAAGAACAAACAAAACCATGGCTAGGAAAGTTCACACCACACAGGTCTGAGTTTTTAAGGCCAGGGTAGCTTCTGCTTTACATGACTTTGAAAAGGACTTGACATTTTTTTCCAGTGGATTCTCACACATGCTTTAAAGACAACTTCTGCTGAAATGAAGGGGCATTCTGAAGGGTTCTACTTTGCCCACTTCTCCCCCCCCCCCCAACTCAGTCCTGAAATTCTCCTAATTATGGCTATTTGAGGTCATGTGTCAAATGTGCTTTTTTCTTCTTTCCAGGCAGAAAATGTGACTCTGGAGCATGACTGCAGAGGCTGGTTTGGTTTCTAGGCAGTCCTGAGCCCTGCTTATTCCACAGCAAGCCTTCCTGCTTTCGGGGCTGCAGCCGCCTCAGACTTCAGCTCGCAATGCCACCAGCTTTGCAGCTCACCCTTCTCTCTTCCTGGCAATGGTGACAAAGCAAAAGAATATTGTTTAATGTCTCCAAAAGGGGGGCAAGCGGTTAGCTGGAAGATGTTTTGTCAAAATGTATTCGTCGGCTTGTCTGAAGTCAGCAATGAGGACACAAGATACATGGTGCCCCTGGTTCTCGGGCTGGGCAGCAGCACGGAGTCGTCCCCTCTACCTCCCCTCCCACCAGGGTGACAGCTGCAAACGCCATTCTTCTAGGGTAAGCCAAGAGCTGCCACGTGAGGTTCTAAGAGGAGGAGACCTGGAGTGAAGAAGGGAACTGAGAGCATGAGACTGCGGAATAATAAACGATTCCGTTTTCAGTTGGCAAAGAAACAAGCAGGCGCTGCCTTTGCACAGCTCCATCCATTATCACGCTGGACTCCATTTCAAATGTGCCTTAAAACAGGCAGAACACTTAGTGTACTTTTCAATTCTGAAGTCCGCGGGAGTTTCTCCAAAAGTCTGAATGCTTTTCACATAACCCTACTTATAAATGATGACTTGACTGGGGGGAGGGGGGTTCCAAACAAAGGCAATTTAACCACCTAGGTAGATGCAACATTTATTTTTAAATTGTAAAAATGTACTCTTCTCGGCAAAAGGAAAAACAAAATGTTTGTAAGAAGATTAGATATGAAAGTAACTTAGAAATTGTTGTCTGAGAGTTGCAGGATTTCTTACACATCTCTTTTTCTACTTTGCTGCTTCTACCATTTTCCCCATTTTGAAAACATGAAATACAACAAATTTCTTTTGAGCTAGTGTCTTGTGGTAGAAAGATCTAAAGGTTAATTAGTGCCAGAAATTAATGGAAAGCAAAACAGAAGTTCTTTGAAAGGACTAATAAAACAGACAAACTAAACAGAGAGAGAGAGAAAGCGAGGGAGAATATAACTAGGCATTACCAACAACAGAAATGGGAAAAGAGCATAGTAAACACTTAAACAAAAAAATTTTAAATCATAACAAAATACTATATACACAGCATCATACCAATCATTTGAACATAGAAAACAAATGAAATAGATTATTTTTAGGGAAACATGTTACCAAAATTATCTCCCAAAAGGGAGAGATGGAAAAAATCCTAATATATTAATTTTAAAAGAAATTCAAAAGCGTCTCAAATATCTGCCACGAAAACTTTTCAGGCACAGAATTGTTTATCAGCTTTCAAAAGACACATAATTCCTTCTGTCAGTTAAACTATATTATAGCATAGAAAACTACCGAGAATTTTCCAGACATACTTATGAAGCTAACACTAAAAACAAAGCCAAATAAACGTAGGAAAAATTTTAAAGTATATTTACACCTCACTTATTAATACAGGTTAAAGAAATTCTAAACATTCACACAGTGAGTCCAACAAAATAGAAGGATAACACGATGAGGAAGGGGGTTTATTCCATACTATAACTCAAATGTAATTTTCCAGGAGAGAAGTAGGGTAGACAACACCTTAATCGAGTGGACAAGGCAACACCCCAAGTAGTAAGACACTTTGGCATCATATTCCTCCTGATGCGATGTGCCAAAAAGACCACCACATCACCACTTCTGTGGTCTTCTGCCGGAAATCATAGCCTCAAGCTAATCCTGAGCAAACATCAGACAAACCAAATCAAGAAGTCTGTTAACATGATTTATTGAATTAATTGTTAAGAAAACAAATTTCACATAAGCATTTCATCAGATGCAGAGAGAGAGAGAGACTGAATAGAACACCTGTTCCATATGTGTGTGTGTGTGTGTGTGTGTGTGTGTGTGTGTAGAAAATTAGAATAGAAAATTAGAATAGAAAGTTCTCACACAAGTTGGGTAATATAACTTCCAAAACTCACAGTAAATATTTTATACTAAATGCTGAAACACTAGAAGTATTCCAGGGAAGTCAAGAATATGATAAGAATGACTAATTAATTTTTTTCTCCCAATATCACTTTAAAATTCCAAATCAATGTAATGAGATAAAAATATATTCAGAACAAAGTTTTTGAAAAGGAATATGTGAAATTATCATTAGTTTTTGAGAATTATTTTTACTATATGTGAACAAAGAACTAAATTAGATGGTTCGGTAAAGTGACAAGTTAAAATAAAAATCACTAGTTGTCCCTTTCACGCCAGGACAACAAATAAAACAGAAGTGAAAAATCCAATTTAAAAAAGTCAAGAGGGGAAAGGACAGAACTTTCAACGAATGATACTGGGAAGGTGATTATCTACATGGAAAAACGTTGACTTAGATAGACACTT
The DNA here is from genome assembly GCF_036562045.2 of Rhinolophus sinicus. Lineage (NCBI taxonomy): Eukaryota > Metazoa > Chordata > Mammalia > Chiroptera > Rhinolophidae > Rhinolophus > Rhinolophus sinicus. The sequence goes on from NC_133758.1 coordinate 2,649,293, forward strand.
CTCTCATACCATACACAAAATTAACTCAAAATGGATGATAGACCTAAACGTAAGAACTAGCGCTATAAAATTCTATGAGAAAATATAAATTTTTGCGACCATGAGTTAAGCTTAGAATTCTTAGATAAAGCACCAAAAGCACAAGTGATAAAAGTTGATAAATTGAACTTAAAAATTAAACTTTTCATTTCAAAATGCACCATTAGTAAAGTAAAAAGGCAATCCACAGACTGGGGGGAAAATATTTGCAAATTACATGTCCTAAAAAAAGATTTATATCCAAAGCATATAAATAACTCTCATAACTCAATACTAAGAAGATAAATATCCAAATTAAAAATAGGCAAAAGATTCAAATAAAAACTTTCCCAAAGAAGTTATATAAAATGGCCAACAAGCACATGAAAAGATGCTCAACTATTATAATCACTAGGTAAATATAATTAGAACTACAATGACATACCACTTCACACCCACGAGGATTGCTATAATCAAAATGTCAGGCAATACTGAGTTTTGGTGACGATATGGACAGTTTAGCAATCTGAAAAAAATTAACATAAATTTATCTTATAACCTATTAATTCTATTTCTAGGTATCTACTCAAGGAAAATGAAAATCTACATTACCAGAAAGACTTGTACACAAATGTTCATAGCAGCATTATCCATAACTAAAAAGTGGGACCATCAAAATGTCCATCAACAGATGAATGGATAAAAAAATGTTGTATATCTATACAACAAACCCTAGTTGTCAGTAGAAAGATACAGTGTACTGATCTACGATACAACATGGACGAACCTCAAAAACATTATGTTAAGTGAAAGAACCCAGTCACAAAAGACCACATCTTGTATGACTACATTTATATGAAAAGTCTAGAAAAGGCCAATTATGAAGCCTGAAAATAAATTAGTGGTGATCTGGAGCTGAAGTAGAAATGGAGATTAACTGTGAAAGGACATTAAAAATTTTTACTAGGGTGAAGAAAACATTCTAAAGCTGAATCTTGGTAATGGTTGCACAATTTGACAAATATACAAAAATTACTGAATTGTATATTTAATAGAAGTGAATTTTATGGTGTGTCAATTATACCTCAATAAAACCGTTAAATAATACTGCAGTGGGACCTTCTAGTTTCAGCCGTGATTGAATAGCTTGTGGAGGATCAATGGTCCCACAGGGAGCAAACAGGAAATCTGGATTAATTGTTTTGATGTGTCTAGGATTTGTTAATGCTACCGGGACTTGAGGGGGCCAAGACCCCAAGGAAAAGAGGAACTCGAAGAAGCCAAGCTGCAGTTGCCACTTCTTGCTGTCAGGGAAGAGGGAGGCAACACAGGTATAAGGCTGCGGCTAAAACTAAGAGAATTCAGCAGAGAATTTGGTAATCTCCCAATGCTGGACAGAGGAAAATTGGACTTTGGAACTTCTAAGACAACTGGAACTTAAAAGTTAAGATGCTTGAGAGAAGGAAGGTTCAGAACAAAATCCCCAAATCTGAAGGATTTTGCCTCGAGGCATTTGCTGAATCCTTTTTTTAATATTACCTTTTAATTTTTAAGTAATTTAGACTCACAAAAAGAGAGCAAAAGTAGTGAGGAGACAAACCAAACCAAGGACATTGCCTAAATGAGCTGACCAGGTCATTCGTGTGTGTGTGTGTGTGTGTGTGTGTGTGTGTGCTGTGTATGTGTGTGTAAATATACATATATAAAACATATAAATATATATATATGTATATATATCTCCACAAGTTCATACTGATACCTTCAATTCCACAGGATACAGTGAACTCTTCCTGAGAGAAGATGACATTATTCACAACTTCAATGCTTTTTATACACAATGTCTAACATTCAACAAAAATTTAGTAGATTTACAGTTGACCCTTGAACAACACAGGTTTGAACTGTGCAGGTCCACTTACGTGTGGATTTCTTTCAATAAATACACAGTCGGTCCTTCATATCCCTGGGTTTCACACCCGGGGACTCAACCACCTACAGATACAGAAGATCAACTGCACACATTGTCCTACACCATTTTATATAAGGGACTTGAGCATCCATGAATTTTGGTATCTGTGGGGGTCCTGGAACCAACCACCGTCAGATACCAAATGACTGTAGTTAAGTTTTGGGGGAGTCAAAATTGATGTACAGATTTTCAACTGTGTGAGGATGGGTACCCCCAATGCCTGTGTTGTACATAGAAATTAATACTAATAATAGACCCATAACAAGATTTTTTGAATGTCTTATTATTGTCCTCAATACAAGCAGCTTCATTGTTAAGCTAATGACACTTAAGTTCTGGGCCCCTCATTTGTATGGACCCCTTCTCAACCTCTGAGAGGAGCCCTAAATATGTGTTCACATAGTTGCATTTACAACAACCAAAAAAAGTTTAAGTACCATCAGGTAACACTGTTTTCTTTTTCCATTTCTACTTTCTTTCTGACACCTGTCTCTTCATATCAGATGTCAGGCTTATCAGGTGATGGAGCAAGCATAGGCATTTTGGGGATCTAACCAAAGGGAATTTGAATTGAGGATATGTTTATTTTGGGATTAGTGGAATATACTTATGTAGCTGACAGCCACTTCCAAGTATGCTTAAGTTATTGTTGACTGTCCCACTGTCAAAATGCTTCTAGGAATACACTTCCGATTACTGATACAGGTCCAGCAACCGTAATTACAGTATTAGATAGTAGAGCAAGGTGCTTTTACTGTGATGTTAATGAAATTTAAGCTTTGAGGCCTTCTTTTGCATAAGAGCCTTCTTAAGTCCTGTACCTCATTTTGTATCTATAATTGTATATTTTTTTTAAATGGGACTCAAAATTATACAGTCTTCAAGCCCCCCAAAATCTGGAACCACCCCCAACAGTGGCAAAGTTGAACTTTATAAAGCTGGAGCTGATCTATTAAATTGTTTCCCCAAATCCTATAGCTTATGTATAATAGAAACTTGATAGAGGTTTTAATAACAAGCTGTGTGCCTGCAACAAATTTCTCTAAACTATCAGTAACAGCAAATTTTAATTTGTCATGTAGAAAAGACATCTTTCTATTCTCTTCATGAAAAATGGTATCCAAATGTATTGTCATATGAAGAAGCTACCAAAGAGTAAGGAGAAAATAATCACAGCTGGATATCAGGCAGTTGATTAATAAAACAGGATGCGGCTTTAATGCATTTTTTGGAGTCTGTGATATTTGCAAGATTTTATAAATTTGTAATTTTTGGTGTGTGATTTATTTTCTTATTCTAAATAGAGATTGACTTAGGTGCCTAAGTAAGCTTTCATAATTTTGTGTTCTTTTTCTCAAAGTTGGCTTCAAAATTGTTAGTAAACTGAAATATAGTTTGTTGAAGAATTTTAGGTGTCTTATTACACACATTTTCAAAAAATATTTCTATAAGGAGACATTTTAAAATAGGATTCTAAAGTTCGTAGTTCTCTTATGAATAATTTTATTCTTTTTCTCTGCTTTATTCAGCTCTTGGAACAACAGATTAGAAAAAGCTAGAAGTAACTTTAGCAACACAGGGCTAATTTGTTTATAAGCCATAAAACACCGTATGACAAAGATCAATATGCTTCAAAAATTTCTTTATAATTAAATGTTATTATACAAATAATGCATAAATGTAAATAATGATTACAATAGCACAAAATGCACAAAAGTGGATAAAATAAATTTTGCCAATTTTAGAAATTATCTAGTTACTCCCTATAATGAAAAATGAGGAAGTGCATGTTTTTAAACACTTTCCACCTCTCCTCTCACCCCTCCACTTCCAATTTTTAGGAGGAAGCTTTCCAGAGTCACTTTTCCAGATAAGGTAAATGTTCCATTTTATAAATGGGGAGTGTTTTTTACTCTCATGCTTAATTTCTGCTTTTACTAGTCTGGGATTTTAAGTTCAGATGTTCTTCCCTCAGAATCTTGAAGATATTGTTGCCATTGCCAATGCAGTGTCCAGTCTTGCTAACAAGGTACTCTGAAGTCAATTTGATTTTTTCCAAGAAACTTGTTCCAAACCATTATTGTTTCCTCTTTGCCATTGGAGGCTTTCTCAAAGTAAACAACTTAATTTTAGCCTTAATAAATGAATAGCATAAAACATAAAAGATCTGGCAATTTTCTTTCCTGTTCTGGCTACCAAACAAAACCTACCTGTATTTATTCATGAGAATATATGCTCAAATATTTTTATTGTCTATCAAAATACAGTTGAAGCCCTCTTATCAGATACAGTAATAAAGAAATCATTAAAAATATCATGTTACAGTTTTTTCCATTTTAAGGAAAACTTATAAACCTACACTCATTTACCAGTGAGTCCTAAGACCATTTTTTGAGGTTAGATTAATCATTTAATCTTTTTTTTGCATAAACTACACCTCTAGTGTATCCTCTACGTTTTCTTCTAGACCTTTCTTTAAAGTGGAAAGAGAATGAGAAAACTTGTGAAGCAATTGAAGCACAGAATCTTAAACTTTTAAGATTTTTTCCCTAAAACTTAATAGCTTTCTTGTCCACAGTCAGTCATCAGCTATTTCTTATCAACTTGACTGTATTTTTTTTAATTCAACTTACTGTTCATAGAAACAATTTTATCTGATTCATATATTTTATTAAATAAGCTAATTATAGTAATAAGAAAAAAAGGCATAAATGGCTTAAAGACACTTGACAATTCATAACCTCTTCTCCACAAACTTTAACAATCTAGCAATGGATTTGAGGGATGGAAACTGCTTTTTTTTGTTGTTGTTTTAATGTTTTACAATCATTCCTCAGACTTTGTATGGAATAACCTGACATTCAAATCTTTATGTGCACTAGTTCACAAATAGTTAACCATGGATTGATTTTATACTGCTCTCACTTATCCCCAACCAGATATTATACCAGTAATGAAAATATTGAACTCTATGTACTGTATCAGTAATTAACCTGCTACACTTTTTAAGCACTGCCCATAAATATTTATAATATCAATTTGTGATCACTGTTTACAAATTCAAGCTTCCTGAAAGTTTAAATATGGTGATAGGAACATTGAAGATACAATTATACCTCACAAAATAGGTCTTTATTTTCTATTCTGTGTGCTCTATTTTGGTTGTTCATGATTGATTTTAGTGAGAAAAGCCTACTCAGGACTCTCCACAGTACAAGCCTTGATTTCCATACCAGCAGCACTTGTTCCTTTTTATTTTATAACTTCATTAATTTAACTCATGACCTATCTATGTACCATACATCTTCCATGTGTGTAGCGCTCTTCTTGGGTTTCGTCTAAAATAATTCAAATATCACTGGGCTTCTCCAGCTATTCTCTTTGTCTCTATCTCTGTTCCCATGTATTTCAACATCTACCTTTTGGGTGGAAACTTATCTGAAAAAGGCAACTGGTGTTATCTTGGAATCATATGGAAGAGGGTGCCCGCTAGTTGCTTTTTAGAAAAACTATGTATGTATGTGTGTGTGTGTGTGTGTGTGTGTGTGTGTGTGTATACTTACAAGAAGCAGAGTACAGCATTAGGAATAGAGACAGTGGAAATGTATTGGCTGTGTGCAATGTCAGAGAGATAGTGGATGGGGGGATGGGGGGTTGACACAGTGTGAGGGATATAAAAGATAAACATCTAACTATTACTTTGTTATGTGCACCTAAAACTAATTTTAAAAAAAACCTCATAGATATTTCTAGAACTTTGTCCCTTCTCCCACCTCATCTCTTTTATTTATCTGTGAAGATTTGTTATTTTTCATAATGTATGGTGTAGGTTTAAAATGTCTTTCTTTAATTTCCATATTCCAAGAATTCACAATACTACTTACATAGTCATATCACTACAAATATGACATGCCATGTCCCATAAATAGTCATGGAACTTTTTATGTTTTCTCCTGCTTCTGTAAGGGAGTTTTCAGAAACCCTGTATCATGGTCTTGTTTTAGGTCCCCAATCCCCTTCTGGGGCTGGTACAGCAATGTGTGGAGTGAAGCCTACTACTTTATGCTTTTGTCAGTCTGAAACCTTGTCTTCCAGTGTATATCAAACTACGGTACACAATAAATCAACACTTGCATCTGTACAGCTATATATTCTTTCTGTGGCTTTAAATATTTTTATAATCACGGGTGTGCTAGAGGACTCAGGGGACCCTTTAAAGCCAGCATTTGAAACAGCTGAATGAAGACTCAGAAAACCTGTGTGCTATGCGGCTAAATTGCAGAAAAACTTCTCTGAACCTTTGGTGTGTGTCAGGGTTTGATTTTTCTGGAAACTACGTTTAATTTTACAATGATCAGTTTCTACAGCAAGAGCTAATCCTGTGTTTCCTATGATTGTAGAGTGTAAAATGTAGGATGTCTTTTTCCTCCCTGCATTTTTGAAATAGGAAGTAGATGCAAAGTTTACAAGAGACCACAAACCAGCCCACAACCTCAAGGAAATGGACGATACACACTTCAGTTACTTCCTTGATTCCTAAGGAAGGAATGGACTTGTTCGATTCTTACTATTACTATTAAACTCTAGTTAAAGCCAGTTACTTTCACGAAATTATGGACTATTTGAAAATAGACACCATAAATTCTACGGTGGTCTCTGGGCAAAATGATGGCTCAAGTCTGGCTCTGGAAAGTGTGGGGGACTCACCACCATGAGAGGGAGCAGGTAAAAAAAAAAATATTGGTGTTTGATTACTCTAAAACTACATGTAAAAATTTCAATAAGTCATTTTTTATTGAACAACTTAAACCAGGAGTCCTGAGACATTTGAAGTATATATCTTCAGAAACCCTTCCTCACCAGCATCCCACATCCCTTCCCACCCACCCTGACACACTTGGACACAGTACATTTCTTGTTTTGTTTCACACAAGAGAGTGAAAAGACACCTCATAAAATGGGAGAAAATCATATACCTCATAAGGAGTTAACAACCAGAATATGTAAAGAACTACAACTCAACAATAAAAAACAGCCCGATTTAACAATGCACAAAGAACATGAACAGATATTCTTTCAAAGAAGGTATACAAATGGCCAATAAGCACATGAAAAGATGCTCAACATCACTAGTCACTAGTCATCAGGGAAATGCAACTGAAAACCACAATGAGCTACCACCTGACACCCATTGGAGCGACTATTAAGAGTAATGGAGGAGACCCAACATGGCGGAGTAGAAAATGCTGTGCTTGTCTCATCCCATGAACATGTCAAAATTACAACTAACTTACAGAACAATCAACCTGAAGGACCATCTGAAGTCTGGCTGAACAGTAGTTTTCTAACTAAAGACATAAAGAAGCCACATCAAGACTGGTAGGAGAAGCAGAGATGTGAAATGAGCCTCAAACTTCTGTGGCGAATGAAAATTGGGAGGAATATCTTGGCCACAGAGGTTCCTCCCACAGGAATGAGGATCCCAGCCCCACACCAAGCTTCCAGCCCAGAGCACTGGTGCCGAGAAGAGGAGCCCACACAACATCTGACTGTGAAAAACAGTGGGGATTCTGAATGACCAGGTGGGGTGGAAGGCGACGGGAAATTTAGCTATCCTCTTAAGGCCCACGCACAGACTTGCTTGCTCGCAGGCACTTACCTTGGGCTCCCGCGGAGAGGCCGTGACTCAGGGGTGTCAGAGGCAAATGGGGAGCAGACTGATGTGTGCAGCTTCATAGTGTGGGCTGGAGGACAGTCAGCATTTCCCCTGCAAAGCGGCTCCCTCCTCTGCAGCCAGACAGGCAGCGGCCATCTTTAATGTGCCCCACCCCCTCACAGCCAACTCTGAAGCTGATTGGCCTGGTGAGCTCCACTGTTTCACCCTACTGACTGACTGGGACTCTGCCCCACCCAACTCCCTCAATGTCGGAGGCACTTTCCCATCAGCAGCCAGCCCCACCCACATCGCACTCCTTCTTGGAAAACTATCCAAGTCTGCAGGCCCCAGGCAGGCAGTGACTGGCCTCGGTGTGCTCTGAGACTTTTGCTGGGTAGCTCCAGGCTCAGCACTGATACCAAACTAGAGGCTACATTAACCTGGTGACCACAACTCTTCCCCCTCTAGTGACTCCCTGACACCCTGGCTCACCCAAATCATGTACCTCAGGAGGTTTTATCAGGGGCCAGCAGGTGGCAGCAGGTCTCAGGGTGTCATGGCTTTTTGTAGAGCTACCCCAGGGCCAATACTTGTGGTAGACATCCTCAGTATGCAGCATGGTCTCTCCCACGTGCCTCCAGTGTTAGCACAAGCAGTGAACAACCACGGATCTTTGTAGCTTCTACGAGGTAGTCCCCAGCCAGTCACAGGCAGTGGGTGACCTGGACCTGCACCAGAGTCCCTCCCAAAAGACTCGAGGACCAACATACTTGGAGGTTGGTCTGGCTTCAGACCACAGCAGAACACCACCCGATTAGCCCTACAAGTGGCACACCCAAAGGGTGATCTCAACAGGCACCAGAGCCCATAGGGACAACTCTCACTGTGTGGAGTAAGTCCCCTGCTCAGTAGCTTATAAGCTGTGGACAAGGCCAAACCTCACAGCCAATCAGCCTGAGGGTCAATCCCACCCACTGGTGTGCCAATAGAAATCAAGACTCAACTATAACAGGAGGGTACACACAACCCCACACTGGGACACTCCTGGAGCACCTGGAGCAGGTGACCAGAGAGACTGAGCCAGGGCCCCACAGGGCACCTACTACAACCATCCGGCCAAGGCTGGGAGACATAGCAGATTTACTTAATACATAAAAACAAACATAGGGAGGCAGCCAAAATGAGGAAACCAAGAAATGCATTCCAAATGAAAGAATAGGAGAAAACTCCAGGAACAGAACTAAATAAAATGGAGACAGCAACCTACTAGAGACAGAGTTCAAAACAATGGTTACAAGAATGCTCAATGAACTTAGTGAGAACATCAACAAAGAGATAGCAGCATAAAAAGGATATAGAAACCATAAAAGAGAACTAATCAGAAGTAAAGAATACAATAACTGAAATGAAGAATGCACTAGAAGGGATCACCAGCAGACTAGTTGAAGCAGAGGATTGAATCAGCCATTTGGAAGACAAGGTAGCAAAAAACACCCAATCAGAAAAGAAAAAAGAAAAAAATAATAATAATCCAACAAAATGAGGATAGGTTAAGAGACTTCTGGGACAACATCAAGTGTAACAACATTTGCATCATACAGGTACCAGAAGGAAAAGAGAAAAAGCAAGGGATTAAGAATGGATTTGAAGGGGCCAGCCCGGCGGCTCAGGCACTTAGAGCTCCATGCTCCTAACTCTGAAGGCTGCCGGTTCGATTCCCACATGGGCCAGTGGGTTCTCAACAACAAGGTTGCTGGTTCCAGCTGCTCGAGTCCCGCAAGGGATGGTGGGCTCCGCCCCCTGCAACTAAGATGGAACATGGCACCTTGAGCTGAGCTGCCTCCTGGATGGCTCAGTTGGTTGGAGCCCAGGCCCTCAACCACAAGGTTGCCAGTTCAATTCCTCGACTCCCGCAGGGGATGGTGGGCTGTGCCCCCTGCAACTAGTAACGGCAACTGGACCTAGAGCTGAGCTGCACCCTCCACAACTAAGACTGAAAGCACAACTTGAAGCTGAACGGCACCCTCCACAACTAAGATTGAAAGGACAACAACTTGACTTGGAAAAAAGGCCTGGAAGTACACACTGTTCCCCAATAAATTCCTGTTCCCCTTCCCCAATAAAATCTTAAAAAAAACACACACACAAAAAAAACAATGAAACTAATCAAAAAGTCCCTTTAAAAAAAAAGAATGTATTTGAAGAAATAATGACTGAAAGTTTTCCTAACCTGGCAAAGGAAATAGACATACAAGTCCAGGAAGCACAGAGTGTCCCAAACAAGATCAACCCAAACAGGCCCACACCAAAATACATTATAATTAGAATGGCAAAGGTTAAAGGCAAAGAGAAAATCCTAAAAGCAGCAAAAGAAACTAGTAACTTATAAGGGAGTTTCCATAAGATTGTCAGCTGATTTCTCAACAGAAATCAGGACAGAAGGAATTGGCACAAAATATTCAACGTGATGAAAAGCAAGGACTTACGACCAAAATTACTCTACCCAGCAAAGCTGTCATTTAGAATCGAAGGACAGATAAAGATCTCCTCTGACAAGAAAAAGCTAAAAGACTTCATCACCACAAAACCAGTATTATAAGAAATCTTAGAGGAACTTTTTTAAGATGGAAAAAAAATCAAAATTAGGAATAATAAAATGGCAATCACTACATATCTATCAACAATTGCTTTCGATGTAAATGGATAAAATGTTTCACTCACAAGACATAGGGTGGCTGAATGGATAAGAAAATAAGACCCACAGTTGCTGCCCCAAAGAGGTTCACTTCAGATCAAAAGACACACAGACAGAAAGTAAAGGATGGAAAAAGTTATTTCATGAAAACAGACTTTAGAACAAAGGCTATAACAAGAGACAAAGAAGGACCTAGTAATCCCACTTCTGGGTATTTATCCAAAGAAACCCAAAGTGCTACTTCGAGGGGACGTGTGTATCCATATGTTCATTGCAGCATTGTATACAATGGCCAAGATGTGGTGGCAGCCTGGGTGTCCATCAGTGGATGAATGGATGAAGAGGAGGTGGTACGTATATAATAAGGAATATTGCTCAGCCAGGGAAGAGAATGGGTTCTTGCCATCTGCGACGGCATGGATGGATCTGGAGGATACTGTGCTGAGTGGAGTATGTCAAACAGAGAAAGACAGATGCAATGTGATTTCACTTATATGTGGCATCTAAAGAACAAAATTGACAAACAAGAGAGAAATAAACTCATCGATACAGAGAACATATTGATAGTTGCCAGATGGGAGGGTGTTGAAGGTGAATGAAAAAGATTAAGGGATTAAGAAGTACAAATTGGTAGTTACACAGTAATCATGGGGATGTAGGATATAGTATAAAGAATGTAGTCAATAATATTGTAATAACAGTGCATGGTATCAGATGGGTACTGGATTTGTTGGGGTGGTAGATGAGAGGGGGTTGGGGGGGCAGAGTGAAAAAGGTGAAGGGATTAAGAAGTACAAACTAGTAGTTACAAAATAGTCATGGGGAGGTAAAGTAAAGCCCAGGGATTATAGTCAATAACATGGTAATAACTATGTATAATGCCAGGTGCATCAGACTAGTCAGGGGCATCACTTCTTAAGTTATATAAATGTCTAACCACTATGCTGTATGCTTGAAATTAATATAAAATAATATTGAATGTCAACTATGATTGTACAATTTAAAAAGGGAGGAAAAGGTGAAGGGAAATAAGAGGCCAAAATTTCCAAGTATAAAACAAATAAGTGATGGGATGTAATGCACAGCATGGGGAATATAGTCGATAATACTGTGACAGCACAGTGTGGTGTCAGATGGTTGCTGGACTTATCATGGTGATCAATTCTTTAGGTATATAAATGTTGAATAACTATGGTGTACCCCTGCAACTAATATAATATTGTATGTTGGCTATACTTTAATAAAAATATTGAAATAAATTTTGAAAAAAGAAAGATATCAATCAGGACATATACCAATAGACTTCTATGATTTGTGCAGCTTTTCCTATGTGATCTTCCAAGAAACTGTTTTTCCATTTTCAGTAAAATATAATCTACTCCTGACAACATCACTCCTGGGTTTGAGCTTCATCTTTTTTTTTTTTTCATAGGGTGAGATGTGTTTGTGCAGGGGCCACTGGGGCAGTGGGAGAGCTGGCCACCAAATTGCAAATGCAGATGACACTGCAAGAAAGTGTGGAGACACTCTGTACAACTGTGGTTTCACAAACACCATCCTTAATTCTGAAAGCCTCTGCAACTTCTCAGGACCTTTCAGCAACGTGCAAGGCAGCTGCCATGCTCCCCACTTTCAGAATGCTGACGCCCAAGATCCACATGGGGTTGTAAGTGGTACCAAATGCCTCCGAGTGGCTTTGCCAGATGTGCGGTGCCCGGGTGTCCTCTGGGGCAGGCTGTGGTGAGGAATATGTGCCCCTGGGCTCCCCGTGGAGGGGAGAAAACATTATTTTTCATCTCCATCTGTGTAGCTGGGAGACTCCCTCCCATCCCACCCTGCCTACACATAGCCCTAGAAGCCAGATAAATGCAGCATGTTAACCAGTTCACCTATCACAAGGGTCTTTTATTTGCTGCTGACATTGGTTATCAGCTGCAGTGAGCCCTGTGTTCCTGCTTCCTGACCCAGCACGCACAGAGGACAGTCTCTGGGGATTAACAGGAAAGACCTGCCACCGGGAGTATTTTGTAGCTCTGTATGTGTGCGGATTGTTCTGTGTTCTAGGAGTCATTAAAATCACAAATGTAATTAATGTGCAGAACAGGCCTTGTGAATAAATCCATTCCACCCCCAATAATTGCTTTTAAATGCTGGAGCCATTCTCAGGTATCGGCCTTCCTCCCCTCCCTCACCACCTCCCCCAAACACTCACCAGGTCCTACACCGACCCTTTGTTCTGATGGCATATCAAAAATGCCAGACCTTTTCCCAGCCAGACCCTGTATAAAGTAGACCAATTTTCTGTGTGGCCAGCCTCTTTAGTTGCATTTTTGGCAGATTAAAAACAAAAGATACGACCAATAATAATCATAAAATACTGTACTCGCTGTATGCTCTCCCTCAGGCTGCAGTGCAGACACAACTGCCCAGCCATACATCACTCAGAAATGTTTTACCGATCTTCTGGAAATATGTCATCATTTAGGAGTATTATATATCTTTCTAAAATCACTTAAGATTTATGATGGTGCCTTGAATTCCTTTGAACTATCTGCTTCACACTTCTGAACACCAAAGAAAGAGGAACGATTGCTATTTTAAGGAATTTGGAGCAATGGTTACAAAGAGGCCAGAGACCAGAAAACGTCCTGAGATTAGACACAAGAAAAATGAGGGTTGCTGGAACCAAGAGGAGTGTCTAGGATTCTGAGGGACCCCACCCTCCCCGTCCCCCGCCCCTTGTCAAATCAGCCACCACGTGTAATGAGCCGTGCTAGTTCCGGTCTTACCTAATCATATCCATCACCCATCGCTCTTCCTACCTTGAGATTCCTAAAGGTTCGTGGGAATGGTGATTTCAAACTAAATCTCTTGCCAAGGATGCTTTTTGAATTACTTAAAAAGTCACAGAACTGTGGAGGGATCTGCCTCTTGGATGGATAAATCTTCAGGATAAATGGAAGGGATGTGTAGAGGGGTTTAGCCAACAGACAAATCAGCAATAACCTATCTGAAAAAGTGAGTAACCTCCTTAAAAACGACCCTGGTGTAAGGCCTCTGTCAATGTTAGTGGTGCCACCTCCCCATTAGTCCCCCACAGAATGGTTTCCAAGAAGCTCTGGTAGTGCTTTCATCAAAATAAATGGGCCCCTTTCTGTGGAGGGGATGCTGCTCGACCTCAGAGTCCAAGGCAAGGCGTGTTCCTGTGGTGTGGGAGCCATAAAGGACTGTTGTCACAGTCTCTCTGCCTGCCCTCCCTGTGACCAATTACCCACAAGTTTTAAAATGTCTGCACAGGGTGAGGATGTTGTCAGCACCTTTAGAACAGATCAGAGTTAACTGACCTTGGAATTGAATGGAGAGAATTAGCCTCATCAGCAAGAATCAAGAAAGCTAACCTGCCTCTAAATTGATCAAGGTCATCACTCAATGAGAGGCTCCCAAAATGAAAAGCAAACGCGATACATCATCAGCATCAGAGAACAAGACTGACCAATCAGGGACTTTCATTCTGGGTTGGGTATCGGGGTTCTCATTTGAGCCCAGTCTTATGATGAAGGGAATGAATGAAATATATTTTCTCTTGAGAGCCAGCAGATGCCCATATAAGGTCAATTTTCTTCTGGAGAAAGTCCCAGGAGCTCTTACATTACCCTCCAGAATAAGCACGTCTTCTATTTAGCAAGCACGTAAGGCTGCTCCTTGAAATAACAGGATACCTGGAGATGGGATGCCATCGACAGCAGATGATGCTCAACCCTGAACCTCATTTCCCCCTCCTTGGCCAGTTTCTGACCTTACCCAGTTCCTGATGAGAGAAACACAAGTCTAGTTCAATGGGGAGAATGAAGGTGACGCTGAAGGGGAAGTGAATGTCGAGTGCATTTTCCCTAATAAGTCAGCACAAATACTTGCTTAATGGAAAACATGTTTAGCAGCTGGGCCTCTAGAGTGTCCGGGAGCATTTTTTAACTTAAGCCACTCAGTACCTCACATTGCATTTTGTATGTATGTATATTGGCTTAATTTCAAAGGGCAAGGGAGACAGGTGAACATCTGCAGGTAAGACATTCACTTGCCGAAACTGAGCCAACATCTAATCTCTCAAAAAAAAAAGAAAGAAAAAGTAAAAAACTGACAAACTCTGGAGTTCTGGAGTTCTTCTCAAACTTGGTGAGTCTTCAAGGGGATCCCGCACTGGTCGGCAAAAATGACTGAGGCAATGGCCTCTGGCAAGTATGAGGTTGCCTCTGTGACCTCCGGGGGTCTCCAGTTTCCCAGTGAGGCCTCCAGTGCCTTCAAAAAGTTTTTTCTTTTTTTTTGGGGGGGGTGATTTTTTGTTGTTAAGAGTTGATTATTGCTTTCTGTGGGAGGGTTACTCTAATGCATCACCATTATCAGAAACAGAATTTCCCTAATCATCATTTTAAATCTGGAAATTCTAAAGGTTTTATAGAACTTTAGGCCTCCTGTCAGTTCTTTCATGAGACTGCAAACTTTCCATCCAAATGTATTATTATTTCTATACAATTTAATCGTTGCTCCTCTACTTGTTCTTACCACTTACCTGAGTGAAGCACCTGTGCATAAATTCTTAAAATGTATTGCTATTGATTCAAGTTGAAGTTATCTTCTTTATGAAATGGGAAACCTAACAAGTATGCAAATCACATCACTGGAGCTATGCAAACTTGGGTGCTAGAGAAAATGAACCTCTCAGAAGGAAATCTTTCTTCTTTCATCATATAATATATGCATATCTGTGTATATGTATAGCTAATTTAGGAAACCAGAGTTTAGTTAGCTGCAAGTTCATATGCCTAAGGAGAACATTAAAGTTAGTGCCAAAACTCTAAAATATACCCAAGATACTTTTCCAAGTTTCTCCACTCTATTCTGTCAAAGCCACAGATTCCAACATAACAGTCCAAATATGCACTGTCCTTTTTTCACTCTCCTCAAAGTGCTGTTCACTTCCCCAAACATTCCTTGAGACAAACAGGTACATGGATGTACAGCCACCCGTACCTGCGCATGCATTTCTCACCCATGTTCTCACTTTCGTAAGGAGTAATGTTCATCCTGGGTCCACTCCCTGTCACAGAGTCCTGCACAGCAAAGGCAGTCCCCTACCACAAAGCCAGCCCTACTGCTAGTTGTTCGTAACCTCGTGTAAATAATTCACCGAATGTTGGCTGGAAGGGAGTAGACTGGTTAGCAAAGAGATCTCAGGTACTTCCCAAATCTGAAAAGAAGGTACAGGAACAGCCTCATGGATGAACACAAACTGGATGAAACTGGGAAGTTTTTGCCAGGAAGAAATTAGAAAGGCTTCTGCAAAGAAACTGAAGCCCCATGAATACTCTATGGCCACCCTGTGATTTATCGTCACCTCTACTTGTAACTCTAACCTAACAATGTGTCATCTTTACTTTTCACGTTATTTATTTACAAGTGCATTTTCAGTATCAACCCCTTCATTCATTCATCCTAATGTGTGGTCTTTTCCAATGTCTACTTACCATTTTAAATACTTACTATAATTTACAGGGCTTTCTTGAATACATCCAAGGTATATTATATGGGGCTAGCTTAATGGAAAGTCTTGTATACCAAAGCAGGAAAAAAAAAAGTTTAATTTATGACAGCTTTGAATTTTGATCATAATTTCCTCTTGGAGACTGATTCCTACAAAGCAATACCAAGACAATTTTTTAGAAGTAATCAAAAAAGTAAAACAATAAATGCTGACCTTATTAGTTTTCTTTTTTTCCTGAAAGCTCAAACATGTTCCATTCTGGGATTATGCAGATTATACTGAACTGCCAAATAGTTACGGTTTTTATAACTGTTCTTCAGATAATTCTATTAGCCTACATTTTAGAAGCATTTTAGTCACTAGAAATTCTCAAGTTTATATGTTTTTCTTTTCACCCTAAAGAAATTGTCAAAGGTTTACCTCCACTCAAGATTTCAAACACACACACACACACACACACACACACACACACACACACACACAATATGCATGGAATTATTTTAAAGTTACTAAAAATTATACCTAAAGAAGAACCATGTTCTGTGGATCTTTCATGGGACCCCCTGGTTGCAACCCACATACTGGAGTTGTCTCAGCTGAGTGAGAGAAAACTCTTCCAAGGATTTTCACAGAGTGATGGGGACATGAAACGTCCCTCACGGGAGTCAAACAGTCTCTCAAAAGACTTCTCTGCTCTTTGTTCCAACAGCATGAACCACATCAGTTGCTGGCTCACCTCGGTCAGGGAAGCTCACACTTGAAAGACACACACATGAAGAAGAAAACAGCCTTGAGTGATGGCCTTCGAGTTGGAAAGAAGATGAGACATCTAAGGACACAAACAGCTACAGGGAGACATGGCAGCAAGTGTCTTCGGGATTACAGCTTGAAGATGGGCTGTGGGAGCCCAAAGGAAAGAGGCCTCTTAGGAGACCACGGAAAGCTTCTCGGAGGAAGTGGTGTTTGAGCTGGCTTTCGGGTAGGAGAATTGGGTGCTGCAGGCAATAGTCAGGTAAGCTGAGACCAGAGGGAGGTTTTATGAGGGTGAGCGAGGTTTGACACAGCTACAAAGTAGATTTGGACCAGATGCGTAGGTCACAGTCCTAATTTAAGATATTTTGGCTTATTTTTGTAACCAATGAGCAGCCCCTGCAGGTCAGAGTGCTGTCTGAATATAAGCATGACATGATTTAGAACTGGGCATCGGGTGATGCTGGAGAAATAGGTGGCTTGGCAGAGAGGCTGCTGAGTAACCACTGGAAACACATAGTCATCAAGCGCATTCCAGGGCCTCGCTTAGGACAGACAATTGGGATAGAAAAGTGTGAGTGAGAAAGGGCACAGAGCATTGTGAAGTTAGAACTAACAGGAACGGAGGGGAGGGAGATGGTGACTAACACTGACTTGTCCCGAGAAGGCTGGAGATGCCATCAACAGAAACAGGCCAATCACAGAAAGTGGGAGGTGGAGGCTGAATGTGCAGAGGCCCGGTCTCTGGGGTTCACAGGAAGTTTTGCCTGTAGTCTGCACAGAGCCTGTCGTATGCTGAATGAAGTGACTCAACCCTGCAGGGGAAGTGGGAAGAGACTGTGGGACAGGTAGGGTGTTAGAGTGGGAGACGGGGACACAAAGTCAAGGTGGCCATAACCAGTGTCGTGGTACCGGGACAGAGATGCCAGCCAGGTCAAGGCATTTTGAGGGGCTGAATGCCAACCTAGTGCATGGGTCCTCGAGAACAAACAGCTGCTAAACAGCCCAGGTTGAGTCCTCCCCCCTAGCAAGCATGGATCCGTGTGTACACGCGTCCAACATGGGAGTGTGGGGAACCATGGTAAACTGGGTATGTAAACTCAGAAAACAGAGTCTGCCATGAAGTCTAGTAAGACACCACAATCAAAGATGGTGTAAGAGCCTAGAAGGAAAAATCAAGAGCAGGGACAAGTCACAGGCAAAAGTTACCTGTTTCAAGGGGTGTGAAAGCCAGTGAGAGTGACACAGACGGCAAGTGTGCACCCAGACTGTTCCCAGCACTGTGGGCTCAGCTCATCCATCCTCAGTGCTCTGGAGCTGAGATCTTAAAAGGACCACGTCTGCTCTCTGACACTCACACCCTTAGAGTAGGAATAACCTCATCGACCCATGACCTACCTTCCCACTGTCCCTTTCGAAGCATCAAGCCAGCAGTCTATACTTCTCTACACCGGATGGGGTCTCGCTGACCACTGGAGGGAGGACGCAGGCCAGATGTAATCCAGACTGCACATGCTGAGAGCTCTCTTAACAGCTCCAAAGCCACGTAACTCCACTGTGCTTAAAAAGACTCCTTTTCTAGGACAGGGTAGAGAACAGCTTTTCTTTCCTGCAAGAGAGTTAATAAGGTTTATTCTTTATTTTTAAGGGACGGAAAATAAGAGGAAGTTGAAAGTGAGAGCTTTGGGGGCACCACCAATCCTTCAATATGGCAACAGTATTCTCCAATCAAGCAGGTTACCAGAAACACATGGACTTTCTTCAAAAGAGCCCATTCTCTAAGTAGAGAAGCACCATAGAGAAAACAGGGGTCATTTAACTGAGACTCTCCTGAAAGGCCACTGATTATTAGTCATCCACTGGCACTCTGCCCATGAATCACAGGATCTTTTATTCTTATGCCTCGTAATAGGTGTGGGAGAAGTCCGACTGACACAAGAAGATGGTAGCATGACATACAAAAGTCACCAAATGGCATTTTTAAACACCTATGTATGGTTATGGTACTGTCCTCAGGACAATACAGGAGGAGAGAGGTCTGTAATGTCCCTTCCCCTGTGTGGGTGACGATGTTTCTGCAGCTTGCCCACATCCTGTCTAGTCACAATGCTGCGATGAGGAGCCAGGGAGGTGAGACTTGAAGGGGTACAGACATCTAAACCCGGAATGAAGAGAGGGAGGAAGGAGGGCAAACAGGGCGGCGGGAGAAAGGTGAAAGACAGTGGAGACACCAGTGATTCATCTGGTCTTCTGTCATCTGGTACTGGTCTTCCCTCAGCCTGTGAACAGTTGCGTTGCCACGTTCTTCTGGCTGGAGGACAAGCCTGGTCTAAGTTTGTAAAAAGAATTTTCAGCAGATGCACTAAATATAGTCAGGCAAATATTTCAGCACAATTCCTAATTGTTTGAAATTAATTATCTAAAATCCACTGAAATATAGATTACCTTTACTTAGGTCTTTAGCTACAATTGATTCATAAAGCTGTTTAAAATTAAAACCTTGGTATTTTCCATATTAATCCATAGAAAACCTTATTTTAAGAAATTTTAAGTGATTCTTCCAGAAACTAATCTTGTCCCAGCAAATGGTCCTGATTTTCTTACAATGAGAGTTCACACCTTGTCTCTTCACTTTGGCCTTGCAGTAACTGTGCCCATTTGCAGGAAAGAAAACTGAGGTCATGTGGTAGGTGGTTGGTGGAGCAAGGGCTTTAGATAATCATGCGTCTCTGGATAATCATCCGTCCTCACCTAGGATGGCAGATATGTAGGACGCGGTAGAAAACCATACCAGAGCCGAGCTATGACTTGGCATAAACTCAGAGTTTTTTAGAAAACTATATTTTGTTTTCTGTTGGTCATGACTTTCAAGTTGCTCTCATTACATCCACAAAAAAGGAATTACCATGGTTTTATCCTGTAGTGACCTTATTTGCATATGACCTTCACGAAAACATGAGATTTAGGATTTTTTTGCTCTAAACCCACCTGGCAGAGAGTGACCTTGGTTCTTTCTCTGAACTGATCTCCATTGTCCCAGACAAGGGCCCTCTCCCTCACTGGGTTTGATCTATTCCCTCTCACCACCACCACCACCACCACCACCATCTTTCAGCAGGTGGAAGATGGAGGACCTGTGGGAAATTAAGGTAGTTTTTAGGCTTTTCTGTTTTGTTCCTTTAAATTACCAACTATGGAGAAAAAGGCTGAGAATTCTAGAAGTTACCCTGCATATATCTGCTGTCACAAATTAGAATCTGTCGGGAAATGGGTTTCCTAGCTCCCTTTCGGTTCCTCCGTGCAGGTCTGGGACTCGCTCCTCTGTTACTGCCACACGTGTTCCCCCCCTTTCCTTGCCCACGGCGTTGATGTGAAGTCTGCCAGCGTGGTCCACACTGCTCTCTGGGGAATGACTCTTGTCTCCCAACTAGACAGGGAAGCTTGCTTAGGGTGAAACCGTGCTGCTCTGTTCCTTCTCACACCCCTGAGCTACTGATCTGTTGATTTTCATTTAATACAAATGTTCATGTTCACAAAACAACAAATATTTTATTAGGCACTGATGTGTCTAGCATAGTAAGCCCTATTCTGGGCACTGTTGCTCAACTGCCAACACTGTTCTATGTCCATCATATGCTTCTTCAGGCCAGGGCTAGGTGAGCAAGTCTCCATCAGGCACCTTGAAGAAGCTAGAGTATATGCATATCTACCGTGGAGATGACCTAGCATTTGGTGACTTCCATTGTCCATGAAAATTCCCATGGGGATGCACAAGAACTGCAAGAGGCCACTGTGTGTGTCTCTTGGTTACTATTCCTTCCCTTTGATAATGGTCTTGGTATGTGAACTTCTTCCTAGGATGGAGCTAAAGCAACATCACTCACTCAGCCTTCCATCCTGCCATTCTGTGTGGCCCTTCTCCCATCAGAATCTCTCTCACTTGAATAATTATATGAACAACCCAGGAAGCCCAGATTTGAAATTCAGTGAACAAAATGTTAGACTTCCATGGAGGGTCTCAACAGGTTAGAGGAAACTTCCTTAAAAGTCAAATGGGGAAAGAAGTTTCTATATTTTGCCTAGGGCCCCAAAAGAATTCTAGGTATTTTTTTCATTACAGTATACGAGGTCTGACAATTAAGTTCACGAACTTGTTGCAACGATGTTGCTAACATTTACATATATATATATATATCAGAGGGATTATTCATTATGGATTTGTAGTACCAACTGAACAAACAGTTAACCAAGTTTACTATTTGGAAGTGCGGAATAGGCTGCATGAAAAAGTTAGACGACCTGAACTTTTCGCCAACAATTCATGGCTCTTGCATCACGACAATGCACCGGCTCACACAGTACTGTCTGTGAGGGAGTTTTTAGCCAGTCAACAAATAACTGTATTGGAACACCCTCCCTACTCACCTGATCTGGCCCCCCAGTGATTTCTTTCTTTACCCAAAGATAAAGGAAATATTGAAAAGAAGACATTTTGATGACATTCAGGACATCAAGGGTAATACGATGACAGCTCTGATGGCCATTCCAGAAAAAGAGTTCCAAGATTTCTTTGAAGGGTGGACTAGGCACTGGGGTCAGTGCATAGCTTCCCAAGGGGAGTACTTCAAAGGTGACCATAGTGATATTCAGCAAAGAGGTATGTAGCACGTTTTCTAGGATGAATTCGTGAATTTAATTGTCTGACGTCGTATATAGTAGTATTTATTTAGATTCAGGAACAAGTTCACAAAAGCATCTTGCTATCAGACCCAAAGCTTTAGTTTTGAAGACATTGTTATACATTCTCATGTAACATCATTGAATCTGAGAACAATTTGATAAACCTCAGAACTCTCTACAGCTTTCGAAGTGCTATGGTCTGAACATTGTGTCCCCCTAAAATTCCTGTTAAATTCTGATGATGAGTGTGGTGTTATTAGAAGGCGAGGACTTAAGGGGACAATTAGGTCATGAGGATGCCTCTCATGAATGGGATTAGTGTCCTTCTAAAAGACACCCCAGGAGTCCCCTGTGAGGACACAGTGAGGAGACTGCCATCTACGTCCTGGAAGAAGGCTGTGACCAGAATCCGACCACGCTAGCACCGCGATCTCAAACTTCCAGTCTCCAGAACTGTGAGAATAAATGTCTGTTGTTTATAAGCCTCCCAGTCGGCGGTATTTCGTTACAGCAGCTGAACAGCCTAAGATAGGAAGATTCCATCAGCTTTTATAAAATAACACACAAATCCTCCAAGGTTGGCAACAAAGAGGAAAACTCCATGGGGACAGGCGAGCCAGATGCCATAACACCAGGTCTTGTGTCCTGAGTCAGTCATCAAGGAGATGTCCCCCTGGCTACTGCAGCAGCCACTGGGAGCAGAACTGTGCACACAACGCCCCTCCTCCCTGTACAGCCGCTGAGACCAGAGGGGACATTTAAACAAGGCTCTGAAGACGGGCCTGGAGAGCCAACGGGAAAGGAACAGAAAGGAACTGATCATCGCAGTTCGTTTACGGGCCATAACGTTGGCTTGTGACAAGACATCTGCCCGCCGAGCCCCACACCCACAAGACATCTGCCCCTGACTCAGAGTCCTCACTCCCACACCTCCAACTCTGCCAAGTCCAGCTTGAGGTGTTGTCCAGGTGCCACTGCCACACCCACATACTCCACCTACTAGGAAAACTCAACCTGCCCTCCTCAAAGAAAGTCTCTTCTGCATTACAGGGCAGAATAAAAGTGGCAACAAATTTCTCCATTTCTTAATCCCTGTTCATTAGTGAACACACTGTGTACTGATCACACATGCCATCATATGGGTATTTCATTTACAGAGGTGGTGAGGGTGGTCAGTAGCTTCTGGAAGAGAAGCAATGACTCCTCATCTATGACTAGTTATAGATCAATAAGTTTGAAATCCTGAGACAAAATTTCTGGAAAATTCACCTCGATCCTGTTCACTGCAGGAGAAATAGATTCCTATCCAGGCCTCCGGGAATGCACAGGTTTCACACACAGCATCTGTGACCGTGAAACACAGACACAAAGGGCAGGCAGGTGGCCCTCATCTCCTGCCTCCGTATCGCTCTCCGCTGCTTCCCCTTCTAATGTTGTAAAGGTAGGGCCTTCAGGAGCTACTGTCCTAAACAAATATGACTGATCCTCAGGCAGGGTTTAAGAAGCTGGTTTTGCGCATTCTGTGCATAATAGTTGAAGGTGGAGTTGGAGTCCCTCTAACACTTCATAAATGTCCTCAGTTTTCATTTGAGAAAGGAGAAGTTTGGTAAACCACCGTGGTTCATGAATTAACCCTTGGTCAGTGTTCATTGGTTCAGTCTCCAGGCCTCCTGCAAAGGTTGTGTGAGGGGCTCGTGACTCAAGAAGTGCTCGCTGGGGAATCAGCGGAGGCAAAAGTAATACACCTGTAATGTCTCTGTGCACCTGTGCTACACGAGGCCTGAGATACAAAGATGAATGAGCCCAGGTCTCTCACTTCAGGGAGCGTCCAGATATACAGACCTCCCATGTTTCCTGCCTTCCTACACTCTTTCGTGCTTCCATCTTTCTTCAGGTCTGAGGTTAACTGGCTGCTGAAGAGAGTTCCTCGTATCAGTAGCTTAGAACGCTATTGAATTTACTGAATGACCAGGCCTGGGCCAAGTTTCAAAGGCCAGGGAGTTCACCTTCTGGGTCCTTCTGCTGTTCCATCGGCTGCTTCCTACCCATGAGCTAAGCATTTACATGCAGCCTCATCTATCTTCTCCATAAGAAAGCCAGTTGATAAACTAATTCACACTCAGGCAGGCTGTTGAACCACAAAATGTTGGCAAGGAAAACAACACTTAATAATAAATCAGCTGAGGGCCCAGTTTCAGTAGCCAGTAAGGACACGCTCTGGCGTAGGGAGATTCCCACGCTTCACGAATCATGCAGCATGGACACCAGTCATTAATGTGACGACAAAGACAGCCTGAGGAGTGAAACCAGAGGAACCCTCTCCTATCTTATCCCAGGCAGTGGAATAGGACTTTTTCTTTTCTGTTGGCCAGTGTTCACTGGATCAAGGACTATGTTTCTGATCAGATCTTCACGTGTAATTTCCTGTTGGAGCTTATGCTTCTGGAAGGTTTTATGCACTGGAAGTGTAGTGAGTGTCTTGTTTTTAAATTGGGTGTGCAATGAATCCAGACATCTCTAAATGGACTTTGGATAAACTTTGGTGTCCAGAGGAAGAGCTGGCCACAGGTTTCAACAGCATACATGGCATGTACTGGGAAGATGTTTGTCGGGCTGCGTGTGCACATTTGTGTCATCTTCCACAAGTATTTACTCCTCCCCTTTCTCAGGAGGGGATGACACATCCCATCCATTGCCCAAGTCCTGGTGGCCTCAGCCATTGTCAGGCTGGGCCCCGAGGCTTGCCAGGCTGATGGGATGTAAGGAAAGTGATGTGCACAGTACATCTAACAAAACTAAAGGATGAGACCAGTTGTAAACAGCAACCAACTAGTTGACCCATGTGTTCCCCGTCCGTGCCAAATCCTACCCCTAAAATGAAGATTTCTTCACCAACTAAGGCCATTTGTGAAAAGAATTTGGAATTTTATATCTCCTGTATACTTGAAATTTATAGATTATAGGATCATTTCACTTATCAAGATAGAAGTACGTAAGCCAATCAAAAATTAACTTTGAAACCAGAGGTGAACACAGTGCAGCCCATGTATTTATTAATCCGCTGTTTCCCCTGAAAGGGGCTGGAGCCAACTCTGTTCTCTGCACTTTTACTGGGGTGAGGTTTAGCGAAAAAGAACACAGGACAATCGACGTCCCCAGGGCCAGAGACCATCCACCACCTTCTTGTTGTTTGGCCTTTTGGCAAAGCGACGCCTCCAAACTTCTTGGCTCCCATGTTACAGCGGACGTCAGGGATCCTCCGGAAGATTGGGGGTGGGAGGATGCACGTCCTCACGCAGAGCCGGCTTTTGTGGGGCGGCCCTCATCAGAGCTCTTTCAATGATAGTTTTCTATATGAAACCATACTTATCTCCTTTTCCCAACATTTTTTCTCACCATAATTATACTAAAACAATTCTAGAATATTCATCAATCAGTTTGTAGCCACCTGGGAGAGTAGCAATACTGAATAGCTATCACATTATATTGTAAAAAGGAAATTGGGGCAGAAAAAAATTAACACTCATCCGTGATGGAGCATCAGTAACTGACATGATGAGGTTGGACCCCAGAGCTGGCAGCAGCCTCCTCCTACCTCATTCCCCCTGAGACGAGACCTGCAGAGCTCTGATCGCCTCTCAGAGCCAGTGACATGGGACTTTCTAATAGGCAAACCATTTCATAATGAGCCCCTCCTGGTCCTACAGTAAACAAGTCTCTTGGGAAGAAGGCCTAGAAACCTTAGCCCTTCTCTGAGTTGATTTCTAGAGTGAGTCCTGTTTGGCTTAATTAAGGTCTCTGTGTATCAGAGAGGTATACAGCTGGCTGGAAATGTTTTCAGAGGCCGATATTCAGACTGGGGAAGGGGCATATTAATTTATTTTTTCTTCCATAGATGAAAAATTCCTCCCTCCTCTTACTGTAGGTCTTTTGTGTTTTTCAATGCACTCAACCTGACTCAGAATCACCCAATCACATGGGCACCCACATTTAGCTACCAGCAGCAAGAACAGAGCAAAACTCATATTCCTCCTGCTCTGGAGATGTTTATAGTCTTTGTATCAAAACTGAAACAAGCAAATGAATGAAAAAATAAAAGCCTGGCAACAAACACCCTAGGAATAAGACTTCAATGGAAATTGAATTTCTTCCATATTCAATCAATATTTAATAAAGAGGGGGAAAGAGCTCGTTAGAAAGGCCCTCTTGTTTCTCCACAAGCCGTCTGTATGGGATTCCAGAATTTCAGGGAGCTAAGTCCCTGACTGGAAAGTTGTATCTTCTCTTTGCAGCCAGTGAGCACATATCACTTCCGAGAACACACCTCCTCTAGCCTTTGTCCTGGTCCAGACAGCAAAGGGCGGGCCTGCGAGCTGCTTGGGAAGTAAGGAGAGCCAAGCCAACTCTGCAAGCAGCTGGGTTGGTGGAGAGCTGAGCGATTATGCAGGCATATCCTTGAGTTTTATTTTCACTTTGAGCATCGCTAACTAGTCTGTACCAGTCACGGACTTACTGGGGGAAGTGCATTCTACATCATCGGTACTCTCTCTTCCTGAGCAGCGCTTAATGAGTCGAAGGCATTGGAAACTTGTTCCCAGCCAAGCCGATAACCGATGAGTTAAATGACATTTCATCCTCACATGCAGATTTCCTGCCCAAAGTGAATTATTTACAAGGTAGAGCTTGTGGGTTCCAACAATCAGCTGCCTGAGATTTACACCTACACTCAGTCTGTCCTCTCCTGCTGGGAGAATGTGACGTCCCCCACTGCCCTTTAAGATCTGAAGATTTAACAGGAACAGCCTTTCCCCAGGCAGACGCTCCCTTCTCTGGCATGGAACTGAAAAGGCTGCAAGGAGCGGAGCGGAAGCTGGAACAGTGAAGAAGCCATTCCAAGGCTGCTGCTTCCGGCTCTCCTCAGAGGACGTCTCCCGCAGGGTATTGCAAGGGGGGGAAACTAAGAAGAATTTAAGTTCTGGAGACCGTCCTGCCCCATTAGACGGGATTTTGTAACCCTGAGTTTCAGTTAATTAGTGTAATAATTTCCTCCAATATATGTGAAAATCCAAGTTTGTTCCTAACTAAAGTGCCGAGTCCAGAAGTGTGCATAGCCTTCTGGGGAACAGAAGGGTTGAAACATTCTTTCCTTTTCCCAGAATCTTTGGGGGTAGACAAGCCTCATGACTGACAAGGAAGATGGAAATATAACTAAGAGTCCAGAACCACACATATCCACCAGGGGAGCCAAAAGGTAGCTCAGAAACCAATTTAAATAAATTTGCATCTGCAATCCATGATAAAGGGAGCATTTCAAAAGGGTGCAGAAAGGATTGTGTATATGTTTTGTTTTGTTTTTTAAATAGTTAGAATGAGAATAATTGACTACCCATTTGGAAAAAAAATAAAATAAAGATTTCTACTTTATACCACAAACAAAAATGAATTCCTGTTAAATAAGGCCTACGTGTAAAAAATAAAAACCAAGAGTATTGGAAGAAAACATGGGAGAATATTTTTGTAATCCTTCAGTAGGAATAAACAAAATGAAACAATGGGCAAAATGACTACATATTTGGCTATGAAATATTATAATTTTTTTCCAATGAACACCAGACTAAACAAAATTAGAAGATAACTGACAGACTGAGGAGGGCAAACACTTACAATTAGGTATTAACAACCCACATTCAATAAATCCAACAGATTAAAAAAAGTGATGAAAGAGCCTCAGAGGGATAAAGAATATGTGTAGAAAAGAAGTACAAATGGTAAATAAAGCTGTGCAAAGGTGCTCAACCACACTATTGATTAAAGGAAAGGGGGGGTGAGTAATAAAATACCCTTTCTAAATGAGATTTTTAAATGTAATGTATTGCTAGTGCCCACCGCTATTGAGGACTGATGAAATAAGCATCTTCATAATGTCTGACAGGAACAACCAACTGGTACGAACATTTTGGGGCCCACTTTGCATTGTCCAATAAAATATTACATTTGCATTCCCTTTGACCATACAAGCTCACTTTTATGAATCTATCAAAAGATAAAAACATAATAAAGATCCATGTACCGGGGTGCTGACTGAGTCCTGTTTGTAATAGGAAACGTGGCCCACAGCCTAAACATCTATCAACAAGAAAATGGTTTAATAAATGATGATAGATTCATAAAGTGGAATGCCACACTTCCATTAAAATCTGGAAACAACCAAGTTTCCATCAATAGGGGGATGGTTAAATAAATTATAGTGTCACCATTAAATTGAATATTATGTAGCTATTAAAAAGAATGGGACAGAGCCTTATAGAGAGAGATGAAAAAATGTCTGTGCTTTATCAAGTAAATAAAGCAAGTTGTAGACAAATGATAGATGGAAAATAGATGATACATGATACATAAATGATTACATAAGTAGACTGATTGATTGACAGATAATAAATAGGTAGATAGAGTAATCTTATTTATTTAATTTTTTTAAAATTTAGTTTGTGTGTGCCTTAATCTGTTCAGGCTGCTATGAGAAATTACCACAGAATGTGTGGCTTAAACAACAAACATGTTTCTCACAGTTCTGGGGTCCGGGAAATCGAAGGTCAAAGCACTGGCAGATGCTGTGTCTGGTGAGGCCCTGCTTCGTGGTTTGCTGACAGCTGCCTTGTTGCCGTGTCCTGCCATGGAGGACAGCAGAGCGAGAGGCCTGTGTCCCCACTTTCACGGGGACATTCATCCCATCGTGACAACTGCACTCGAATGACCAAATCTAATCCTGATTACCTCCCCAGTGCCTCACCTCCAAATCGTATCACATCGGGAGTCAGGATTTTAACACATGCATTTGGGGATGCAAACATTCAGCCTATGACGCGCCAATGTAAGGAAATATTCATCCCACAGTGGTAATGGTGGGGATCTCTCAGAGTGAATTTGGAGGGAAGGATGTTCTGTGTGTGTTGTGTTGTGTGTACACTGTGTGTGTATGTATGAAAGACAGTGATTCCACAGACTCAAGACTCACGAACCCTAAGTAGCTCCATTTTGTTCTCAAGTGCTCACCTTCCTGCTCCAGGAAGATATTTCAGTGCACACTTCCCTCCCAGAGTGTTGGGTGGGGTGGAGTCCAACTGGCTTCCATTCAGCAGAGCAGAGACCCTCCCCACACCTGGTTGGGGATCGGGGCCTCTTCTGTCCCATTCTTGCTCCTGCAGTAGCACCCCATCGGCACAGAGGACGCAGAGCCTGCTTCTGCCACTCCTGGCTCACGTGTACCCACGGGACCCTCTGGGAGGCTGTCCCAAGGGCCTGTCTCTACTCCCTCTTTGGGCTCCTTATGCTCCGTCCACAGAGCTTCCCTCCATGCTCACATCCCCCAGATCTTCCTGGGCCTTTGTTACCTCCTTACAAGGGTATCCATGGGGCAAGAGGAGGAGCCGAGCACAGCGTCCAGGGTCAGGGACCCACAAGAACTGTGCGCGCCTCTCCCCATTCAGCCCCTCCGATTCTGAAATCTCCAAGAAATCTTTGTCTTATCAAGAGTGGGTGCATGGCTTTTACTCACTGGCCATTATAACAAATACATTTTTATAACATGAGCAATTTGTTTTCCCTGAATTCTAGACTTTGGGAACTCTAAAGCCAAGATTAAATTGTTTCCCTCATTGTTTTCTACCAGTGTCACCTCCTCCCTAAGCCAGGAATGCAAAATATAAAAGATAATTATGTGGGAAAGGACACGGAGTCCAGAAACAATCGGGGGTGTCGAAGTTGGGTTAAGATTTTTAACTACCCAGCAGCCACATGTGTGGATGCCCCAAGCCCCCTGTCCTCGTCTTTTTATTCTAGCATCCTTCAGAAACAGAAACAACATGACAAAAAGAAACGCGTGCCGGTCTCAGCGAGCGCTGAAGGAGTCAGCGATGAGGCAGGTGACGTGGAGGTTTTCCATACCCACCACCTGGGAGGAAACCTAGCAAGTTCTCATCACCATTTCTGTTCTCCGAAAGCCCTCCGGCCTCGGCACTCACCTGGGCTCTCTTCTCAGACCCTCCCCATCCCCAGGTGACCCTGCTTCTTCCTTCCTCCTCTGATATGCGGAGTGGCTTCCTCTCCCGGAGGCACCAGGGTATCAGCAAGGGAACATTTTAAGTGGAAAGAACAGCTTTGGGCCCAGAAGAAAAAAAGACAAAGGAAAAATGATTTCTGACCTGGGAGCAAGTATCACTGGGAGTCTGCACAGTGTGTTGGGTGCAGTATCTCCCTTGTCTCTGCTTAGTGTCGCTGGCCCTCCGCCCTCAGAGCCTGGCTTCTGGGACCCATGTGCGACACTATGTCACTGTCACTAGGGCACCAGCTTTCACAGGATTTGTGTCCCATGGGGGCCAAGACACTCTATTGCTGTTTGACATCAGAGCAACATGAGTGACTGTGTGTCCCGGTGCCCAGCGATGCTTCCAAACCCAGATTCCTTCTCATATGACAGTCACTGCACTAAACTTCTCACCAAATTCTCTTCAGCAGCCAACGTCACACCAGCACTCTTTCCACAAAACAGGAAGATCCTGCCAGAAAAAGCAGCAGGCAGCAAAATAGTCTTAGTATGTGGTTCAGGGATTCCCTTTCCTTCAAAATCCAATTAAAGGCTGGCAAATAGAAATCCTGTTCAACTTAGGTTTTACAAATCAGTTTCCTATTTTATTTATGGCTTCACTTTTAATTCACTGATGTTCTGCTCCCTCCCTCCCTCCCTTCCTTGTTTTCTTTCCTCCTCCCTCCCTTCCTTCCTTCACAGAATTGCCTGCACTCAACTAGTGCAGAAACTCAGAATGAAGCGATTGAGAACCCTTCTAAATTCTGTTTGTTTCAGAAGTACTTGCCATCTCTTGGGGGATTTGGCTTCCCCTGTTGGAGGCCAGATGGTCAGAACAGTGCTGAACCTGGAACCTTAAGAGGCTGTGGGTCTGGGGACATCTGGAAACTTGGATGCTTAGTGTCTGAGTTCATGCCAGGAACTAGTCACTCAGTCCACAGCAGCAGAACAAGTGTAATGATCCGATTTCTTAGAGCCACTGTCACCTTCATCTATATATTTGCTGGTGATTTATTAATATCTGTTCCACCTGTCTCAATCTGCTGGAGACCTTGTATTGTTGAATTCGTTCTATAGAGTGGAGAGAAATGAAGGGAGCAGATGGGATTATGACTTATTTTGTGATGTTGAATTTATAAAAAGATCTTTTGTCAGACATTGCACAGCAGTTTGTGGGATGAAATTGATCCTATGAATAAAATTGCTAACCTCACCTAAAACAGGTGCTTTATTTAAAGAAGGATCGATGAGGCTTGCTAAATATTATCTTTAGTGTTGATAAAAGCTTTTCATAATCTCAGGCTGCAAACATGGGATAAGTGGGCAGCTCTGGTGTAGCTGACAGCCGGAGACAGCTGATGACGTCACCCAGATGTCAGTGTGGCTGAGCCGGTCTCTAGGCTGTCTCCAGAATGTCAGTCCCTTCTACTGTAACTTGGAGTGGGAGAAAGGTTTGTTTCCAATGCGTGAGTCTACACTTTGGACACATCTCCCAAGGATCATCATTTGTGACTTAGACAGCAAATCACTTAGCTGTGTAACAAAAATCACTCTGGAGGCTGAAAGGCCACACCCCTTGGCTCTTGGCTCCCTGCCCAGTGGTCTCATGAGCTCCGACTTTAAGGGGAATGCTGACCGGCCTATTGTTTTGGTGCTGATTTTTTGTGGCAAGGTCCGTGCATGCGGTTTGCTTCACAGCTCACATGCACTCAACTTCCATCTGTCGCCCTTTGCACAGGGCTGAGAGGGGCTGCAAGAAGCCAGTCCATTGTACATTCTGTGGCCTTTAGGTTTGGGGGTCTAGCCTTGTCAGAGAGTGACTCCAAGACACCTAGCTATCCTGAACTCGAAAGTCCCAATATCATCTAACAGGGTTAATTTCTATAAGCAAAATCCTCAACCTCCCCAAACAGAAACATCTGGAAAGAAAACATGGTCATTGGATATCAATAAACATTAAATTTTATCCTATCATTGTTCATTACATTCACCAAAAATGTTTTCCCCCTTTTGTCTGAGTTTTGAGTCACCTAAAAATACAGAAGAATTATAGTAAATAACACATTTCTGTGCCATGGAACTTCATATTATGAATTCACCTTTCCTAAGATAAAAAGAACTTAAGGGGGAATCAGATTGTAGAGAGATCAGCAAAATGTTGCTCACTTTTTCAAAAGAGCTCTGTGAAGAGAGAGAAGCATTGTGACTTTTGCAATAAGAATGTCCGCTTTGCCCTTGCGTTTCACTCTTCCCCTTTCCTGTTCAGGAATGTTCTAGAGGAGAGTCACAGACGCCACCCAGTCCACGAAACCTGCCCTGTGAGTGGAAACAGCTGCCAGTGCAGAGCTTCTTCATTAGGACATCAAGCCTGTAGTCATATTTTCAATCGCTGCTGTAACTTCTCTCCTTACAAGTGCTTTCACTCATCCCGGGACCACCTAAGGCTCCGTGCGGTACACAGAGGCACAGTTTGAGACATTTCTGTGATGTTCTGTACATCAGACTTGCTAACAACCTGTCAAAGTCATCCTGACACCAAACTGAGAAGCTGATGGTTTGGGTAACATATTAGAGTAGATGAAAAAAACAGAAAAAGGTAGTCCTCATTACTGTAATAAAACCAGCAGAGACACACTGAGAATCAATTACTGATTTGTGACCTAATGAACTCAGTCCCAGTCAAATAGAGAACTGCACCGAGCCTCTTACATTATCAGATGATTTAGGATGGAGCACTGTCTGAAGTCGGCCACCAAGTCGAGGCAGATCCGTTTCCTTAAATCGTAGCTGACTTAATTACCTTGTTCCTGAGTGCAGAGATCAAATGGAGCAACTTAAGGTGCTAAAGCTCTGCGCCAGCTGGAAATGAAAAGGAAATAATTAACACCAACAAGAAGCTCGTCTAAGGTTGTGACACCTCCTGACAGAAGCGAGGACACTCAAAGTTACGGCGGGTGCGAAGTCCTTGACTCGCCCCCTCTGGCCGCCTTGGTGGATTGTCCAGGTTGGCTGTGGCAGCCAAACCTGAAGAGTCCCGTCAGATCAGCTGGACTCAGAAGTCACCATGCAGCCGGGGACCCGAGAGTGAACCGCCTGAGGATGTGTGTGCAGATGGCAGGGCTCCCTGGTACAAAGTGAGGGGACGATGGAGGCGTGACTCTTATTCCACAGACCACATTCATGTGTACCAGAGAAAAAGATTATAATGAAGATTCTAATTAAAGACACACACACACACACAGAGTTTTTGTCACTGATGAAACGTTTGTTTTTGTCTTTCATCTCCTAGAGACATGTCCAGACACTGCTGTCTTGCAAAACAAGTAGAACCCATGAGACAATTGTCCACAACCACACAGGTGGGCTGCCAGCTTATGGAAAGGCACTTGTTACCATTTTTTGAATTAAATTCTTGAGAGCCATTTTGCATCTCATTTGTCACTGTAGTGTCCTTCTGCCACACAGAGAGGTGGCAAGGACACCAAACCAAAATATGGCAGGCAACTCTGTCGCCAGACTAGGAGATAGAAGCCTGGTGACATGGTCCCCCAGTGTCAGGGAAGTCCACAGGAGCTGCAGCCCCAGTGACAGCAGTGCGGGCTTCAGGGCCACGCTCCCTGCCCCTCCCATGCAGTTCTAATCACCTTGCTGAGTGTCTCCATCACCTGCACTACTCCACAGGCATGCTGGGGAACGGACACTTGGCTCTGTCAATACAGAGCTCTGGGGAGTCAGCAGTGTGCCACTCACAGTGGGGTGAGGGGGTGAATCAGCCCTGCCAGCACCACGTGTGGCAACATCAGACTGATGACACTTCATGAAGGGGGTGAGAAATGATGACTCATCAGCGGGAAGCTTGCACACAAATGAGTCACAGCTGGAAGAGAATTGGACATCTGGGCGTTTGAGCAATGGGTTGTGAGGGTGGTGTGTCGGGGAGCAAGGAACCCCCACACACACTGCAGCCACACTCCATGAATTGGGTACAGGGAGGCGCACCCCCCCACCCCCCACAGACAGTAGACAAGTCACTGAAAGCATTGCTTCTCGGAGCCACATGTGCAGAAGCATCGCCTGGCTACATGCAGGTTCCGATTCACAGGTCGTGATTGTACAAGTCTATCAAGTCCCAGACGATGTTTCCAGCTGCCAGTCTGGGGACTGCCTTGGAGCAGCAAGACCTTAAAGACTGCTCCTCCTCACAGGTCCTTACCATAGGGCAGACCTCCTAACTAAATCCTATGAGGACAGTCATAGTAAGTCCTAGAGCAACGTGCCACCCCAAAGGCAGTGGACGGGGTCGGAGGAGCACCAGGCTCCTGGGCTGGCCCTGTCTTCAGGCCCCTTCAGGGCCCCTTATATAGGCAGGCCAATAGGTGGTGAGGCGTAGAGCAGATTTCCCCAGGAGATGCAGGGCAGAACCTGGTCTAGTCCCGGCAAGCACAGCACAGCGAGAGCAAACCCAGCCAGGCTCGTCTACCCGGCCCCCACTGCTCAGTTCCCTCGCTGTTGGTTGAGCATGACATGGGACCAAGGTACAGTCATGGAGGGTAATGTTGAAACCAGGAAACAGAGTGCTGACCATGAGGCAATGGCTTGTCCAAACACCTTGCATAATAGATTGATGGAGGTGTCTAATGGGCTCCTTCCTGAACTGCCAAGAAGAATTACATGACACCTAGAAATAAGATAAAGAGGGAAGGGCCATTTGGCACAGGCAGCCACCTTCACTAACCAGCATCTCTGTTGAATGAGAGCCAGGCGCCTGGCTGGGCTGCTGCGGCCACCAGGGAGAGCAGGCTGAGCCATCATTCGATGCTGCTCTGTGGCGTGCAGCCCTGCCCTCCTGAAGGCTGGGTGATTCATTGGATTTAATATTGTCCCGAGTCTCACTCCAGGGAATGCTGCAGGAACGGTTTTTTGTGTGTGTGGTTTTTTTTTTTTTTTTTTTTAAAAAAAAAAGCACAGTCATTAAAAATAATCTGTAGGCTCCATCCTATAAAAGAGCTTCTTTACCACCTACAGCGATAGCAGCCACATAGTTCAATTGCTATAGGGTCACTGGGTACCTGATGGTAAGGGCCACGTTGTGTATTGTTTCACCTTTACTCCCCCCTTATACTGAGGCTTCACCAGGATTAGGGCTAAAATCCTCCATGTGAAAGGCCCGGAATGGGAGATGCAGCCTCTTCACTTCTCCCCTCACTAACATGGGGCCTAAAATCACGTCCCCTTGGTGGCTCCCAAGTCCCTCCACGATGAGGCTGGTTTACAGGAGGGAAGAGGACGCTCTGGATGCTCTCCTTCATCACCAAAGCCCACACAACTGCCCAGGCAGACGTTTCCTGGTGTTTAAAATCTCTCCAACTTTCCTCTCCTTCTCTGCATTTCTAACTAGAATGGCTGCCACGGGAGTCATGTGCCCTCCCCCATCTTGACGGGAAAAGAAGTTTCTTTCTGTCTCAGCTTGGGCTGTTCCCACTGTTTTCTGATACCCACACGCGGTCCATCTCTTCCAGATTCTGATGCTCTTTCCCACTCGCTACCTGAATCAAATAGCCACACTTTTGCTTTTCCCTTCATGCTACAAGGTATTATCCTCTGAAACATAATACGTATGTGTTTTAAATTCCTTTCTGATTGCATTTAGACCTCAACCAGTACTTGCAGCTTCTACCTCCTTTAAGTTTAAACAGGACAGACAGCAAATCTCTGAGAGAACCAAGGGGTCGTTGATGTAATGATCTCCAAAGCAGGCCAACGCCTGAATGCAGACTTTTGGACGCTGACTTCCGGATGCAGACTTCCGGAATGCTTTAACCTGATGCTGACTTTGGTACAGGGAACTTCAGGAGGAATCTACCAACATCAAGTCCAGGACCGCAAGCCACTTATGTCTGACAGAAGCACCCCATGCACATGCTGGACAGTGCAGCTCTGCCCCATGGTCCTGTGCAGAGATAATGTTTACAGAAAACAAAAACGTGATTTAGGAAGCCCTCCGCCACCCTATGCACACAGAGGATTCAGTAACAGTGCACTTGCAACTCATGAATTTGTTTCCCCCAGAAGTGCCCTCAAGCTCCTCTGGTCACTCTGCACATCTCGCCCCTCAGGCCTCTGCCACCCACCAGACTCTGTGCCCAGGGCCCCCCAACCCACCGCACTCACCAAGGCTTTTCCCCCAGACCTCTACCGGGTCATGCCTGGTTGTGATGGTTTCACATTCCCAGTAACCCGCTTCAAAGAAACTTACAAGTAGGGAAGTGTTTCTTCAAGGTGTGTCACTTTCAAAAAAAAAAATCACATTTACCATTTTTCTTCTATGTTCATGGTAGTCCATGTAAATTGTAGAATATTTGTAAAATACTGAAAAGCACAAGAAAACTGAAATTCCCTGGTGCTCCCACGCCGGAGATAAGCATGGGTACCATTCTGTAGGCTCACCTTCCAGTCTTCCCCAATCCTATTTTTAAAATAACACAAGATGTACTATGAGACCTCTTGAAAGCTGCCACACACGAGCCTTAGAAAATGCTTTAGAATATTCTGTCCTTTCTGCTCTTTTGGAATTCTCTGCTTTAATCTCTTGGTCTGGGTTTTCCTCCTCTCCTCATTCCTCAGATAGTTTCTGGTCTTTTGTTCTGGGCCTACTTTTTTTTTTTTTTCCCAAGCCAGTATATTCGCTCCTTTGGCTTTAATTAATATTAATAGATGCTATTAACTTCAAATTTTGTATCTCTGGTTCTGAGCTCTCTCCCAGATGCCAGAACCCTGTCCAGTTGCCTCCTGGAGATCTGCAGAGTGTGGAGCTGGCGTGAGCCAACTAATCATGTCACTTCTTTCCAGGAGCCTGTTCTGCCTCGTCTCTGCTAAAGCGGTCACCCTGTTTCCAAGCTGGAGCTCACCCCTGATTCTGTGCTGTCCTTTCTTCATGTCCACGTAATTGCGAAATCACCTCAACGCTACTTCAGAAATCTCTTGCAAACCTCACCACTTCCTCATGCTGCTACCAGTGCCTTAGATCAAAACTGTCACCAATTTCTTCTTTATACTTCATTTTTCTAACTACAAATGTAATTCGTTTCCAGTAGGGAAAAAAAAAGTCAACACAAGGAATATCTAAAGGTGGCACCAAAAATTCTTTATAAACTTCACCTCCAAAATTAACTACTATTAATATATAGATGAATACTAGAAATTACTACCAAATGAGCTTACTGTTTTGTTAGATGCATTGTGGCCATGATGCTTCCCAGGTCCTTTTATATTTCCATACATCCATTTTACTTGCTACATGATATTCCATTTTATAATCAGTGCACTAGTCAGTTAAGCAACCCCTTAACACTGGATATGTATCAGTCAGGTTCAAAATAGAAAATAAAACCACTCTAAATATTTAAAACAGAGGAAATTCAATACAAGGAATTGGTTTCAAAGATGAGTCAAGAGCTGGGGAGACAAACAAGGGATACTGAAGCAATTCAGAGACAGCAACAGCAGGAAGCAACAATGATCCTATCAGATGATCGGGCTTACAGATACCTATTAGCTATGCCTCTTGCACACTTTTAGGGGTGGTTCTAGGGATTACATGTTCTAGGAGCCTATATATCCTAAATCCTACCAAGTATTTACTGATATCCTACTTTCTTAATGTATCACGATCTCATCAGAGGTAATATTGTGCTGATGTACACAAAATATTGGAAGCTTATAGCAACATAATTACATTTGGTGCCCTACACTAGCCTTTGTGTTATTATTGCCACAAATATCCATCTATATATGTTATCAATCCCACAACATGGTATTATACTAATAATTTTTGCTTTAAACATCATATACCCTACAGGAATTAAGAAAAGAAATATATATAGCATATATGTGTGTGTAAATATTCATATACAAACACATATTGTGTACATCTTATTTTACCTAAATTTACCATTCCTGGCACTCTTCCTTCATTTCTAAAAATCCAGTTTTCATATGGTGTCATTTCCTTCAGCCTGAAAAACAACCTTGCTGGTAGTGCAGCTCTGCTGGAAACAAATCTCTCCATTTTCAGTTATCTGAAATGTTTTTATTTCATCTGCATTTTGAGGGATAGTTTTGCTAGATACAGAATTCTGTTAATAGTTGTTTCCTTCTTTAACTAAGTAATTCTGTTGTCTTCTGGCCTTGCTGCTTCTAACAAATGGTCAGTTGCTATTTGATCACTGTTCTTCAGCACATAATACTTCATTTTCTCTAGCTGCTTTCAATATTTTGCCTTTATCTTCATGTTTGAGAAGTTGGGCTTTGATATGGCAAGGTGTAGCTTTCTTCGATTTTTACCCTGCTTAAGGTTCATTGAGTTTCTTCCATTTGTAAATTAATGTTTTGCACAAAATTGGAGACAAAAGGAATCCCAAACTCTTTAGAAAGGCATACCAAATACTTTAGGCTCCATTCTGTACCGTGGCTTTGCTTCTGGCCACCCTCTCACGTCTCCTGCAGTCTACCCTAGCCCCGCCCCCACCCAGCATAATGCATGATTTCATGTGTCTCTGCTTTTGCTTATGCTGGGAATTGTACTGGAAACGCCTTTCTCCCAACCCCTTTTCAAATTACCAACATCCTACTTTCTCTTTAAAGCCCAATGCAGGGGTTTCCTTGTCTCATGCTTTTCCACAAAAGCCCTGGCAATAGGATATCTCCTTCTCTCCCCATCAGCACCTGCTTTTTCTCTTTATAACAGCACATGAAATGCATCATTGTAATTATAATTTTGCATGTTCTCCCATTTGGCTTTTGTCAATGACAAGAGTTGTCTCTTATTCTTCTTGTAGGCCTTGTACCCAGCACACTGCCAAAGGCATCGTATGTGTTCAATAAATGTTTACAGGCTAATTGGATGAATAAATGGATTAACTGAATTTACGGAAGACTATGAGGTAGTGTTTCTAGGGCCCTTTGTAAGGAGAAATAAAATGACATTCATCCTCACAGTTTAACTTGATGGTGAATACTAGTGTTTAGATTTTGATTGAGGACATGTAGGCGCCTAGAAATCTTCAGGGAAAAGCTCTCAGGTAACTCATGGTTTCTGAACGGAGGCCAGCAATGAGTTTTAAATCTGTGATAAGTATATAAAAGTGGGAGCAATCCTTTTTTTATTATATATTACCTCCCCAGTCATTATGAAATCATTTCGTATTCATTGTGATAACACCAATCATTAATGTACTCATTTGGCATTCATATGACTCTCTTATGCACTTCGATAGGAATTCTGTTATAATTAAGCATTAGTTAATGTTAATAGTAATGGACGCTTAAAATAATGTGCTACCAAATAGGGTCATCGACAGCAAAGGGATCAAGGTATGCAGGCATGAGTGACACAGGAGCAACCCCTCCTATCGGGAAAAGTTCCTGAGAGAGTAGAATGGAGTTTGAGACACTGTAGGGATACACAGGCCCCTCAGCCCGGGATGAGAGCCCAAGTCTGATCTACCTCTTTCTGAGAAAACTTGATTTGAATTTAAGAAGAAAATGGTGACAACGTGGCATTTGATTCAGCATTTTTCTTTCAGTTTATATGCATATCATCTATGGCCTAAATTATGTATCTCCTAGTTGCCCCATTTACAAGCAGTATTTTTCTGTTAGAGAGAAAACCTGATTTTCCTAAAGGACTGTTGTAGAAAGGGATTGGGGGAAAGTGTCAAAATAAAATGTATGATCATCCTCAGATCAAAGAAGTGACAAATGGTCATTAGTTAAAGGTGAGCTGATGACCTGTAACTTCAAATAGGGTCATTGTGAAACATGAAATGAAAATCACAATCTGAACTTCCCGGACTTATTAGGCTCAGGTACACTTCTGTGCAGTGCTGATGAAGGTGGAGCGTGTTTCCTCCAGAGCACGCGTGGGTTCCTCTCCAAGGTGGCCCTTGTCATTATCACGCCAGGAATTGCAGGATTTGTCAGAATAGGTATCAGGCTTCAGTCCTCCACCTCATCCCTCCGAGACTGGTGCCTGGATGTGACATCCTCCCTTGCATGAACACAGACACCAGGAGAAGAAGAAAGCCCATCAGAAGGAATTCTACAGTCAGTGGCTACCTGAGACATGGGACTCCCTGGGAGCTCCAGCTCCAGAGGCCGTGGTGGGATCTTACAACAGCCTTGGACTTGCATCCTCTAAGTCTCCTCTGGCCTTGTACTCAGGAAAGAAGGTAGGTACACATTCCCTGTGTCCCTACAGACACCAGCAGGGCCCCCCATCGGTAAAACGCCACTCCTATCTATCTGCATCAGCATGCCTTGTTAGTCTACAAAGCAATGAGAATAGCTTTTTCAATAACAATTCACCTTCACTCTCTGCTGCAGTCAGATGTAAAAGGCACAGCAAGGGTAACACATGGACCCCACCTCACCCCACTGGGCAACCCACTGATTGCTGAGCCAGAGAAAACATTATGCTTGTTTGGTGGGGAGGAGATGGGGAAACATTGGAGCACCAAAAGGGGAAGAGAGAGAATAACCACCAGTGGGGCAAGAGCAAGACCAAGAGCCAGCCGCAGACCTGCCTAGACACTGCTCCCTGAGGTCAAGGTCCACTGCTGCGCCCTTCATGGGTGACGGCCGTCAGTATGGCTGTAGGGTGGAAGGCGCCAGAGTGGCTCTGCACGGAGGACTTACCGATGGACACGGGGCCCCCTGGCCTTGGCACTCGGGTTTCCAGGTGGGAAGCACAGACACGGCTCCGTATCTCTAAGATAATGAGCCCTGCCTGGGCCTGATGAGGGCTGACAGGACTGAGCTGGGGGAATCAGGGCTGTGGGCGCGCCATGCAATCCCACAACATGTGCTCCCCACCTAGCAGTAAACTCCTCTCTCTCGTTTAAGGAAGTCCTTCACACGAGATCCACTGGTCCCGAACACTTGTCTAACCCACATCAGCATGGAAAATCCTAGACTGCCGGAGCTGGAAGGCCCTCTAGATGGTCCCCTCCAACCATTCGATTTTACCAGTGTGGAAACTGAGGCACTGATGGAGAAAGATGCACTGTTGGCACTGTGTGGCCCTCGAGGCATTATTCTCCCTGTGTCCCCTCACCCCAGCTAGATGTTTTCTCAAGCACAAGCCGTGTTCCGAATCTGTGACAGGGAGAGGGGACTATGGCCTGCCTGCCATGCTCAGCCAAGGGGTTCAGAGAAGAGACAGTGGAGGCGGCAGACTCTGGAAAGGGTGTCGGGGATAGCATGTCCAGAGGTACGGGTTACTGCGTGCGATTCAATGGTGCCCGCACTTCCCAGCATGCTGCCATCCCCCACAGGCGACACCAGTCTGTTCCCTGGCCCAGCCACGTTGGCCACAAATCCTTTTTATTTGCCTTTTCCTCCATAACCCAGCGACTGCTCAAGGCTCCTCTCAGAGCTCGCCAGCAGCTGCTTCCACTACGACCATGGACACCAAAGCCATCACAGCACAGGCTTGGAGTTCTGCCCAGCGTTTGTCCCTTTAAATTCTGTGCAGCAAGAAAACTCTACACACGACCCACCTTAATCATCACAGAGCTTCTCCTTGCCTCTACCATACCATGTCTGGGAAAACCATAAAGTAGAAATCTTTAATTACTCAGAAAGGTCACGCTTCAAATTGTATATTTAATCTGGATTTAAAGAAGTGTGTTCTATGAAGAGTTATGTGTGGTGTCTAAACACCTGCTCCTTCCATTTGTCAAGATAAGAGGGCCCTCCCAGGCACAGACACACAAATAAACCAATTACACTTAACGCCAGCTACCTTCTTATTCAGAACGGAAGGATTTCAGCACCTGTCCAGAGCCAGGTGACTCTCCCATGGTGCCAGCAGCAGCAGTGGCATTAAGGAGCCACTTTTCACCTACCTTGATGACTGAGTGGGAATGTGGGGTATTTTAAGATGAAAATTTCTGAGGATACCTACTTACCTGCCTTTCTTTTTTCCTTCTCCTCCTGCCCTCCTTCCCTTCATTTTTAGACAAAAGTCTGTTAAGCAGACACGGGAGGCACATGGAGACAGTGGCCAGCAGGTGAAGCCACCTGGGAGGATGTCAGGGGAGTGGACAAGCAGCAGGCAGGGTCAGGGTCTCTGCAGGGGAACGAGTACATGTGTGAGAATCTCATCATTTAAGTCCGTGTAACAGGTGCCAGTGGTCTGACTGGTGGAGGAGGCAGGTACACATATGCAAAGGGGATAACTATAATAAACGCTGAGGTGCTGGGTTCTGATTCAATTTATGTGTGTACAGTCATGGTCATAGATGGATGGATAGATAGACAGATTGATGATAAATACATAGGCGTATGAAGAGACAGAACGGTGGGGATGTGTACACCTATATCTTATACATGTTGTTGCACACTTACAGACATACATACTTTAGCTTTGAGGACCCAACAGCAACAGTCCTGCCATAGCACTGATTACACCTACCACCTAATTTTTGGTTTTTGCATATGATGCTCC
Organism: Rhinolophus sinicus; assembly: GCF_036562045.2. NCBI lineage: Eukaryota > Metazoa > Chordata > Mammalia > Chiroptera > Rhinolophidae > Rhinolophus > Rhinolophus sinicus. The sequence goes on from NC_133758.1 coordinate 2,691,191, forward strand.
AATGAAAGGACAGAGATTCTTTGGAGAAATAACTGAGAGCAGACTGGGGCAGGAGACGAGCAAGATAAGCTTGGAATCAATTTTTGTACCAGAAGGAAATAAATTCCCCAAAGAATAATAAGGACATATCAAAAAGACAGAGAAATCAGCTTCAAGGTATTGCTACTGACCAAAGCTGGATAATTTGAGAGTCAGAATTAAGAGTGATAGTAAAGGATTATATCCTTTGGATGAAATAGTCCTCCAAGTGACCTTTACATCCATTGGATGAAATAGTCCTCTAAGTGACCACACAGATATAAATAAATGACTATAGAGAGAGAAGGAAAATCTCTTCCTAATATTAGAAGCCAACTAATAAATGTGGTAACACTGATGTCATTAGAAAATCACCATTTGGCAACCATCACAGTAATAATTAAGTCAGGTAAGAACCATCAGTGGTGCAAAAATGAGGCCATGAAAGTTGGAGAGAGGCTTTTATATGCTCTCAGAGTAGCTATCAAAAAACCCCTTGGTAATTACACTGGAGGGTAGACAGTGACGATTCAATGGAGGAAGTTTGGCAAATCTGCAGTAGCAGGGCAAGCCCACATCCTGTGCTCCCTCACCTTACCTGTGCAGGTAAGATGCAGTGAGAGGAGTACAGACATCCCTTCTGTGGTATTCCAGCCGAAGGTGCATGGCCTGGCGCCATAAGCCTTGGCTCCATGTGAGGAAACATCACACAAATCCAAATTAAGGGATGATTTACAAAAATACGTGGCTCACAATCTAAAAAAAAAAAAAAAAAGATCATGAAAGTCAAGGAAACTGCTGCAGGTTGTAGGATTCTAGAGAGATGGGACAACTCGGTGCCACCTGTGATCTCTTTCCAGAATGTTACGTGGTTGCCATCATACAGTGTGTAGCCATAGGGAAATTCTACTTGAGCAGACCAACAGATAGTCAGATAACACGCATTACTGTTTTTGTGTTTATGGGGCACAAAATATTAAGAACATTTTTCATTTCCCTATACTCTAATGTAGTTGTGTCTGTTTGCTTTCCAGACTGATTATTAGTAATAAGGACGGAGGGCGGCAGGGAAGGAGAACTTGGCGATCTGTATGCCTGAGTCCCTGATGGCCTCTGGCCAAACTAACACACCCTTGCTGCTCTCACTTCAATAAGTCAGTGTTGAAACTCCAGCATGATCTCACATATGTGAGGAATCGGAAGCAGTCAGACTCGGAAGCAGAGAGCAGAACCGAGTTTCCCAGAGGCTGAGGACAGGGGACACGTGGATGCGATGGCCAAAGGGCACAGTTTCAGTGACACGAGATGAGTAGGTTCTGGAGACCTAGTGTGCAGCAGAGAACAAGAGCTCACAACACTAGTGTACACTTCAGGTTCACTAAGAGGGAGATCTCATGCTATTATACATGCTCTTACCGTAAAATTGTTGAACAATAATAATAACCAAGGGGGCCAGGGAAACGTATCAGAGGTGATGGGTATGTTTATGGCCTCGATGGTGGTGATGGTTTCACAGGTGTGCGCTCACCCCAAATTCATGCGTTAAATATGTACAGGTTTTCATGTCATCATACTTCAGTAAAGTGTTTTTCTGTGTGGGTTTTTTTGTTGTTGTTGTTGTTGTTTTTTTAAGTATAATAAGGGCAGAATAACAGACTCAAACCATGACAGCAAGTATTGCCATAGCTGATGGAAATTTAAAGCATCCAAAGAAAGTATTTAAGGTTTCTTTCCCCTCTTTAATTTGAATATAGTACCATGAAACATTTCAGTGAAAACAACCTTGGAAACACAGAACCTATTCACCCAGGGAGAAAAGCGTTTTGTTTTTTCTGTGCAAGTAGATTATGTTCCTATTTTCCTCCATTTCACAATTTGCATGAGAAGCCGGGTCCCGAGCTGTGAGGGACTTCTCAGGGCTCCTGCAGGGGCTCGCTGCATTTCTCCTTCAGGAGCTAAACAGCGCTGACTGGAACAGCAAATACATGGGTCTGGTAGCAAACCTCACCCTACAGGGCAGAGTATTTTTTTAAAAGACAGAAGTTTTAGAGGATCCGTTTGAGGTTGGAATAGAATTTACGTCAGCATTACCTATGCAAATGAATAGCATACATGGTATGTATGTTAAAGGGATATTCACTAAGATTAAAAGAAAATATTCTCAGTTATTCAGAGACTGTCTTCATATGCCATTTTCTGAAATTGAATTGTAAGGGAAAGCAAGCAAAGTGATTATTTGTAAAGTCTTAGCTAGTTAAGGGTGGCCCTCACTGGGTCCCTTCAGTCGCCTGGTTCAAGGTGTGCAGCTGAAAGAAACAAGCCCGCATTTCCTCTGAGACTCTGCTACTCAGAGGTGGTCCACGGGCTGGCAGCACCGCCATTGTCTGGGGGCCCCGGACCCCACTCCAGACCCACTCATCATGGTCTTGACGAACATGTGAACATTCAAGTGCATTGTTCCATCCCAAGTGACTGAAGTTTTGCTCCACTCATTTGTAAAGAGTGAGAAAAGTTCGTGGTTCACCATGATGTAGCATGTTCTCCCCAGGATTTTTGACCACTGCAGAGGAGCAGGAAATCTCCCCTTGGCCATCACAGAGAGTCTTGGGCTGATCAGCAATTCGTTACACACTTGGCCTCTTCTAACTGCTCCACATGTGGGTTTGAGATCCTGTTGGGCTACTGGATGGGGTCCGCTGCTCCCCACCTCCGCTCCTCTCCCAGGTTCTTTCAGAGTCTAGAGGAGTGAAATGCGGGAAGAGAGGAAGGGAAGCTTCCTGCTCAGCAAGTTGGCCAAATTGATCCTAGATCCCAGGAGGTGGCAACTCACAGTGGCACCCAATTCAGTTCCCTTCAGCAGTTGACATCATGGAGGAATTCTGACACAATGACACTAATAATTCATCACATGGGTCATGTCACAATCCTTATCTAAAAGTACAGTCTTTATATTTAACACACAGCCAGCTCTATGAAGAAGTCATCCTGAAAATTAATCTTTAGCATGATTCTTCTAGTAGCATCTCCAGATGTTATGCAGAGAAGGAGAGAGAATTTCTCTTTCCTTCCTACAAATTTCACACACACACAAAAATAACACAAGAGGGCCTCTCCCACCCCAGCTATTTAATTATAACTATGTTCCTTATTCACCATGTACTGCCTCTGAAATAATGCGCTTTTCTATACAAAGAGCCCCCAAACGGTGGCTGATGAATTAATTCACTAGAGAAGAAAACTCAGAGAGAGAGAAAGAGAAGAGAGAGTGAGTAGAATGTCAGTCTCAGAGGCTCAGAGGGGTCTGTGTCATCCATTGCTAAAAGTCACAGGGACAAATTGTTTTGAAAACAGTTTCTGTTTATCCTTGATAAACACGATATTTCTACAACTGGACCAAAATGGAAGATCAGAGGGAAGTGATACTGGGCTTGGGGCTCAGCAGCACCAGCACGCAGACATTCCCAGCCCAAATGCGTTGCAGTAAGGAAGAAGCGCCTGGTGTCACCTGAGAGAAGCAAAGTGGCTCATGGGTGTTGGCTGACGTGGCCAGAGGCACTGGACGTTCCTGCAGATGCCAGAGATAAGAGTGTCAGAACACCGTGGACACGGGGAAGGACTTTCTGTTTTTCATCAAGGTCTGTATTTATAACCCAGGAGAAGACTCAGACTGAATTTGTGATCATACATCCCCAAGTCCAGCCGAGCTGGACAGCCCTCATAGTTAGTGGCTCTGTCTTTTGAATTAATTGTATTTTACTTCTCTAACCGCCTCCCATCTGATCTGAGATGGGGCCGCTTCCCCAAAGCCTCTGCTGATTAGACAAGGCCCTGAACCCCAGAGCACCTAATGCTCTCTCTGTCTTGCAGGCCTGCCTCGGGCCCTTTCCTTTAGGCATCATCGCAGTTCGTGCAAATGCCTCAGCAGGACCACAGACAAGAGCCATCACTGAGCTCCCTCCTTCCCTCCAGGTCAGCTGCACGCGCTGCGTAAGACTCAGGTTCGGGGAACTAGCTCCTTCCCCCAGCTTGCTGTTTTGTGTTGTTTTTCCAGTTTAAAATACACACAGTATCTAGGGGTTGCACTTGGGAGTGGCAGCAGCAGTAGCACTTCAGGTAGGTCAAGTTGCTGTCAAGGGCGCAGAACTGTCGGCAGTGCCCTTGGGCCCCTCACTCTGAGATTCATTGCTGATTGCAGGCTGGAGCCCTGGGTTGGCACATGGCCACTCCTGAGCTGCAGGTGTGACAAGGTTCGGTGACAGTTGGCTGCAGGCATCAGAGCAGGTCTACCGGGACAAAGGAGGGGTGGTAGGGGAGGGGCAAAGAGGGTGTGGCTGTCACCCGAGGGAAGGAGTCACACCTCCATCTGACACCCTGGTGGAGCTATCAGGTAACAGCAGCAGCTGTCCGAGGGCAGCAGAGACAGAATGCGGTGCACCTGTTTGCAGCACGCTTCATTATCATCAATATCCGTGTAGTCATTACGGCGAGCGCCGATAAACACAGCTGCGCAGGGGAGCTTGCTCCTGCAGGAGTGCTGAGAGTCTGACATCCATGTGGGGTTACTGGGAGCCAGGGGCCTCCGAGGGGCCTCCCACAGAAACTTCCTGATTACCTATCGCATGTGGTCAGAATCATTTGTTGTTTCTGAGCTCAGTTTGTCTGATATTTTCCCTGATCTCATTATTTCCTCACAGTTGCTCTGAACGTTGTTTCCATTTGTCAGCTGGGCAGCTGGGCAGCTTTGCATTCACTTAATTCTTCTTTCTCTCTACCCAGCTCTCCTCTGTGAGGAGGAAAGCAAGGCCGAGGTCAGCTGGACAAGTTGCCAATATGGCCCGCCATTGAGAAATAGTCATATGTGTGAGGTTTTGACATCTCACTGCTCCTTCTGTGCACTTGGCGGCCGTGCCCGCCTGCCCTGGGACTACAGCAGGTCACATGGCCATCGCAGCCAGCAACTTTAACCTTCTCACACGTGTCAGCCTGGACACCGGAAGGGCTCGACGGGGCACTTCCAGGATTATTGGCTAACATTGCTTATTTCCCCAGAATTTCAGTGAGTCTGCTTATAGCAAAGATGAGAGAGAATGACACAAAATAATGATCCAAAAGACAAGCATTAATTGATCGATACTGGTCAAAAGATGGCAGAACATGTTGAAACAAGCAGGGAGACAGATGAAGCAAGGATGCCCTCCAGTTGCTGATGGAGCCAGCACCAGGTAAGGGGCAGCGGTCCACTGTGACCCTACTGGTCCAGGCAAGTTCCAAAGAGCACTTCTGCGAGCGAGATGCATCAGCCATCCAAGCAGCCACCTGCAGAGCCAGCGACTCTTCCCCCTGGGGAATGGGAACGAGCCCCCATCCCCCTCCCTTTCCTCTCCAAAGCTGGTATTCTCGTCTCGCTGGGGCCTGCGAGTCCATAAGTACCACCTACCACGGTCCAGTCCTCAGATTCCCGACATTCTGGTGTCCACCTCCAGCAGCAAAACCAACAATCAACTGTGTGGCCCGCCATTGGAAAAGGTGAAGAAACGTTTGTGGAAGCTGAGACCAGGCAACTGGGAACGAGAGGTGGTTTTCTCAGAGCAAAAATAGACCTCGCTGACAAATTGTTTAAATGATTGATTTTAACTTTTCTCCTTCTTTGTAGCAAGAGGGCAGGTCTGCGAAGTTTCCAGTCAAAATGGCTCATGAATGGGTAATCACAACAAGACTAACAGTCTTTTGATTTCCTGACAGATCCCGGGTACTCGTGAATTTTGCATGATTGATGGCTGTTGAGTGACAATGAGTTTTATGGAATAATGAGTCCCAGACGGCAAACGGCTGAATGCACAAATGAAACACCCTACCCAAGAGGTGTACACAAGTCGTGATTAAAGAGCCCCGCTTTCAAAACGGCTCCAAACAGATCCATCGCCAGAACCACAGAGAGAGCGTGGTGATTCTGTTAGGCACTGAGCTGCAAAGCAGTGTCCTCCTTCTACTTCCTCCTGTCCCATCCTCTCTGCAAGCCCAGCAGGCAGGGAGGGCCGCTGGGGACTTGGTCTACCATGACTTCTCCACCAGGACGGAGCAGTCTTCCTACAGGATCTGCGGCGATGTGCAGGAAAACCACCGTGTGTTGAAACCACATTGAATTATGGGCTCAGAAAAATGCTCAGGCTCATTAATTACCCCAGTGAAAAGTAAAACCCCATGTACTTCTAAGACCCCACAGTTAGCAGGAGCAGAAAAACAAATGCTGTGAAATACGCCTGACCTCGGTGTCCTTCAAGGGAGATGCCGCTCAAAGCCTGCATTCGTGGATGCAAAGGTCGCTTGTAAGTCAGACTTGATTTCGGTGGCACACTGTTGTTTTTGTCATATTTTGGAACTCAGCTGATCATGGGCCAGGTAAGAGGATGAGGGCAGGAGGCAGACCGGGAACTGAGCTAACTGCTGGGGTCTGGAACAGGTTCCCAGGGGACCCCCACCTGCAGAGACCTCGAGCCCATTGTGTTCACAGAGGGCGGAGCCGAAATGCAGCACCTACAGCAGGTGATGAAGACACAGTGATTCTCAGGTGTGGAGCAGGCCCAGGCCACCCTCCAGGCAGCAGAGCACCCTAACAGGTGAGCAGGGACCCCTGCTAGGGCCGCCCCCAGAGAGGAGACGCTGGGCTTCAAACCAGCAGACGAGCAGCACACCTACCACTAGTCGTGCTGCGGGTGTTCACTGAGCTTCAGACATGGCAGGTCCTACAAGGGCTTTAATGCGACCTCAACAACCGTCCACGAGGCCGCTGCCATGGCTGCTGCCATTATCCTCATGAAAGAGATGGGGCTGGGACTTAGACATCTGACGCCACCTGCCACAGACACAAAGCAGGTCTGTCTGGACCTAGCGCCAAAGCTGGGGGCCTCCCCACAGACAGTGTTGCACTGATCAACTAGATGGGAGTGGGGGGCACCTGAATCCTCAGAGCAGGGGTGCTGAGAGCAGGCTGGGCCCCCACCCTGGGTCAGGCCAACAAGACAGAGGTTCCGTCTCCAAAACCGGGGAGAAGACAATGGAGTGTGGGGAGTAAGGCCTAATCCCAGCTACCAAAATCGCCCAGAGCCAAGCCTAGGAATCTGCAGGCTTCAGACGATCCTGGAGGCCCGGCAGGGCCTCGCTGGGGGCACAGGCTCCAGCCTCAGGGAAGCACAGCCGAGCAGGGACTTACAGTGCATCGCTCTGAGTTGGGTGGTTTCCAACAACTGCACCAAGCCTCTTTTTAAAAGAAAAACTCCCGATCTGTAAATACAATAAAAAAGTGTCCACAGAGAGTCTTGAGAATGTTCTCCATCTTTAACTGCCGGTTACTTGAAATGAACTTGGAGCGTGTTTAGCACCTCAATCCTCTGAAGGAAGAGTCTGGCTATTTTCCTTAGCAGAGCAACGGTGGTGGGAGACGGATGGTGAGAAGGATGGATGGTGAGAAGGGCAGGTTCATGCTCAGTTGCTCAGGACTGCAAGTCAAAGCCACACAAAGTCTTGGCATGGGGCCTCCTCTCTAGCCGTGGGGCTCAGTTTCCTCATCTGTGAGACAGAGAGCAAGTGTTCAGGCCAGGTGGCTATGGGAGCCCACAGCGCACAGTAGGGATGTTGTGAGTACCAGACAAGTGTTCACTCTTGGCACTCTCGTTGTGCACTTGGTTTAATTCAGTTTCCACTGCAGCATGGAGAGTCCTCCCTACAGACCAGACCCACAGAGAATCTCATCAGAAATCCCACCTCGGCAGCGGCTGCCCCCTTCACTTACTTCACTGGGGAAGTTTCTTGCCCTCCCACTCCCAGGAGGATAGGACAGGGGGAGGCGGCTCAGCGCAGACACAAGGGTGCAGGGCTTTGAGAGGCTTCCGTGTCTTAGGACATGAAACTACAGGACACAGTGGTGACTTCCAGCTGAGCTGCAAGTCAGCTGCCAGCAAAACGGGCGACACACATCCGGAGCCACGACCAAGTGAAAACAGAGGTCAGGAAGCAAGTGGGTCAGGAGAGAGGAGAACTGCAGTGAGACGGGGCTTCGCACATATGTAGGGGGTACGTGCGAAAGGGACCCTGAGGTGTGGGGCAGCACAGACAGCCACGGCACCAACAACGAGTGACGCACAGTAAAGTACTCAGAACCGCCCACTGCAGAGACCGCACCAAAGGCAGAACATTTCCAGACAGGTAAGCAAACCCAGCCTTTGAAGGGCAAGACGCTTTTCCTGTTTGACAAGGACACCACAGGGTAGAGAAGCCCTGAGCACACAGCGGCCATCCGACAGAGACCTGTGGTACGTAATGAGACAACCAGCCGAAACATCTCCATCTTGTAGGTAGGAGTCATGCCTGTGTTGTATGCACATTTATTCCCGCATTCTTAGCTATACGGACGACAATAAACAAAAGGGTGTCACCTAAATACGAAGTCTGATTATAGCCAGCAAATTAGATGCCTACGCTGATTGGTTTGAAGTCTGTTTGGATACCCTTTGGGTTGTATCGCCAAGTTTCTTGGTGTTACGTTTCAACTGGTGACTTTCAAAATTGATGCTGAGGGCAAGAGACAGTGCTAATTAGTGCATGAGCTCCTCACATCTGAAAATCTGGGAATGAGTCCTTCTCGGGTCAAAAGTGAAAATGAGCTTGGTTCTCTCACTCTGATCCCCGTTGACACTGTCGTCATCACAAAACTGTCACGTTATTTGGCACGGCCACCAAGCTGTGTCGAGAGCCTCAGACCCAAGGCTGCAGGATGTGGCGGCAGGTCCAGGCCACATGGTAGCAGGTAGGGAAATACACAGAGAGCAGTCGCCATCTGACATAAGTGGCCCAGGCCAGTGGCTATAGCCCTTGGATTGCATGTGCAGGAAATTCATATGGGCTGATTTTAAAAGGGAAAAAAATAAAAAAGGAAGGAATTAATGATGCATGTCCAATCTAAGAGATAGTGTTATCTGCTTTATTTCACTCCTTGTGTTTCGTTTCATTGATTGTGCCCTATAATCTTAAGTCACATAAGCATAAAAATGATGCAATATAGCAGAACATAATACTTCACACAATCACGTGCCACACAACGTAGCCCATCGCCCCCGAGCCGTGTGCTCACACAGGCACAGGGCATGAGTGAACGACCTGGCGGCTATTTTCTGTTCTCTACAGTCATGCGTGACTTTCCTGAGTGCAGAATTCTGGTGTCTGGAGGGGTGTTGGGAGGACGGGAATTCAGGACTGGACTTGGACAGGTCATTAGGCGCTGCTACTGGTTCTTTCATACATTCATTTGCTCACTCACTCACGCACACACGCACACACATGCACGCACGCACGCACGCACGCATCAAACGTCTTAAGGTTGCCCAGGAACTCCAGGATGCCGAGCAGGAGTTTCCCCGGGGCTGGAATCAATGCAAACAGACCTCACTGTGAAGTGAGTCGGAGTCACTAAGGAGGCGATCCCAACAGCCCCACAAAAAGACAGCGGAGCACTTGACAAGATGGGGACGGGGGGAGACAGAGAGACCAAGCAGCCCAAGTCCGACCCTAAAGGGTCATCAGGATTCTCTGACGATCTACAGGGACCAATGACAAGTGTGGGGACAGAGCCCCAGAAAGTAATTTACAGGCTCTTGGCCTCACGTGGAAGGGTGCTGGCTTGGGTGGTGGATGGCCGTCGGCTGTGGCTGGTTAGCCGATTGGCCACTGGTATAACTGCTGCGGCTATGGAGGAGAGCCAAGGACTGCCGAGGATTGCTGAGGAGCCGAGGAGCCAAGGAGAGTGGAAGAGAGTAGAGGAACAGAGTCGAGGAGAGTGGAGGAGAGTCGTCGGTCGGTTGGCGGAAAGGCAGAGGGCAGGTCGCGCATCCGGTGGGCCCAGCCTCCAGTGAGACCATAGTGGTATGACTCCCCTACCTATGGCTCCGTGGGTGTTCCTTTTTGGCCTCACCATATTCTGCGTTCTTATGTGGGGAGCGGGAGCAGAGACCCCGCAGGCCGCCCCCCTGAAAAATGGCGCAGCGAGCAGGGTCTCCCGCACAATACATGGTACAGCCATGACCACCTGAGTCTTCAGTTCATGGCCATGAAACTCGGGACAGAATTCGGTGAGTGAAGTTCAGGCCTGGACGGAGCTGAAAAGCGGAACTGGAAATGTTAGAATTCGCTCCTTTACATTTTCCGGCTTCATACAAAATTCCCAGCTATCAGGCAGACAAGAGAAGCAAGACCAAAGTTCCCAACAAATGTCATCGTCTCAAATGCAAGGTGTGGGGCCAAGACAACGTTTTAGCCACGCGCGGGCAGAGAAGCAGACTCTGCAGGAAGAGGACACTGACTTGGAGGCCAGCACACACTCTGCTTCTGCTTCCAGATCCTGGTTTGCTTTCGTTCCACTTGTTCCAAGAGGACTTGTGGGGTCCTATGCCCAGGTCCTAGGGTACAGCAGTGAATGCCTCCCACTAAGCAGGCGAGAGCCCTGGGGACCTACTTCAGGACCCCAGTGCCCTGGCAATTGGATTCCCCATTTGGTGTAAACAAACAAGCTTGGGTTCCTTGGGCTCCAGAACCATTTGTCCAGTTCAGCCATTGGCCAGAAGCCCCACAATGCTCCTCGCACCCCACCCTCCGAGCGTCACACCCCTCAGGACAACCATGTGGCTTTCTGGGACACTAACGATTCCATCAGTACTGCCGACCAGTTCAGAAGGTCACTGGGAAAGCAAGACCATGGGCAGCCCCTGCCCAGGAGGTGCTGTGTGGGTGGCACACAGGTCCCCACTCTGCTGTGCATCTTCAGTTGTCACTTTGGGATCAGTACCAACTGAGCTGCAACGGGAAGAGTGAGCCATTGGCAGGGGGGAACGTGCCGTCTGCCGAATGCGTGTAGCCAGCGCTCACTTCCTGCAAGCAATAATTCCATTTTATGTCTTTCACATTTAATAGCAAATTTGCCATTTAATCTTTAGGACAGAAGTTACTTATTCTCAATCTAACTCTCCCCGCACTGCTGTAATCTCACGCCACTCACACTGGCCGGTGGCACAGAGCCCATCACACTCCCAGATCAGGCCCATTTTTTCATTAGCTTATATCCTTCCTGAGGTGGCCGCCTTTACAGATGGCTGATCAGCAATCAACACGAGTTTGTTTCAATCAGAACAGAACCCGTAACTTCTCATTTGAAAACTGCTCCTCCAGAAGCACATTAGTGGGAGGCAGGGAGAGCCATGATGATTGTAACAATGGGGTTTTTTTCTTCCTTAAGGAAAAAGACAGCTGAAATCCAAGGGGAAGAAAAAGTCCATACATTTGCACACACTCCATGGACCTCAATGCAGATTTAAGCCGGTCCTAATTGTTAATGTGGACAGGGTCCCCGTGAGTTGGGAAGGAAATTAATAAATCTTATTTTCAATCTTCAGACAGGAGCCAGGGTGTAATGCCTCACCTTGAACCGTGGACCCGGGAACCACTGCATGGTTCAAAATGAGCACGTGACTCCATGAACCTAAATGCTAGACATTCACTTTATTAACATTCCTTCTTGAGAGAGTTTTGGATAAAGGAACAACCAAGGCTTCTGACATCTTCCTAGAGAGAGTGGGATCACGTGGGATGTGGACAAAGCCACGGCAAGTTTCTGGGAGACGCACAGCACATTCCGTGGCCCCTCCACACCAGGCTGTCACTCTGTCCCTCCGTGTCCTCTGCGAGCCCGCCAGGTCTCACCCATGACGTGCTGCCCTGAAGTTAAGCACGGACACATTTTCAAAGGCTGGTCATTCACACTGGGGAGTAAAATGAGTTTCTTATCTTGCTCAGCCCTCTTGCATTTCTCTTGGGTAGATGCAACCCGGCCACACACACACTCAGAAATCGTATTTGTCACAAAGTGAAGGGGACAACTTAACATTCAACCCCTGGTGAGTAAATACAACTGTTTATTAGAGAGGGTTTTGAAAATTTATCAGTGTATTCACAGAGTGTGGGGGCCACTGAAATGTGATGGTGGGAACTTCCTTCATTTGTTACTTATGCGGCTGGAATTGATAATGTTCTCTGATTCCATTCCTAAAGAAATAGTCATAAATTGTTTTGACTATGCAGTGATTGCCTGATGTCAGGAGATATACCACTAAGTCACCACTGCTTCCTTCCAAGTGGGCATATCAGCATGTTTCAATAATATTCTTAGCTCAAAACACAATTGGAATTCTTATTTTGGAACTGCCCATGTGAGGAAATCAAAATATATGTAGAGCCCTGCAGTTGAAAATGGTCTTTTAGATAAAGTCAGTCAAACCTGGGGATGACAGCATCTGAGGTCATCGCACAGTGGGTCGAGGTGAGCTCTGCCAAAGGCAAACGACACTGGCCCCACCTCTGCACTTCCCAACAGTAGAGATGGAGAGGTGTTGGGAGGAAGGGGACAGAGATGGAAGTGCTGTCCCTACAGGGTCACAGGCTCCCACTGGCCGGCCCAGGAGCCTGCTCCCTCTCCCCCAGCAGACTCTGCCCTTTGTTCTCGGTGGCCACACACCCAGTCCCAAAGGGGAATATGGCCGGTCCATTTTCTATACTGACTCAACCCAAGAGAAGTGCTACTTCTAAAAGGTACGCACAAAGCCCAGTGGGAGCAGAAAGGGGGGACAGAGGCGACCTCTCCAAGGAGCCCACGCAATCTGAAAGGGTGGGCAGGAGCTGGCAAGCTGCAAAAGGGGCTGGGGCATTCAGAGTGGTGGAGATACAGATGGGAAGGCAAGGGTGTACATGACAACCACGGGCTTGGGAACTGTTGACGGACAGGTGCTAGGTTAGGCTGGAGCAAAGTATGCCTCAGGCCGGGGGAGTGTTGACCAAGATGGAGTCAGCAAGGGCAGTGCTGAGCTGTGGGTCTGCCTGCTCTTGCGAGCGTGATGCCACTGCCTGTCCCCCTGCCTGACATGTCCCCAGCTCCACCACTCCTCCCCACCCCACGCTCACACTCAGCGCACCTGTGGCCCATCAGCTACAAGAATCACCTGTGGCAACGTCCTGATGCCATAGCACCTGTGTGAGCCCTCTGAACGGACCCAATCTCTCCTCCTCTCGCTGTGCATTGTGTCCTGACCCAGATGTCACGCAGCTCTGCTGGTCCCGACTCGCAGACCATGACCACCTCCACATGCAGGGCAGCTCCTATGTCCTCATCTTCCTCCCCCGCCCCCACCTGCTCCCCCTCTGTCTTCCTTGTGCTCTTCCTCTTGGGCTAGCGTGGTGCACAGCGGGGTGGTGGTCACTAAACTCTTTGTGAGTGAGTGAATGAGTGCCATTTACCCTCAAGCTGTGAGGAAATGCCTGAAGAATTGCAGGCAAAGATGTGACAAGACCAGCTTTGCTTCCCTCCCCAAATCTGGAAATGATCGGAAGTGGGTTCGTGCGCTGTTTCACTCATTACCGACTCCATTCACCACGTATCAAACATACGTAGAACCCCGCAGTGGAAAATGGTCTTTTAGATAAAGTCAGTCAAACCTGGGGATGACAGGTTTGCAAAACCACCACGTGCGGGGCTCCGCACTCAGCCCAGCAACAATGATGGCAAAACAGAAAGATGCCCTCCCCTGACAGGAGTTCATTAAACAGTTAGGGAAAGGATTGGGCAAAGGATCACTCAAAAAAGTGTGTGGCTCCTGCTCTTCAGACACAGAGATGGATGCGGCTGAGTCTTCCTTGCCAGTTCATTGAGTATCACCTGTGTACTAAGGATTATATTGGACATGGGCACTTAGCTTTAGCAAAGCCCATTCTGACAACACATCACTGCTGTAAGCCCCACAGGACACAGACCTGACACCTTGCTACATACTATGCCGTTTCCAAGACAGCAATGTTTCATTGCAGGAAAAAATCTGGACAGTTTTCTGGTTATTCTCTATATTGACATTTCTCCTGGATTTGGAAATCTCTAAGGAAGCAATTTGGAACAAAGGAATATCCTGTATGCAAAGGAGACTGGACCTTCTCCTATTCTGGATTGCGTTCAGGTCTAAGTTTAGACATGATCCCTCACCATCACAAACTTGGTATCTTTTCTAGGACATTCCTAAACAACGTACCCACAAACCACTGTGAAAAGAATCACATGGCCAGCAAAATTCATCAGGAATCATTTACTAACTGGAAATTTAAAAATTAACCATTTGTTTGAGTGACCTCTTACACAGCCTGTGTGCAGAAGTGATTATATGTGTAAACATGGCCTGAATGTGCATGAAGAAGAAACGTACATGCAGCCACATTAAGTGCTTTTTACGTTTTTAACATTTTACAAATAAAATGATAAATGAAACAACCAACACTCATTTAAAAAGAGTTTTGAAATTGCATAACTGTTGAGCCTCAGAAGCACCAGGCGGAGAGGGGTCCCGGGCCAGAAAAGGAGGCCTCATGCTAATTCTGGCCCTGCCACTTCCTTGCAATTTGCCCTTGAGTAGAGTAAATCGTCTACTCACTGTGTACCTCACTTTCACCCACGCAAATCTGAGCTTAGCAATGACCCTTAGTTACCTCACGGGTATGCTGTGAAAAGAAATGAGATAACACTTCCGAACTCTTGGGAAAACCTGCAGAAAGGAGTGACAAAACTGATTAAAAAGAAGCTAGATTCCTTGAATAAAGGTTAAAAGACACTCGAGATAATTTAGACTAAAAAAGAGAACACCAAGGAGTGACTTAATTACTGTCTTCAATTTATGATGATGTTTTTGTGTTGATCTTGGTCTTTCTATTCCTCTCATTCTCTCGCAAGCACTCCTGCTCCCTTGCACTCTCTCTCTCCCAGCCTAACAAACAAGAAGAAACACTGTCCTGACCTATCACTCAACCCCTCCCAGCTCAGCCAAACTATTAGCCTCATGACTTTCTCGGACCCTGAATGGAGGTGACCTACCTGAAAGGGACCTCTTCTACCACCTTAGACTCCCTTCAACCTCTTGCATGTCTGCTGACATTGATCTGAAAATCCCCAACCTTCTATCCAATTTCCTGGCTCCTGGGCCACCTGGAATTGTTAGAATAAAATACGGAACCGTTCAAACTTGTCATACGACAAAATTCATGTTAACCTAAAAGCAATTCTCATGTATTTGTCTTTACCCACTCCTGTAGTAGCTCCTTCAGCAATGGCCTGACCTCGAACTTGACTGAAAATATTCAGACCATTAAGGCCACTGATATAGAGGGCAGGATCCAGAGAGAGGGCCAGCAAATCAACATGAGCCATACTGCAGTCATCACATGACTCATTCCAAAATAGGGCGAGGACAGAAGACACTGAACCCGGACCCTTGGCTAAAACCTTATCATTCAGATATAAATCCTTGGGCTGTGTATAAAAAAACTAGAAGTCTGCCACAGATAGATAGATAGATAGATAGATAGATAGATAGATAGATAGATCGATCGATCGATCGATCGATAGATAGATAGGAAAAAAGAAAAAGCAGGAACTTTAGTAAAACATGTTAGAATTCAGTTGAGCATTCAATTATTTAAGGGATGCAATAATAAAGAAATCAAACTATCTCAACAAAAATGTCTCCTCCTTATCAGTCAGTACCAACCAAATCAATTGGAACAGTAAATAGGTAGATGGATACATGCTGGCTTCGCATTCCTCATAATGGAAACTACTGATCATACTGGGGCTTCCATCTCTTTAGTTTCTCTCTAGTTGCCAGACAAGCAAAGCAAGCCATTATCCCTGGTCATTGTCATTCAATCACTCATCAATAATCACTATAAGCCCAGTGAAAGCTGACTGGCACTGAATTGACATCAAAACTTGGCCCTCTACTACTTTTTCATTGGTGATGTCAAGGGTGGAACACAGCAGGTGTCACAGGAAGGACTCAGTGAGTGGAGTTGTTGAATGGAAATCATAAATCCATGTTCTTCAAACCAGGACCTTGCACACAGTAAATCAATGCTTTCAAACGTCCGTGTGTTCCAGAATGGCGTTCGCTTGTTAAAACATGTGCTCCTGGCCTGCATTTCCAGAGCTCCTAGTCATGAGCCTGAATTGTTAACCAGTTTCCAGGTGATTCCGGATCCTGGGAAACGCTGCGGTGGATGCTCGCTCTGCTCTGTGTGCTCCTTCCTCCATTCAGAGGACCTGTGAGTTCATGTGCGCATGGGGGAAACTCAGCTGAAGAACAGATGCTCGTTCGGTGATTACGAGCCCCAAAACCCCATTTTTCTAAGAAGTATGCAGCAGCAGCGGTGTTTTGCTGAGTCGGAAAGTTGCTCCATTCTCCATTGCTTTCATCACTGGGAGTCCTCATGGACATTTCCAGAATGAGAGTTTGTACCACTGCAGTGCTCATGGCCCTCAGGAGCCATCCTTCACTAACTCCAGAGTGCAGAGCACTTTGACACCATCATACACAAGCTGATCTAGAAGGACAGTCGCATGTCCGAGTCTGTAAGATCAGCACTAATTAATTTTCACATATTATATAGAAGCATGCTCATCAGCTGGAAAGAGAAGCCAAAAAGAATGCCATCCTCCAGCAAAGTCTGAAGTTCACACACCTAACTCACCTTGGAGGGTCATTTTCAAAGGATGTGTAGAGACTACCCTTTCAAGATTATTTTTGACAGGAATGGGTTAATCTTGTAACCTTTTCTGCTCTTGTCCTGGTCCCTGGGTTATCAAGGGGGCAGGTAAACATGGTGTTATTTTCTGGTTTTGTTTCACTGCCTGTCAGGAGAGTGGGCCAATTTCATCCCATTTGCTGCTTTCATTACTGTCTCAAGGTTGTCACAAGAATTGATAAATTTCAGACTGTTTTTCTTGTCCTCATTACAATCTTAAGGTTGTCATGAGAATAAATTGATTTTGTGCCATTTTTTTGTCCTCATTACAGTCTTTGTCATGAGAATGGCTTCATTTGGAGCCATTTTTGTTCCGGCAGCCATTTTCATCATGAGAGAAAAGATTCTTCAGTGGAAAGAAAGACACCATCTCGATGCTGGTCTTCAGAGCAGACAGTCCCCATGCAGATCTCAAGGATGCCAGAGACGGAATGGGTACAGCCCTTCTCTTGAGGAACTTTCTGTTGTGAATTTTGTGACTCTGATGTCATCATGAAAAACAGACAAAAAGCAAAGTTCCCATCTTCAGTTACTGTTATTTGCATTGTTTCCTCTTGTAGGACAGAGAATGCTCTAGATTGGCTCTAGAGGGCTTCCAGAGGGAGCCAACGGGTGATCCAGAAGGAAAAGTATACAGAAGAGGAAAGATCCATCGGGTAAAGAGAATGGGTAGAGCCTCAGAGGAGCTTCGACAGGACTGGTCTGTCAAAGCCACGTGCTAAAATCATTCATTCCAACAGCAACCTCCTTATTAGACGTGAGAAGACACCGCACTAACAGTTTCCAAACATTCAACTCTCCAAATCCAGTAACTACCCTAACATATGTTTGATTTCCCTTAGTGGAAGAATACTCAGACCTTAGTGAATTCAAACTCGATGAGAGCAAACGGCCATCTTCCTCAGAAACTGGGGGAGGGCTCCGTGTCCGACTGCAGAGCAGAGTGGGTCACCCATAGTGTCACTGGTTCCAAATCAGCAGGAGGGCCAGTGCCCTGAGCTTTGAGGAGCTTGCTGTGTTGCAGACCCGTTTGTCCTTAGCATTTAAGAGGAAGGTCCACCTGGCCAGTGGGCAGAGATATGCAAGTAAGGAGGCTGGTGAGTGCAGGACTGTGTCGCCATCCAGGAATGGATTATATGTGTGTCTGCTGTGTTTGGTCATCCAGGAACAGACTGTATCCACTGGGTTTGGTCATTTCTTTGACCAAATTCAAGTTGAGCAAACAATTTTTATCTGCTTTTTTATATGTAAAATACATCAGTCTCTTGACTGAATTAATTACAGGCCGCAAGCTGAAGAGACAGGAAAAGGCTTATCCAAAGGATATTTAGACCAAGGAGGAGGATGCATGGAACAGACATGTTTTGAGGACCTCTGGGCTGCTTGGACATGGACACGCTTGATGTCCTCTAACAAAGAAAGCAGGATCCGTAACGTGGAACTCTTAGTATAGTTGGGCCCAGGTGCAGAATTGTAGCTTAGGCTGGGAATAACCCAGAGCCTGTTAACCAGTAAATGGATAAACAAAACCCGTCTGTCCATACAACGGAGCACTATTCAGCCATGAAAACTAGTGAAGTGTGACACCTGCTACAACACGGGCGAACCTTAAAAATATTATTGTAAGTGAAAGAAGGCAGCCACGAGAGACCACATATTGTCTGAGCAGTTTGTGTGAAATGTCCAAAACAGGCAAATCTATAAAGAAAGAAAGGAGAGTAGTGGTCGCCAAGGGCTGTTGGGGGTTGGGAGGGAGGAAATGGGGGGTGATTACTAACGGGTATGGAGCTTCTTTTTGAGGGTGATAGAAATGTTCTAAAGTTAGATTATGGTGATGATTGCACAACTCTCTAAATTTACTAAAACTGAGTTGTACACTTAAAACAATTAAATTTTATGGAATATAAGTATAAATTATACCTTAAGAAAGCTGCTTTTTTTAAAGTAGCTTAAAGATTTTGAAATATTGTCCCCAGTAGACTGCAGACATGTCTAATGTAAGGGGGACTTTAGGGGGCCCTGGGGAACGAGCTGCAGAAATTGATGGGTCAGTTTTGTTTTTTAAGTAAAGAAGGAGAACAACAACCTCACAGACGTTTGCCATGTGGAGACAGGGGCATGAGGACGCCGGTGCTCAGCGAAGTCAAGGACGGCCTTAGTCATGAACTCATGGACAGTAGACAGACCGGAGGAGACAGGAGGATGGAGCCCGATTGCACAAGAACCGGTACTGGAGAGGAAACACGGAGATTGCTGCAGTGAAATCCAGTGAAATTGTCTAGTAACTAAAAGAGAACCTTCATGCACCTCCCGCTACAGTGAACTCACCCCGTTTCATTTGACCTTGAAGCTCTTAGGCCGGCCACCCAAGAACCCAGTGGGGGTGTTTTGACATACTTCCCGAACTGTGATTTTTGAGGTGCTAACAGTCAATTAAACGAAGGGAAAGGCGTCACAGGATTATGTCAGACTGTCACCTGTCAGAGGAGGACAAGCTGAGTCACATAAAGACCAAACCCACCTCCTTTCAGAAATCCCAAACAGGAAGCGGGAGCCCAAATTAAGCTTTGGAGACTCAGGAAAGAAGGAAAGGACTGCGGTGATTTAGGTGCTCCTGCCACCAAGGTGCAGCGGTTGTGTGACCGATGCCCACATCTGCCGAGTGTGTGACCATCTTGCTGGGTTCACATCCTGGGCCCACCTTAATAGCACACAAGGATTACAGCCAGGTAGATATCATAGAATTCCTCGATTGTTTCTGTAGGGCAGGGAGCTGTAAGGTGGCAGTGTATGTTTCTAAGTGGCCAGGAAAGTGTTGAATAATGGACTTTGAAGGCTGCGTGACAAATGCGACACAGCGATGTGAAGTCTGACCTAAAGACATGCACCTTCCCTAGCTGGCTCAGTGTGACCTGATGTCTGGATCATCACTGCCCCTTCCTCTCTCTGCCTGCCCCTGGGGGATAGCCTGGGGGATGTCCTCTGAGGGTGCCAGTCCCAGCCTTTACCCAGGCCCTGGACCCTGACTATACAACACATTCAACTCCTAAGCCGAGTGACCTCAGAGTGCCTTATTGCTTCTCACTAATTTCTCTGGGCAATGGGACACTTTGGGGCATTTCATTTAACAAATTGTTAAGCTCTTTATTCTATCAGAGGGGTCATGTGATGTGTGAAGGACTCTGTAACACAGCCCCCATTCACAATTCTCCTGCTGACCTCGAGGCTTTAGGAAGAGTTGGAAGAGCCAGCGCCCGTTCCCTTCGGGGAGTGGGCTCTCCTGGCTGCCTCCGTCCCCTCCAGGAGGCGTCTGCTTCTCCCGGGCGCAGGCTTTGCCTCCCCAGCCCTGCCTGTGGGCTGGCCACAGGAGCCGGTCGCAGCCCAAGAGAAGAGGCACTTGTATCGATGGTAGATAAATCCCAGCTGGAATACAGGTCCCTGACAACCTAATCACTGCGACCCTGTCAAGTAACCCCTAATTTTGAAGCGAGTGCTTAATTCCCAGCAAATTGATTTATGCACTGTTTGAGGTTTGGCGACTAGTGTTGTTCATCTGTGATTACCAGAAACCCAGCTCTGCCTGTTCATTTAGAGGACTGACACAACCCAGTGCATCTCCCCAGAAAATCTCCTTTGTCAGCACATCTAGAATTTGCTAATTAAATCAACGATGACATTATTCACTTTCTCAAGAAAAAAAAAAATCCCTCCCCCCCACGCCTGTTCCTCCCCTCTTCCTTCTTTTTCTCCTTCTTCTCCTTCCTCTTCCTCTTCCTCTTCCTCTTCCTCTCTCTCTCTCTCTCTCTCTCTCTCTCTCTCTCTCTCTCTTTCTCTCCAATTCTGGGTTTTGCAAGCATTGAGATCTCAAAAGTTAGCCGACCTTTACTGGGCTTTATTTCATCTGCCACCAACAGCAAACTGATGGTAACATGCATCTATTCACTAGGGATTAAACACTCAACACGCATCACACATCAGCACCCAAGTTCGCCTGCCCACCGGAGCCCGTGGACACACAAGCACGGGCACATACAAAGGACACAGTGACAGACCTGCCTTTAGAACCAAACAGGGTTTTCCCAGGCACCTCGCAGCCTTGCTGGTCCACGTGTGATGGAGTGTGGCTGCCCTTAAAGTGACAGGGTCAGCATGCGCTGCCCGCATTGTCTGTGCTATTCCAGCTGAAGTGAACCCTGAATGTGAGCAGGGCATCCTGTCCCGGGCTCTGTAATTATGAGCCCATATCTCCACTTCGCTTTAGGCTCCAAGTCGTAAGGAATTATAGAAGGGTTTGAATGAGCCGTTTTGCAAAGCCAAGAAGTTTTAGGTCATGTTTTTCTTACATTGGAATTTTCTTTTTCAATTTACAGAAATTAAAAAGTAAAAGCAGAGAAAGGAGACTTGGATGCTGTTATGTTGTTTTAATGACCTAGAAAATGCACCCTCCTGCACATAGGAAGTAAAATGAGAGTGAAGTCAGAGGCAGAGTAATTAATTCTCAGAACAATATTTATGTCATCTGGCTTTTAACAATAGCCCCAAATCTTTTATTTCTTAGCAAGAAGTAAGGGTATTTCTCATATTTTTAATTGACTATGAAGATCATAGTCAATTAATGTGAGATGCCGAGGGGCAGGGCCCCGTGACATTTGGAAAGGTCAGTGTGGTTTCTGGGTACAGTAACTGGGGACCCAACTGACCAGGGCTGAGAAGTGTTTCTGCTGGAATACGTCTGCTCCACAGGCTTATCCCGAAACAGACCACACATGCTCTTGTTAAATTACTCTTTTGCGTCAAGGTGTTAGCTTAAAATGCAAATGTTACCTGCAAAAAGGGAAGATATTTACAAATAAGTGGGGCCTTAAGATCACAGAGCCTCTGCCAGGCACAGTCCCACCAGAGTGTGAATGGAAGAAATGGGTAAGCAGTGGATTTGCTTAAGAGCCAAGCAGGGGATGTGGAGGGAGCCCAGAAATTTGCGAGAGGAGAAAGCCACTACCCCAGAAAGTTGGAGAGACCAGGGAGAGACTGGGGGTACCCAAGCCCAGGGTGGAGACACCAGAGGGTTCTCCACAGAGAAGACCCGGCTCCCGGGCAGAGAGCAAGAGGGACACCCAGGCCTCGCTCTCCATCCCCCTAACAGTGCCTCCCATTGGGCAAACCCGAGCCCAGCAATGCAGACACAAAGCATGGTGGTGGGGTTGGGGGCCAAGCCATGGATCAGGGGCCAGCAGGCTCTGCTCATATGATGTAGGCAGCAAGGAGAAGAAATTCAGCTGCTGGAAGCAGTCATTAGGCCCTCAGTCCAAGGTGAGAACTCTGCCTGCCAGGTGTTGTGAAGAATTCCAATGGACTCGTTAGGACAGTGCCCACTGACAGTTTATTCCACTTCTCGGAGTTTCATTTTTCCCTGTGTAAACGGGTGTACAAAGCCCTTCCCGCAAGGAGCTTCTATTGCAACCACTAACTGCCATGGGTTTGCTTTCCTTTCCTCCTCCCCAAGTAACCAACGATCTAGAACAATATTCTGGGTTATCCGAGTAGGAAATGCCACTCACTTTTGTCTCTGCCATGACTTGGCTGTTCCACCCCCTCTGGAAGCTCCATGGCTCTGTGGAAATTTAGTACATAGATCCCACATCCACATTTTCTCCTTACACATTACACTTCCTTCCCCCCCACCCCACCAAGGTGCCTACTCTCCACCAACCACAGACACATCTACTTGAAGACCCTTCTCTTTGCCATCGGTACCCTTGAAATCAGGTCGCTGTACACTAGTCTGAAAGCCAAGTATACTGTGCTGCCTGATTCTGCCAATAAAGTTTTATTGGAACACAGCCATGCCTTTTCTTTTCCATATTACTCATGGCTGCTACAGGCAGAGTTGGGTAATTGTGACAGAGACTGTGCAGCCCACAAATCCTACAACATTCACTGCCTGGCCCTTTACAGAATAAGTTTGCTGACCCCTGCTCTACATGATGGCTGTAAATTCACCTCCTCCCTCGAGAATGGATAAATATTTTTAATCAGTCTCTGTCCTTCATCACAAAATTATACCCCACTTGAAAGCAGAAGATAGGGGAGGAGTGGGATCCCAAAATTAGAGCAGTTGGTGAATTGCATAGAGATACTCTGGACTGGAAATGTGTGTGGAAAATAGGAACTCTGAGCAGCCAGAGGAGACCCCGAGCACTGGACGTGTCCAATCCCAGGCTGTGGCCATTCCAGTATTTGAATGACAGGGATGCACACTTATTTGTACCGTGTGTTCCTTCCCCTATGCTTCACCTGCAAAAGTAGAGAAAAGAAAGATTTTGACTGTGCGTGTATCATCTTCCTTTCTCAGAAGCTGGCCTTACATGCAGGATGTGTCTATATGGAGCCAAACAGGTGGATGGAGTGTCAGGGAGAAGCCTTGGTCTCCATGGGCCTCGTCAGGCAGCCGTGCGGGTGACTGGGTAATGGGCTGCGGGTCGCCGGCATGAGCAGGGCTTGCTGGCGATGACAGCACCGTGCCTCTCCTTGCCTTGGCCTGGCCACCGTGGCCAGGGGGGCAGGCTGTCTGCTTTCACTGAGTGTAACTTCATCAGAAACACTGGCTCCAGTTCCAAGCCACATTCTTGTTGATAAGAAAGGTGACTGCATTTGTTGGCTATAGTCTTCCTTTTTGAACCTGAAGGACGGTTTTCCTTGGTGCATTGCTTACTAATCAACTTTTTTTTCCCCAGCTTGTCATTTTGTTTAATGTTGCAAAACACGGCAATTTTTTAAAGCAGGGTCTGATTTTGCAGAGAGATGTCTAAACTTAAGTGAAATAATGGGTGTAAGAACATACCACCAAACACGACAGCTTCATTCTGTCGACGTAATCTGCTGAGTCTAGAACCGTCTGTGCCAGTCTCAGGAACGCCGTGTGAGAGACGCAGACCTGCGCAAACGCCTCACACACCACATTTAATAGCAGCGTCTGTGTTGCGTTTTGCTTTTCATTCACTCGTCAGAGCCGGCTTTTTAATACTCCGCTGTTCCTTGCAGCCTGGAGCCCAGAGAGACGGTCTCGCTTTAGAGCAAGAAGGCGATACCACTTAATGATGCTACCAAATCCTTTTATTTGTAATATTCTTTGTGATGATGTTTCGGGAAATCAAGTGTGGGCCACAGCTAATTTTCAGGGAGATGCCAGGTCAGCATGTGGACGCCAGGTGACCCTGAGGGCCTCAGAGTCGCGCATGTCCTGGACAGGCCAGAGTGTGGACTGCTCTGCACAAGCTCAGGGCAGCTCTGCCAACCCCTGGACATGGACAGAGTCTACAAACCCAAGAAAGAGGCTCTTCAACAAGAGGAAAATAACACCTGATATGCCCTGGTTTTGTTTTTTTGTTTCTTTTTGCCATAAGGAGCCTTGGCACACAGCCTCTCCAGAAAGAAAACTGAACGGTAGCCAGAGATTCGACATAGACAGGAGTCAGGGCCGACACAGAGCGCGTGCTCCTGAAACGTGGCGAGGCATCTTCTCAGGCCTTCTCATGCTGCATTGCCAAAGGTGAGTCGTTGCGACAGAGGCTGCCTGAAATACTACGTACTATCTGGCCCTCTGAAGAAAGTTAGCCAAGCCCTGATATATACAACCACGGGTAAACATATAGATACAGACCCTTGATGTTAGCTTGCGATGAGCGCTTGGTCTCCTCTACACCAGAACGACAGCCCTTCCCATGCCGGAAACCACAGCTTCTTGTTCTCTTGAGGGCAGAGCCATGTTTTCTCCTCCCCACTCAGCTCCCATGGGGCGTTTCTCATTTAGGAGGGCAGGGGACTAGGGTGTGGTGAATCATTTGCACAAATCGCTGCCATTGTCCTGTCCCCAAGCCCCTCTGCAACGTGACTTAAAGCTCCTTTCATTGAGGTGATGTGTTTTCCCTACCCCTTGAGTCTGGGCTGGTCTGGCAACTTGTTTCAATCTGCAAAGTGTGACCAAAGTGGCAGTGTGCCAGAGTGAGAGTGTAGCTCTTCACCCTCTCTTGGAACCTGCCCACCGGCCTGTGAACAAGCCTGGGCCAGCCCGCTGGAGACAGAGGCTGTGTCCACTGAGGCCGCCCGCCAGCACCCAGCAACCTCACCATGCCGACAGATGGTGAACGTGCCCGAGCAGGCACAGCCCAGTCCAGCCCACGTTCCTGACCCACAGAATTACAAGCTGAATTCTATGCTGTTGTTTGAAGCCACGAGTTTCAGGACAGTGTGTTATGCAGCACAGCTAACTGATACACGGGGCTGGCCCTGAGGGGTTCCTTCCAGCTGCTGACTTTCAGTGGAATAACCCCCACTGGGGGGTGAATGATGGGCTCCATGAGTTCACAGTATTTCCTATGGAGACAATGAAGGAAATGAGGTGTTTCAAACAAATGAGCTGGCGTGTCAATCATCTATAAACCTGGGGAAATAATGAAAGTGAGCTCTAATAAGCGCAGCGGATTTCCAGCTCAGAATAAAATGAGGGCACTCTACCCAGCTGTCCATCCAGTCACATTTCAGAAGGATCCCTCTGACGGGACATGGGTGACGGGGACAAGGGGCATGGAGGGACCTTAAGAATGTATAAAATAGAGCAACCTTACCTAAGGTCGTGCACAGCAGAGGAGATGAAGAAGTAGGGAAGGAGGCAATAAATAGATTGGAGAGAAGGTGTGATGGGGAGCAATAAACTCCTTTTTGAAAACGCTGAGCACAGGTGCTCATGATACACATAAGTCAAGCAATCTGGTCGAGAGTTGGACATAGAGAATCGTGTTATTATTCAGTAAACCTTTTCTGCATGCCCCCTGCTTGCCAGGCACTGTGCTTGCTGGTTCCCTTATATCATTGCCATTTACTGCTCAACAACCCATAAGGAAAGTTCTACACCCCTCTCAGAATGAGAAAAATGAGAAAACATATTTAATGCCCCACGGTCATGTCACATAAGCATCCCTCACGGAACTTAGGGTCTTCCCACCTTGGAGCAGCAGTTAGAACGCACAGCTCAGCCTCCTCACACACACTCACAACCTCGCTTCCACAGGAACGCTCTCTCACAACTGTCCTGACAGGTGGTCATTTGTTACTCAGCTTCTCCTTGAGGCTTCACGAGGCAGGAAGCCCAGGGGCCCACAAGGAGCCGCCTCCAGTGTTTCATGTCGCGGCGGATGCCACGTATCCCCAAGCATTTATCCCATTAACACGGATTACGTGCTAGACATCGTGCTTGGCACTGGGTGTGCAGAGATGAATGAGCCAGAGTCCCCATCATTAATAAGCACAGCCACTCTAATACTAAGCCTACATACTAGAGAAATGCAGAAGCGGGAGAAAGTGCACACTCAACATGGAAAACGTGGAGAGGACAGAGAGCTGGAGTGGCAAAAAGACCTCAGCACGAGACCAAGACAAGTGAAAAGGTCAGTATTGAGCTTGTGGAAATCCAGCCTAAAGAAATGCAAGCAACCCTCCAATTTGAACACTTAAAATTCAACATCGGCTTCCTAACTGAGGTGTCCTAGCACATACATCTCCATCCAGCACTTATCAAGTGCCTGCAGACACCCACAGCAAGAATGAGAAAGCTAATTTTAGGGAGTTCTTGTCAGCCACTCTTTGGATCGCTTAACCCTCACAGGAACAACCTAAGAGGTACGTGTCATTAATATCACCATCCACATATGACTGATGATGACACGGAGGCTCAGAGAGATTAAGTATTTTTTCAATGTCACTTACTTAAGTCATAAGTGACAGAACCAGAATTTGAACTCAGGTCTGTCGGACCCTATAGTCCAGGTTCCTCCCGACGATTGTGCTTACGTGCCTATTATGGTAGTTATATCAAACAAAGAATGAGACATATTGAGGGTCTTATGTTGGCGTTTGTGAAGCAAACCATATTCAAAACTCAAGTCGACACAAATCAATGCACCACAATGCAATTCTTAGAGTCAGTGGGTGCTGAGTGTGTCCTGGGATTAGCTCTGATGGGCCTATGGGAAACTCGAAATCTTAACTACAAGTGGGGTTACAAAACAGGAAGAGGAGGCAAAGGAAGATCCAGGCGAGGTCACTCCTGCTGCAGAGGGACAACCATTGGAAGCAGCAAGACCTGTGCAGGAGGTAGGAGAGGAGCTGACACACCTGGAGAGGATGGGACTTTGGGGTCAGAGGAAAGCAAGGTCAGAGAACGGAAGTGGGCTGCAAATAATAATTTGGAGCTACGGTGGGCTCTTGAGCAGGAAATAGCACTCCTGGCAGACGTGAGCCCATGTCTTGGTGGCTGCTTTGGCTCTGCAGGCACGGGGTGAATGGAGGAGGAATAATAGTAACAGAGACCAAGAACAGATGAACCAAAGAGTCAAGGTGAAAATGGACACAGTGGGGCTTTCAGCTCTCTAAAGCTTTAGAGATGACAGCATTCAGGGAGTCTCCACAGGAACTAAAGGCACTTCCTTTCCCAAGAAGACATCCACTGAACACATCCCACTTTGTTGACCTGTAGGGTAAACTGGACCTCATATAGAAGGTGGGTCTGGGGCACTGCTTTGGCTATGTGCCTCCCCAGACATTTGGAAACATAAATGCATTCATAGTACTGATAATTCTACCACTTAGGAAACCATAGGTGGTTGATCAGATGGAGACTTGAGGGGACCTCATGGCTATTTTCAAGGACCTAGAGGGCGACCACAGGAAAAAGGAAGTGATCTAATTCTGTGTGCTTTTGGAGGGCAGAGCAATGATGTGGGGAAGCAGATTTTGAAAAAGGAAGAAAGAACCTCCCAATAATCAGAACTTTATAAAAAACAAACGAGATGCTTTGTGAGACAGTGGGTCCCTGTTCCTGGAGGCATTTAAGCAAAGGTGAAATGAATAATATTTATGGGACATGCACATCAGGTACCAGGGGTCCACTAATGCTATAGCCCCTCCCATCCTCGGACAATATTATCCTCTCCTGAGAGTCCCACAGAACTGTTATTAGTTCCTAGGCTGTCGCAACAAATCACCACCAACTGGGGGCTTCAACAACAGAAATGTAGCATCTCACGTTCCGGCAAGCAGAAGTCTAAGACCACAGTGTCCGCAAGGTTGCTGGGGGTCTGCTGGGGACCAGTGGTGTTCTTTGGCTGTAGAAGCCTTACCCCGCTCTTTGCCTCCATCTTCACACGGTGCACCCTCTGTGTGTGTCTCCAAATCTCCCCTTCGTATAAGGACTCCTGCCATATTCAATTAAGACCCACCCTAATGACCTCATTTTAACTTGATTGACACTGCAAAGATCCTATATCCAAATCAGGTCACATTCTGAGGAACCGGGGGGTTAGGCCTTCAACATATAAATTTTGGGAAGACATAATTCAACCTATAACAAAAACCTCTAGATAAGGTTTAAGTTACAACCTGTTACTGACCGGAGAAGGCCAAATTTGTTAAAAACTGATGGGACACAAGCCATGATACGAGAACGGCTCCGTTCCCAAGCGCATCACCCAGGTTTCAAGAATTAAGGATTTGCCTGCAATCCATTGCGCGTGACGTACATGACAGCTCATAAACACATAGTTCCATAATTGCTTCACAAGAACTTCACAGGAGCACCCTACAAATCAGCATTTGACTCCGGTCAACGAGCTCATTTTCTGTACGATTCGCTGCTTATGTGTGCAGCCATGGAGCACTAGCCTGCATTCCCATGTCGGTGTTGGCAGTTTGTCTGCACACGCGTGGCCATCTGTCATGCTTCCCCAAGTCCTCAGGTGAGAGCTATCATGCTACGATGCCTTGACATAATCGAGCTTTTGAGCTTTTTCTTCTAGTTTCCATTTAAGTTCAACAAAGCCAGTGTATCCAGGGTCTTGTTTAGATACTTGGTGTGGGTTGCATTGTGGACCTCAAAGAGGTATGTCCACCTCCTAAACCCCAATATCTGCAAATGTGCCTTTACTTGGAAACAAGGTTTACATTGGTGTTATCAAGTCAAGGCGTTCTTATAAGAAAAGGAGGAAAGACAGACACACAGGAGAATGCCACGTGACTATGGAGACAGATTGGAGTGATTCTTCTTCAAGCCAAAGAATGCCAGCAATGCCAGAAGCTAAGAGCAAGCCCCAGAACAATCCTTCCCAGGAACGTTAAGGGAGAGCAGGACCCTGCCAGCACCTTTATTTAGGACGCGTGGCCTCTGCAACTGGAGAGAGCTTACATTTCTGTTGCTTTAAGCTGCCCAATTTGCTGGTAAGACCCTTGGAATGAAGACTTGGTATAATTTTGTTACAATAGTAATAATATCAATACTGATAATGTTATTGAATTCTTATTCTGGAGCCTGGATTTCCACTAAACCTTACAACACCCCACGACGTGAGTGCATCCATTATTACTCACATTTTACAGAAAAGAAAATGAAGGGACAGGCAGGGTCAAAGGACTTGGTCAGATCGACAGCACCAGACAGGGAGAGGACGGTACAGCAGATGGAGGTGAGCCGGCCCGAGGGCCCGTGCCGTGTTCCAGAACATTTACCTCAGGTCAAGACATGCAAAGGTCTTACAAATAACAAAGATTTACCTCAACGTTATGGACAGAGGTGGCATGGACCCTTTGCAAACATCTGTGTGCTCTCCAGTTTGGAATGATTTGCAACATTGTCACTTGGAATTTGACTTTGATTTCTTCCAGAAATATTGACACACATGCTGTTATGACAAGGCAAAACAGCCATCATGCGTAGTTTCATAGATCCAGAAATTAAATTTAACTGCATTTGCTATAATTCATCCAAAATTTGAAATAAATATGAAAAGCATTGCTTTTCCCAAAACTAGTTGTCTCAATATAAATGCACTGTAGACATTTAAATATGTCATAACTGTATCTATATCCATACCTTGCGTCTTTATACAAACAGTGTTTCTAGAGCATGTACTTCAGTAATAAAAAACATTCCGGTTTAAAAATACCACATTAATAAGCCTTTATCAATTCTTATCAAGCAGAAAAGGGAAACAGTGTCTTCTCTTATCTTACACTGGCTAGAATATATAAATTCATATTGCAAACAGCTTCATTTTTCTTTCTTTCTTCTTTGTTTTTTCCTCCCATGTAAATACGCACTTTGAGAGGGCTTTGCTGTGTGTTAATCAAGGCCTCTCCGCCTCAGCCCTGCTGACCTTTGGGGCCGGCACATCCTTGGGTGCGGGGCCATCCTGCACCTGTAGGATGTCTAACAGCTTCGCTGGCCTCTTCCCACTAGAAGCCAGAAGGCAGCCCAGCCTTTGCCCCAGAACATCTCCAGATATTGCCAAACGTCCCCTGAAGGAAGGGGCAAGTTGACCCTGACTGAAAACCACTGCAGTAGATACATTTCCAAGTCTTTCTGGTGTTATGCTGAAAGACCATGAATATTGAGCTTGGAATCAAGCCATATCGAAAAAAACAACTCAGTACAAAAATTGTAAGTATGAACAAATAGTACATTGTCCGGAAAAGCCAACCTTTCTTCCTCCCAGGATTCGGTCCCCTCGAGGCCATCTCCTAGGAGGCTGCGCGCGTCTACAGGGTGGCTTCAGACCCCCACTGCCCCGGGAAACAGCAGCACCTTGTTCCCTGGCTCACCCTCATGGAACGCCTGAGGAATGGGTCTGCTTTCTGAACAGCTACTGAGACCCGCTACCAGAACGATCAAACAAATTGTGGCAAAGTGATTTCGGTCCTAAGACACCCCGTGAAATCCCCACGGAAGTATTTTGTAAGAATGTTTTGTGGTCCTGCTTGGTGCTAGCTGTGTTGGCTGTCCATGAAGAATGGACAAAGTATGCCTGGCCACCACGAAGTACTGGCCAGGAAACACCAGCAGCACGCACGTGAGTGTTATGGTCTCGGGCCTCACACCACACCTGACACACAGGAGGCTCTCTACAAATACTTGTGCAGTAAATAAATGAATGAGTCTTGGCACGTGTGAGAAGAAGAGCAGTATCAGAATGCCAGTGGAGACAATGCTGCTCTGTCTGGACCAATCCAAGTGTGCATGACAGATGCAGCCCATGCAGTGGCTGGCATACAGGGATGGGGCGATGATGCGCGTGCACAAGGAGAGGTTAGGAAGACAGGGTGACAAGAGGCTACAAATGGTTGACCAAACCAGGTGAGCAGGACCTGAAAGATACTCAGGAGAAAGGACTCAAGCACTGGGGACGGTCATTTTTTCAACATTCGAAGACCTACCCCAAAGTACGGAATTAGATTTGGTCTGGCTTGTCCCCAGGCACTGAGCAGGGACACGTGCTTAGCTCGTGCTTAGCTTCCTCGGTCATTCTCAGCGCTCAGCAGCCCAGCCCTGCTAAAGGACATTGCATGGCCGTTCTGGGGACACATTGAAATTGCCCAGTGTCTTTTGAAATTGTGTAGATGGCAAGGACTTCCTGTTTGGTGAGTGAGGTGGTCTCCCCATGTTCCGATAAATAAATGTTGAAGTTATCACCTGCTGGTTATTGAACACACAAGTTGCCAAATGATGCTGGCTACTCACTGATTTTGTGAAGCTCTGAGTTCTTGAATTCGATACAGAACATATTGCTTCTTGAAACACAGCAGAGAAAGCCATTTTCATCAAACTCTGCACTTCCTAATTAGTTACGCAGAAGCTTCCTTTTGAGACTGTCTTTCAAATGATCCCCTGGCTTAGGAACCTGCCCAAGTGTTCAGAACCCATTCATCTCACCTCTGTCATGGCCACTGATCATCCCTCAACAGGACGTGTTTACTTTCATGTTTGATTTCCTAGTGCAAGTGCTGGGACAAAACTTAAAGATACATTTGTCATAGCAGCAACCATTTGGGTTCTCAATTTCTGCTGCAAGTCCCAGAGAACAAACTAAGCCAGAGCCCCTTGCACTGATACCTTGCCCTGTCCCGGCTGGTTGTGAGGGGAGCTAACTGAGGGCAGTTACAAGTCCAGAGATGAAGGAGGGGCCGGAAGTCAGAGGGAAGGCCACTTAATTTACAGGGCAGCCCACAAAGAAGCAAGTGGATGGCACGAGAACACATGGAGGCCATTGTCAGTGTCCTAATCTTTAGAGGAAGCTCGTGAGCACCTGTGCTGCTTGGACTGTGCGGGCTGCACACCTGTGCTGGATTCATCTCTGAGGTTTCTTATACCTCCAAGTTTCATTTTAAAGATACCCAAGTAGTATCCACCAGCCGTGGATGTCTGCACACACTCAGATTCTGCTGGACATTGATATCTTGTTTGAATGATTTCTGCAATGATCACCACCCAACTAGGCAAATGCCGTTTCAAAGGGCAAAGCAAATTCTCTCTTAGATCAACTTGGGGTGAAACACAGCATGGAAAATTCCACTTATCAGTTGAAGACAAGCTATTCCTGAAAAAGTTCCATTCTGCCATTTGATTGTATGCCCCAGGGGAAAAGTTTAAGAAATAGAAAACACAGCTCATTATTAGTTGTGTAGATTATGCAAACTTTGCCGTTTGAAAAAAACACACAAAGACTAAGTTGCAGACGCTCGGGCAAGGAATTTGGACTGTATCTAAGTGAGAAGGATTAGCTAGCAGGATGCTGATTTATAAATGGCAACAACCAATTCCTTATATTCTCTGCTGCGACGCTGTCTCCTGCACAGTAATTCCCAGTGTTCCCCTCTGAAAGCCCTTGCTAGTCAGTTAGCCCCGAGGTATGATGTTTGATAATATAACTACTGCTTCTGTCACTACGTGTTGTACAAACGCATTATATGTGGCCCAGAATGGTAAAGATTTATGTATGGGTATGGAAAATAAAAATCAGCATTGATTAAAAGCCCCAGATAGACCATCCAATACCGCCCAAAGAACATCCGTTATTTTGCATTTTGACGTGGCGATTGATAACCCATAAATGCAGGCAGGAATGACAAATGCAGATGGAAACTGGCTTTGACAAAAACGATAACAGTATCAGTCTCCAGGGGCGATGGAGGTATAAGCAGGAGCTGTTTAAAATATTTAATCATTTTATGAAGGCTGCAAGATGCCGTTTGACCCTGAAGGAGCGTGAATGTCACATGGATCAGAAATTGCCAAGTCTTTGAAGTGAAATAAAAAAATGGTGTTATTATAGATCCTTCTTGACATCCTATCATTTCTGTATAGGATTAAAAATATGTATACAAAGCTCTAGATAAAGGACTCCAGCAAAGGATGTCTTGGTTGAAGGGAAGGAAAGTCAAGACACACAGGTTGTGAAATTTTACTTCGAAATCCCCAAGCATTTCTTTTATTTTCTTCCAAATGGCAAGAATAGAGCCAAGAGCTCCCAGTAAAAAGATGCCTCTGGATTTTAAATAAGGGGTAAATTACCCTTTACGTGTGTTACCTAGGGCCTAACTGCTGGAATTCTTTATCTCCTTTCTCCCAGCTCTCTGCTTCACTGGGGGACTGTGTTTACAGTGTGTGTTTATATACGGGCAGCCGTACAGGACAGAGATGGCCATAAATAAACACAGAGCGTATTTATATACCTGTGTGTGAGGGTGTTCCTCGGTCCTCAGAGAACTGGTGATCTTGCTTCTTATCTGCAGCGCTGTTTGCACTCCTCCCAACAGACCAGCCAGCACCGTGTCTCTGAGCCACCCAGGCAGCAAACACACTAGCAAATCTCAGGGACTGTCCCCAGGAGAGAGTGTGACCTCAGGTCTCACTGTGCAGGGTCAGCAAAAGAAATGTTACGCTCCTGGTTTTCTTGTATCTCCGTTTCTCTTCTTGTTCCCCCATCTCCACACCCTCTACCCCTGGGAGCTCTGAGCATTCTTGGATGATGGCATGGAGGCATCCAAGAAGCCCCCCCACAGGTCATGGCACCTGTGGTCACAGAGAAATGCAAGAAAACACCAGGTAGCGCCACCCCAGCCTTTGAGACCAGACAGAAATCCTGCAGTGATGGGACACGGGACCCCTTAGCGTAAGGAGTCTCCTCCTCATGATGGTGGGCCTTAGTTGCCCTCTGTACCACCCCAAATTCCTGGCTGGGGCTCCTGGACTCCCTACCTGTCCCCTCCATGAGGTTGCTTCCTTCTGGAGGATAAGAGGGATAATCTGTTCCAGGCCTTTCTCTCAGCTTCTGGTGGTGGCCATCAATTCACAATCCATTCATTGTTTCTAATCAGTGAATCAGAGAGAAAAAGAGCACCCGCCCACTCTTTCAGCGCCCAGATGGTAACCATGCTGGTTTGCTGAATAACAGCCCCCAAAGATGTCCAGGTCGTGATCCTGGGAACCTGCAAACGTTTCCTTAGACGGCCCAAAAGGATTTTGCAGATGTGATAAAGTTACAGATCTTGAAAGGGGCAGTGTTAGGAATTGAATTGTGTCCCCCAAAGATATGTCCAAGTCCTCATTCCTGGTACCTGTGAAAGTGACCTTAGTCGGAAATAAGGTCTCTGCAAATGTAACTAACTTAGGATGGAGTCATTCTAGAGTTGGGTGGACTCTAAATGCAATGACTGGTGTCCTTGTAAGAAAAGAAGAAGACACACAGGAGAATACGTCCATGTGACAATGGAGGCAGAGATGGGCGTGATGCAGCTTCAGAGCAAAGACCACCAAGGACTGACGGCCACCACCAGGAGCTGGGAGAGAGGTCTGGGACAGAGTCTCCCTCCAGACCTCCAGAAGGAACCAACTCTGTCGACACCTTGATTCCAGACTTCTGGTCTCCAGAGCTATGAGAGAATAACTCTCTGTTGTTGTTGGTCCAGTTGATGGTCGTTTGTCACAGTGGCCCCAGGAAGCAAACACAGGAGGTTACCCTGGGTTGTCTGGGTGGGTACTGACAGCAGTCATGTGCACCCTTATAGGAAGGAGGCAGATGGGGAACTGACCACAGACAGAAGAAAGCCACGTGATGAAGCAGAGAGGAGTGGAGTCAGAGAGTCAATATTACACTGCAGGCTTTGAAGACGGAGGAAGGGGCCGCGGCTGGGATAGAGGAACGCAGCTCTGGACGCACGATGCAGAAGGAAAGGAAGCAGGTTCTCCTCCAGACTATCTGGGGGCCTTGCCACCTTGACTTTGCTCAGTGATGGTGATCGCAGACTTCTGGCCTCCAGGACTATGAATGTCCAGTGTTTTCAGCCACCAAGTTTGGGATAACTGATTACGACAGCCACAGAAAATGAATACAGTCACCACAAATTGAGTATTTTCATGTACAAGGCACTGAACTAAGCATTACATGTATTTTATTATGTCTAGTTTTACACCATCCTTGGAAGTCAATTATTATTATCCCCATTTTACAGAGCAATAAACCAAGGCCAGGTGAAAAACAGCGTGCCTTGCCCAAGGTCACAGCGCTATGAACGGGTGGAGCTGGGATTTGACTCAAGTCCATCTAACCATAAGCTCCAAGCTCTCAGCCTTACTCACTATGAGAAGAAGCTTCTCTACATAACATGCCCATGTGTCTCTCATCCCATCTCCATGTCCCATCCACTTTGCATGAGGCTACCATACTGTTTCCAGCTCCAACGTCATCATGTCACTCCCTGGCTCAAAAACCACCAGAAGCTACCAAAATGGCACAGACCCTCCAGCCTGGCTTTCATGGCATTTAATTAACCTTCCAAATTTATTTCCCTCAGGGATCCTCTTGTTCCTACCAAGCCGGTCACTTCCAATCTCCACCGTCAAGCCTCAGTGCCAGTATTCTCACCTAGAATACCATCCTTCTTCCTGTCTACTTGTTAAAAGAAAACTCAGCTTCTATGAAGCCTTTCCAATTATTGGAGTCCATATCACTATCTCCTTCCTCTGAATTTCCAGTTTATTTGATACATGGTTTAATATACAATTATTCTTTATTGATTTCATATGTGTTAGTTTGGTCTTCCCTCGTTGGACTGTGTCAATTCCTTGAGAATACTTAAGAAAATTAAGAAAATGTCTCTATCCTCATAAAGCTTATAGCTCAGCTGGGGAGACAAAGTTTCTTAACAACAGAACAATCAACATCCAAGTGTCAGATTCAATGTGGAGGCAGCAAGAACCATGTTGAGAACACAAGACTAGAAGTCAAGAGAACTTGGCTGTAGCCCTGGTTCAGTGCTCTTGGGGACATCCTTCTGCCTCGTCAGGTCTCTTTTTCATTATCCACAGGAGACACTTGAGCTAGGTCACCTCTAATGTCTCTCCCTTCCCTAACATCCTATGGTCCAGGGTTGGCATCAGGCTGTGTTCCTTACCTGAACACACTTCTCCCCTCACTCAAGAACTCTGCCAGAGACCATGTGAGTCACATTTCCACATGAGCTCCGTGCTGCAGGGTATTAATCATCCTGAAAACCTGGGTCATGTATAATTCACATCCAGGGAAGCCCTTCGTGCCACCAAGTCTTTGCTGGCACTGAGCACTTGAAAGCTGTCCCTGACTTCTGCTACATTGGCAGGACGCAGTCAAACAATGCCCTGTTATCCAAAGAACTGGAAAACGAAACACAAAAGCCAGTGCGCGTCCTGGCCAGACTTTTAGTGTCTGGCATGGGCATAAGAGGAAACTCTAGACCAAGACAGAGACCTATGAAGCCATGGCTCTCTCCCATTAACCACCCACCTGAGAACGCTGGCCTTCAATATTAGCTTCTGGGCAAACTTGATATGCAGTAGCTTATTACTCTATTCAAAACCAAATGCAAGGTCATGAATAATGAGTTCCTAGGGCACAGTCCACCAATTTGGCATCATCATGACATGACAACAGTAGACATTCTGGTAGAGATGGGCTGAAGCCCACAGAGAGATGGGGCAGCTCAATTGAAAAAAAAAAAAAAATGTTGTGTCACGTCCAAGGAAAAGACAGCCCATCAGTGGTGATGGGCCCTACAAACTACAGTCAACTATTTCCCCCAAAGGCCATGAAAATGCCCATTCTGGCCATGGCTACACACGGTAGCAATGGCAGAGCAGACACGAAAATGGCTCCCATTCTCACTTCCAGTGAAGCTAATGAGCCGTCCTATCTCCATGATGTCACCACTCAGAGTTGCAGGGCTCCGTCCCTCATGCAGCCACCGTATTCAGGCAGACGACCCTGGTGCTGAGAAGACTGGTCCCAAGACCCTCACTATGATGCCTTATACATGCTCTGCCAACGGCATTGTTGGGTAGTTTTCTGATTCTTAGAGTTTCTATGTCTTGTTAATATTAGTATTATTATCATTTTTTTTCTGTACCAAAGGCATTTGCATGCAAGTCTTTTATTTTAGAGTGAGAGATATAAAATTAGCAGCACCAGTTAGAAAAATGGACATTGCAGCACTGCCCAGTGGAACTTTCTGCCATGATGGAAATGTTCTATAATCTATGCTCTCCAATGGGGTAGCCACTAGCCAAATGGGGCCACTGTACCCTTAAAATGTGGCCAGTGTGACTGAGGGACTGCTTCTTAATTTGATTTAATTCACATGTATTTACATTTAAATTTGAAAAGCCACATGTGGCTAGTGGCTGCCATGTTGGACAGAGCAGGGCATGTTTTCTTATTTTTTATTTTACCTTGTCATTCATTTAACAAGCATTTATTGGGTGCTTGCAGCATCTAGAATGGTGTCAGGCATCAGAGCCATCAGGCAGCCCCTGATGACAAGAAAATCATTACAAAGGAAAGTAAGCAGCCATTGGTAACTTACAGAGGATATACAGGATGGAAAGAGAGATGACATTATCAGTTATTAGTCAAACAGCAGACCTTTCAAGTCTAGTACTATACTAGACATTTTTCATATGTTGACCTTACTTAATACTCAGCATAAGCAATGATATAGGCCTTTTATAGATGAAGAAATTGAAATCCAAGAGACCCAGAAAGGGTAAATAAAGTGGCCATGGTCTGAAGATATTAAATGGCAGAACTAGTGTTCTAAACCAAAATTAAATAAGAAAGATCTTCCAAGAGGAGACAAAACTTGGCCTGATCCTTGAAGGATCCGGTTAATCCAAGTCAGCTATTGGATGCAAAACAAAAGAATGGGGTGGAAGGCGGAGGATGGTGGGGGGAGGGCATTCCTAGAAGGGGGAACAGCATGTGCAAAATGGAGTTCTACATCTGGGGATGGACGGGGCTGGGGAGACAGGGCCAAGAGGGAAGAAAGTGGTCAGGTTATGGCATGTCCTGTGCTGAAGAACTGGAGTTCTACCCTGCATGTCACAGGAACACCTAAGGCTTTTTAAGGGGAAATGGGTGTCCAGTGTTGGAAACTCCACCCCGGCAGCATGAAGAAAGAGGCAGAGCACACAGTCATGGGAGTTGGAAGAGGGCCTGGATAAGATGGTGGGGAAAGAAGAGTGAAGGGTTCAGAGTGGTTAAGGAGGTGAAGTCTGTGGGACTTTGGAAATGTCTGAATGTGGAGGGGAGGGAGACAGACTCCCAGGTTTCCAGCCTGAGAAACACAAGGCAGAAACTGTAGTCAAAGGCTCTGTTCCCAGTCGGATGCTGCTCTCCATGTAGCTCAGTTAGTGCCATTCCCTATGAAGTATCTTATTCCAACTGTGCTAATCCCAAACCCTCCATCACCTACAGACTATCTAAGATCAGAGGTCCCTAGAGATTCCCTCCAGAATGGGCATATACAGACTGTCTTCCTGGGTCAAAGCCGTGAGCTCCAAATTATTTGCTTATGAATGCCTGCTAGGAAACAATATCTATCTATTAAAGTCTGTGCAAAGAGACTCAGTACAGGGATAATTGTTTATTTATAAATTATAAACATGTACCACTATACTAATATTATATCTATTATAATCTATTAGAAATAGATGCTCAAATTAGCTTACGCAAATAATATTTTAAATTTATTTATTAATGGCTCCAATTATAATTGATTTATTTTGTATTGATTTTCTTATATTAGGCAACATGATGGAATATGCTTCATTGCGTGGGACAACCTGCTTTAAACTAGTGTTTATCAAAGTGTGGTTCGTTGTCACTTATGGACACTAAGATCCACTCAGTCAGCCCGTGACACCGAAACTTCTTCCTAATCCCAGGTGTTATTTGTTTCCTTCACTGTGCTGACGTTTGCTTTGGTGGTGCAAACTCAATGGTGAGCAAAACTGTGGGCACACAACCATACCTGTCCTTGTGTTTTTCACTGTTGCCAACCTACATCCCAAGGGGAAACAAAGCCAGTTCCACTTCCTTGATGGAGTGGTAAGAATTATTATTTGATTAAATTTTGATCTTCAAATACGTGTTGTTTTAATATTCCGAGTGATGAAATGGGTGTTGTGCAGACAGCACTTGATGCACCCAGACGAAGGTGCTGGTTTCCAGGAAAGCGCTGGTGGGACCCTTGGAGCTGGGTGCTGAACTGGCCGCTTTTTTCAGAGGACACAGTTTTCCTCGGAAGAATGGCTGCCAGACAAACTATGGTTATTCACACTTGGGTATTTGGCAGAAAATTCTCTCAAAACAAACAAAGGGAGCCTGTAACTATAGGGAAAACAGCTGACAGTATTTGTTGCCAAGGATAAATTTCAATCTTTCAAGTGAAAATTAGAATTTTGAAAAATGTGGTCTATCACCACGAGCTTGAAAGCTTCCCAAAACTTAGAAGACTTTGCTGATGAGATTGGGTGATATTAATGAATGTGATATTTTGATAGTGTATAATGAAATATGTCAACATTTGGAAGATCTGCATAGCTCAGTGAACCAATATTTTCAAACCAATGCAAAATGTTACAAAAGTATACACAAGTAAAAAATTCATTCATAGTGCAAGAGAGGCCAATGGATTTTAATATTAGTACAAAATGTATTGATATGGCCTCAGATTCCACATTCCTATTAACTTTTAAGAAATACCCACTTGTTGAGTTTTGGTGTAGTATCAGAGAAGATTATTTCTACAGTTATCTGGAAAGACTGAAATATTTCTCCCTTTTCCAACTATACAGCTGTGTGAGGCCAGATTTTCTCCACATATTTCAACAAAAACAATGTATCATAACACGGAGTGTGCCAAAAACATATTTATACACATTTTAAGAAAGGAAAACAGTATTAAAATTACACTGATGGTACCTACTTTAAGCATCTCTTGTAATTGCAGAAGTCAAATGTGACTTGTATTCATCTTTTGTTATCAGTATATTTTGAGTATTATAATTTTAAGATAGTCTTTTCCTGTCTTAAAATGTGTATACATTTTTTTTTGCAGCCTCTGTAGATTAAATACAGAGGCAGATATGAAAATCCAGACATGTATTAAGCCATATATTGAAGAAATTTGCAACAATGCCACGAATCTCAATATTTCTTTTTTTGGTTTGCAAAATATAGCTATTTTACTTTTAAAATGTTATTTGTGTTAGCATAAAACAAACAGCAATTTTTTACTAATGTATTTAAATGAATGAATAAAGGCACTTTTCAGCTTTAATTTCTAATATGGCAAATACTAATAGATATATCGCACGTAAGCAAAAGCTCTTTGATGTCACCAATGAATTTTAAGAGTATAAAGGCGCCTTGGGACCCAAAAGTTTGAGAACTGCTAATTTAAGCCACCGTGATACAACTTACGGAACAGTTAAAAAAAATTCCCATTTTTCAATATATAACCGGTATTTAGTTACATCCGTCATAATTGTCGAACACAATACCTCACAAAAGCACAATATATGTAACTAACGCTTCCAGTGCACTTCATCCTTAAGAATGGTGCTTGTGAACACATATTTCCAATCAGACACCTGATCATTTTGGAGTTTTCTCACCTTTTTGTCACATTGGACAGCTGTGAAGAGTTGACTTGATGGTACAATTTGGCTTGTTCTTGCTTTGTTAGCACTACCTTCAAGCTGTAGTTTCTTTGCAAGAGTCTTATTAAGCCATGTGTCCATTTTGCAAAGGGTAGGTTTGGCTAAGACTAGAAAACATGATCATCTAACACACTGACAATAAGAGACACCAATGGCAACTGGATGGCGATGTTCATCAAGCTAACTGTCTTCTTTTCAAAAAAGAAAAAGTATATACACATATATGCGTTATGTATATGTAGGTTATATGTATGCATTACATATATGTATATATATAAAATCTTCATTCGCCCCAGTAACTCATCGAGCACATTGGGCACACGCTGGCCCACCTGCCATGCGTGTTAGAAAACCAGGAGGCCTTGAGAAAGGTGCCAGCAGGCCTGGTCAGCTTCTGCATTTCTCGTGGGGCACGCGAAAGAGGATGAAATGGTGCTAGTTATCACAAAGGGCTGTCTCCAAACAAGCCTCCCGTCTGAGTAATGGGGCCCACTGGACATCACACTGCCCCGCGGACATCTTGGCTTCTAAAAGCCATTAGGAGAGCTTTGCTTTCTCCGTCCAGGGTTTCCCACAGCTGCTCTGAACTCCACTGTTTCCGGAAGGACAACACATTACTGGAGATTCATCTATTTCCCCAAGAGGCGTTTTAGACCTGGGGATGATACGCAGTCATGTGGTTGGATGCTCTGCTACCATTTGTGACTTGGGTGAATCACACAGTAAATGATACTTGGAAGTACAGCACCAAATACTTGAGAAGATTAAAGAGTTCACACATGGCCAGAGGATGGAGTCTTAAATCATTCAAGGTTCAAATGTCCCTCTTTCTTGCCAGGAGAAGGGTGTGCCGGGGGATGGGAGAGCGCAGGCCAGAGATAGATTATCTCATTTCATTTAGCCCGACTCTTTGTCTAGCAAACCGTGCAATTAACAACAATACAAATGGAATCTTCCTCCATCAAAACAAAGCGTGAGTCCACTCTGGGGGATTTATGGGCAAGGCTCTCTCCATGGGGCTTTCTAGATGTTTCTGCAGACAAAGTGGTGGGTCAATTTGCAGTTAAATGGCAAGGTGTGGACTCTCTGCTGCTGCTCCCAGCCTCCCATGGCTTCCCATCTCCCGCCTAGCACGTTCATTTCAATGTCCTCATAACTAAATCTGAGACAATGTGTAATTATACAGAAGAAAAATCTGTCAGAGGATAGCTGAAGTTGCTTAAATTGTGCTGATTTACAAAGATGAGAGATTTTCTTCCCCAACTAAAGAAAAAAATACCTTCCTGTGTGTGTAATGGCGAACAACCTCCTGCAAAGTCAACTCCTTTCTGAAAGTCATTGCTAGTTTTATAATTTCTGAGTCATTAGATAACAGATAGAACTCCACACTTAGTAGTTTCAAATGTTTATGGTCTGCAATTCATTCTTAATGAGCTCTCCCCACGTCTTTATTCTTCCTCGCACCCTCCTGCTGGGAAGTGTCTTCCTCTGCCTTGCCTTTTGCTAATGATTCCACAATCATTTCAGAGCCATTTCTCCTGCCTTATGTAATTCTGACACCACTGAAGAGCCCAGCTCACTGCCTCGCAGTTGGAAATGTAACCTTTAATGTATTAATTTCTCTTGCTCAAAACAATTTAACCTCTGTCTTGGTTTTGTGATTGCTAAGTGTTCCAATTAAATGCCTCTTTCATTTTTTTGTCCTGGAGGGCTGGATCTTACCCGAATTATGTTTAACACACCCTGCCTCGCCAGCGACCAACACGCTGGCTCCCTTACGGGCTCACCATCAATCCATTATCTACCTCATGAGTGCCTGTCACATTTGCAAAACACCTCCTTCCCCAAAAAGATTAATTAAAGCAGCTTGAAGCGCTAGGCAGCACTGTCTGTGGAGGAGAAGTGAATCCCTTCAGCCCAGAAGGTAGAGGTGTCCAGGAGGAGAGAATATGCCTCTTCCCACCCCCACTTCTGAACCTCTTGGATCAATTCTCGCTGGTGAGGCGGGGTCCTCGTCAGGATGTACTCCGTATCAGCCTGTGTGAGACGGGAAATCAATCACGTACCAAAGTCTGTGGGCACGTGGCATTTGCACCGCACCGCCTGCCTCCTGCAACACAGCCCAGCGAGACAGGAGATGTGCTGACGGGGCTGTGCCAGGGCACCCGAGCCCTTCACAGCCCACTGCAGACACAGAACAACTGGAAATAACTCAAGTGGCAGCTCTGAGCAGCCTGTTCACAGCCCAATCCTCAGAAGCTCCCCGCTGCTCCCACTGGGTGAGCACCAAATCGGAGGGGCTCCCCTTCTCTGGAAGACCTTCATTTCAAATTGTCCTGTTGTCTCGGTGACAAAGAGTTTTTGCTTTTAATAATCTCCTTTCAGGGGCTTGGAAAACATGGCATTTTAGAGCTGGAGGCTGGG
Organism: Rhinolophus sinicus; assembly: GCF_036562045.2. NCBI lineage: Eukaryota > Metazoa > Chordata > Mammalia > Chiroptera > Rhinolophidae > Rhinolophus > Rhinolophus sinicus. The sequence goes on from NC_133758.1 coordinate 2,734,143, forward strand.
GGCCTCGTCAGCTCTTGAATCCCACTGGAAAGTGTGCCCATAGGAACAATCAAAGGCATGTCCATGGAAATGATCTGCAATCAAACATTCTGGGCTCTACTCAGAACAGTTGCTCTAAGGCATCAACGCCACGAGGCGAGTATCTCTGGGTGGGCTGCCTCGCAGGTCCCTGCCTATCCCAAGGTGGCTTTCAGGACAGCTATTTTCATAGTCATTAATTGTCTCTCATCACCATGCCCGTGGTCAGTCATGGCACAAACCAGGGTGCACAGCCTGTGCCAGGGGGCTTGTGGGTGGTGGGAATAAGATAGGCAGGCAGATTTGGCTGTTGCCTCTCTTTTGGGTGAATACATGGACGGATTTGGTTAACACTGAAAAGCCTTAGAGAAGGCACCTAATGACCAATAACTCAAATAATTCATCATTTTATAAAATGTACACAAATTTTATACAAAAAACAGTGTCCACACTGTCTAAATCTTCCCCGTCTGTTTCAGTATTGATCACATCCGCTCACTGGGCACCACACAGTGAGTTTCCTCCTTTGCTAATAAGAAAAGCAACGGATGACCTGCCCACGCCGGAGCAAAGCAGGAACGTGGCACCTCTTCTGGAAATCTGAACAGGGCCTGTCCAAAGCCCCCACAAAGTTGCTGCTGAGGACTCCTGTGGCCTCTGTCTGGGTTTGTCCTGGCATTCAGAAAGTGAAAGTGAACATTTTCCAGGACTCCACTGCCTGGTGGAAGATTAGCTCCCAAATAAGAATACTATTTTTGACTACTATTAAGATGCATGAAAACAGCATGTTTGAAGTAATCAGCGTTGGAGTATTTTAAAACAGTTTTAAGGTTTTCACAAGTCTTGGACTTTTTTTTAACTAGTGTCAAAGGACTATGAATTATGCCTGAAAAAGAATTGAAAGTGATCTAGTTCATAGGACACACAGGGATAGAACATGTTAACCAACCCAGAACAATGCCATCAGCAAAATCCAGAATGTGGGAAACTCCATAAGAAAAATGCTCCATTTCTTCAACAAATAAATGAATAGCAAACAGAGGGAAAGAAACCCTATAGCTTAAGACCCTTAAGAAGCATATGAAGCAAAACACATGAAGCAAATGCAATGTGTATAGACCTTGTTTAGACTAAGATTTGGGAAAATAAACAACAGCGAGATACACATAAAACAATCAAAGAGAACACTGAATAGCTGGTAATTTAAAGAAACCATTGATGAGATGTAATAATGGCATTGTGCTTATTTCTGTTGTTTTGCTTTGTTTTTAAGAGTCCTCAAAGAAAAACGCTGAAGCATCTATGGATGAAATACTGAGATTCGTTTTAAAACTCCTTAGGGAAGGGAGAGCGTGGGCAGTGCTTGGCGGCTGTCGGAGCTCAGGGGTGAGCTCCCAGGCTCCATGGCACTGTTCTCTCTACTCTTGTGTTTGTATAAATTTTCTGTAAAAAGCATTTCTAAACTCCTCGATGGGATCTTCCTCAGCTTGAGAGTCTGTGTGGAGAACCGAAACCCTCGCTCATCTAAGTCACCCCATTATTATGACTTTCCTTCTCTAGTTGAGGACGCTTGGGCACTACCCAGCACCTCTCAGACACGGATGACTCAGGGCAGATGGGCCTGGCGCTGCCATCTCATCACTGCCCAGGAGGGCGGGCCACAGGCCCTGCCGGCTCCTGCCTGGCATCTCTTACACGGCAGGCGTGTTTGGGGTCACAAAGGGGTTTGGTCCCCTACAAGGAAATCACTTTGCAATGTTGGACTCCTTACCCCTCACCTCTAACATATGGCAGCACCTTTTTTGTTTATTATAAGCACACATACACTTATTGTAAAAAAAAATTAAAAAAAAACACAAACAAGAGGAGAAAAGAAAACAAACCATAATCTCACCTTATACATATATTTTTTTTTTTCAAAAATGAGAACCACTATATATACAAATCCACCGCTAAATAACTCTCAGGTTAAAGAAAAATATCCCTCCATGTTTTCCAAATTAAGTTAAAAAGGGTTTGAAAATCTTAGCACCGCTCCTACTTGCAAAGAAATGTAAAAGGGAACTGGGCCATTTTTTTTTAGAGTTCTCTTATTTTAAAAGCAGATGGACTATTCTAAGGGTTGCATCAGAATTCTGAATGCTGGGGTGCAGAGATGCCCTTCTCAGCACTTGCGTGGCACGCCGGCCCCGTGACGGAGTGGGGACCGGCATGCTGACGTGAGCAGTGGCCAGGACTGCAGGTTCTGTATGTGGGGAGCAACAGGGCAGGTAGCAGCCCAGGCTGGACTGGGGCGAGTCCATGGGGCCCTGGGCCAGCTGGCGACATGCCCCACCTTCTCAGCAACCTTCTTCAGACTCCAGAGTCTCATCAGACTCTCCCTCACCGATTTCTACCACTGACCCTGGCCTCCTTCACTCAGAAGGCACACCTGGGGACACAAGCAGAGGCGGCACTCACACTGCAAGCTCACCTCACCAGGCCTTTGAATATCCTTCCTCCTCCTTAAGGGCTGTTTGCAAACCGCTCCCAAGGGACAGCTTGTCCTCTGACCTGCTTTGCTCTCTCATCATTGGCAGGAGTGACTCAGCTCCCTGGCAGTTGTTTATTTGGTGACACGGAATAACATTATATGGGACAGTGTTTTCTTCTCTGTCCCACATCATGTGAACACAACCAGTTGATCTGTCGTCGGGGGAAATCTCTGCTTTACAATATATGCAGTCATTGCCTTTCTGCTCAAGTAAAACCCGAAGGTGTGGATCTCAAGCAGATTTGAAAAATAGAGAAAAGGAAACGATTCATGTTACTCTGCCTTTCTTATTGAGAAAGCTCATGATGTGTGACCTCTTTAAAATTATTCTTACATTCATATGTAATTTATTTGACTTTTACTTATATAACTATTGTATATTATTTATAGTTTTTTTAATGTAATTCTCATTAACAGCCATGTCACCTGTATCAGTGAAATAACTAATATTCAAGCATTGCCCCCTTTTGAATGATAGTTTTGGCCACTAGAAATTCACAAGGGCTTCTTGCCTGTCCTGCGGTGTCACCAGAAAGGTCATCAGGCCAGGTCATTGAAACTGAGCCCCTCACCCCAACTGCTGTGACCATTTCAGCCAAGTGGCTGCTCTCAACCAGCTCTGGGAGCAGCCTCAGGATATGGCGCCCCCAGCCTAGCTCCATTAAAGCCAAAGGGACACCAGAGGTTATGTCACCATTCAGCAGGGCTTTGAGGTAGATGTCTGTCCTTGGGATCTTGAATGAACCAAAACAAATTTGGGGTCAAATCAGGGGCATCCTGGGGACACGCACTCTGGATTCCAGGAGCCAGACACACCACGTTTGTCTTTCCTGGTGTGCGTGTGGCTGCTGTGCTCAGCAGCTTGCATGATGCAAGAGAGCTGGGAAATTTGGGGCCCACATAACAGAGAAGAATTAGAAATTCTCGCCTCATGTAGCCACAGTTTTAGCATCTAATAATTATTGTTTCAATGCAAATACTAGTCCCTGGGTCTCCTTATGCATTTCAATCAATCTCTTAAAAACAATTGCCGGGCTCCAGATGAAAAACAATTTCTCAACAGCTGGAGAACATTTGCAGGAGGCAACTTTTTGAAAAACAGAGCTAGGGAGAAAGACAGAGCTAGACACAAAAGTAATCGTCAGCCTCCATTGTCTAAAGAAGCCTGAACTCTTTAGATGGAGTGTTATTAATTACTACACCTGCAGCTATGCTTCCTGCTAAGCCCAGGGAAACTAGCAAGTGACGGCAGAAGAAGAGTGTTGTATTGTCAGCACAGCTCAGCAAAACCACCCCACCTTTTACTTTATTCAAAAAAAAAAAAAGACAGGTTTTTTTTGTTTTTTTATTAGCATCTTCTGACTGAATTGTAAAGATGAGAAACGAAAGTCAGAACATGGAGGAGGTACATGGGGAGAAGAACTGTACGTTGAGGTAAGTGTTTAGCACGGGCACATGAGTCTCTCTCAATGTGCTGAACTGAAACACCTATATTAGGGCAGCTCCTAAGTGCAGGCATGGGCCGCAACTGAGCCACGGAGAGGGAGCCGGAAACTGCAGCCAGAGTGTGGCTTGTGGAATTAGTTTGAAACTATTTATGTTTCTGACCCAAACCCCCAAATGAATTCTATCCATGTCCTGACTTTTTAAATTAAATATCTGTAGCTTTTGTCTTAATAGTTCTTATTTTGCCACAATCATTCAAGTCCAATAACAAATATTGATCAGTAATAAGGTGATAAGAATAATTAGTACTTTATAGCACACACTATGTGCCAGACATTGTTTTACATGTTTCAACACATTTATTCCTCATAAATCTCAAGAGATAAATACTGTTAGTACCCTTAATCTACAGATGAGGAAACTGGGGTACATAGAGGTCACATAACTCGTTCAAGGTCGCTGGGCTCGTAAGCAGTGGAGCCAGTTTTTCAGCCTGGACTTCCTCTCACTCTAGTGACTGTTCTCTTCAGCCAGTGCAAACCTTCTGCCGATATTTAAATTATGTTTGAGAGTGACCTGCTCCTTGGTTGAAACGGTGATCACCAAGTAGAACGCCCACACGCAAATCAGATAATCCACTGGGAATCCACAAGACAAGTTGGGAAATTGTGAGGGGGTATACATTACCTGTGACCACCAAGTGGACTTACAAATCGGACTGCTTAGTTTTAACCAAATTTACCCACACAAAATGGGCAGGTGGCTTAAGAAAGATTCATACAAAAAAATGTGAGACTTGAAGACAGTACTAATAATGCAAACACTAGCTACAAGGAAACAAGAGTGACCCTTCTGCACTCAGCCAAATTGCAAAACAAACATTATGAAAACTTAACCCATCCCCCACTATCAATGATGAGCCCACCTTTAGTTCATACGCACTTAGAAATACTAGTTATGATAGTAGGAAGCCATTGTAACAAGACATTTTACAGCCAAGTACCCAGGACACGCGTGCAAACCTCCACAAGTTGAAAGCAAAAATATGTTTGTACAGTTAAAAAATAAATAGCTTAAATATATTCTAAAACCATTTTCACCCACATATAATCACTTTAATTTCTATTTTAAGTATTTTAAACAATGTGTTTAAAATATTAACATGTATATCTATTTTATGAAATAATAAACAGGCATTTGGAGAAGGAAGTGCTCAAAAAATTTTTACTGATAATATTATGCAATCAAAAAAGTTTGGATTGGCGCATAAACTAGAATTTAGTCCACCCCATGGGCCCATTCTCAGGTAACCATGGTAACCCTAATCTGTGGCCAAGCATCTGCCAGAAGCTTAGCAACACAGGAGAAGGTAGAGAGAGCAGGCAGCTCCATGCCCACTCCAGTGGGCCAGGACCCCTCCCACCCTGGTGGGGCACACGTGAGCTCTGAGAAGCTACAGGTCCTTGGGAAATGTCACACTATCACTCCCATGGATAGAGGGCTTTGTATCTAAAGAAATATGAGCAATTACCCCTGAGTTGACCCTACTAACAATAGAACTGAAAACTAAACAAGTGACTAATAAATTGTCTGAGGTCATAGAATTTTCAACATGGAACTTTCGAAACCAGATTTGTAAAGCAAGTTATGGTACTTCCGAAACTATCCAGAAAGAAAAATTGTGTGCTCTTTCATATGAGGAAATAAAATCCCAGAGATGTAACAGAACTGCACATAAGAACACAGTCATGTTCAGATTCTAACAGGTATATATTTGGGTAATATTCTGTGTGGAAGAAATACTGGAAGGGGGATCCAAGAAGAAACTGCAAACACCACCCCCCCACACACATACACACATGCTATACAGTATTCACCCAAATGGGTGTTCCTTTCTAAAATGCATGATTTTGCATGGCTGATGCTTTCCTTTCACTTTCTTCAAAATGAGATGTGTAAAGTAGGAGAATTTCCCCGACTGTCGCTGCAAAGGACTTGAATAGTACTTGTATCTTTCAAAAAATGTGGTCAAGTAGGTGTTTAATAATGAAGATTTAAAGCTATTTCACTGGCTTTGCATTTTGTATTTTATAAATCATTAACAGGAACAAAGTAAGAACCCAAACAGAAATACCCATTTCCTAAGTGTGAAGACAGTTAACCTTTAAACAGATGGGTAATCCCAGACAGCTCTGTAAAATTAATAGAGCTTAAAGCTGAGGCCTCCGAGCTGCAGAACGCATCTTTGGAGGCCATGTTTTGGAGATCATCGTAAATCAGCGTGTTCCCCCCGCAGTCCCTCCTGCCTACCCAGGCTCCTGGAACTACCGGGTCATGAATACGTGTATCACAGCGCACCAGCGATGCCGTGCTCCGGCATCCACGTGTCTGCACATGTGTGTCCTCTGCTGTGGAGTCCCCCGTCCACATTGCTGGAAAGCAGGCCTGACAGTGGGAGCGCAGCTGGGGACGGTGGTGGGAGAGGAAGATGGGACGCGACGCTCCTGTTCCACGCCTGAGGACCTTCAAGCATGGCTCCCAGCTTTAATTTGTAAACCTTCACTTACTAAACCACAGGTGTCTTGGAGGGTCGTTTTGTTTTCAAGGCGCTGTGTTTTTCCATGGCCAGATCAGCTCAGACCTCCACAGAGGCTCCGGGAGCCAGGAGCCGCACGCACACCCCGCAGGGCGAGGCCGTGCTGCCCAGGACGGCTGGCCTGCTCTCACAGGAGGCGCGTGGGCCAGTCTGCAGAAAATTATACACGCAAAGAGGGAGAACATGACTAGGCAACACTGTCAGCATTATCATTTGCAACTATTTAAGGAGGTGTTTGGAGGCAGTTTCTAAAAGGCTTGGCTCCGTTTTAAATGTGCCCACAAATCCTACAAGAATGTGGATTTAAATGGAATTAAAGCCAAAAGTATGACATTAGCGAGCTACCAGCCTCAGCTATGCCAGTCCCGGGAGGCTGTTTCATTAGCAATTGGGAAGACATGGGCTGTGCAATAAACATGAAGTTGGCTCTGGTCACCTCTTCTTGCCCCGATAGCCTGTGGGCCACTGCTCATTAGGAGCTACAGGACAAGCCCACGGCCACGGCGCTCACTTCTCACAGCCTAACCCCAGACACGTATTGGCCCGTTTGTCATTCCAACGTCCCGAGGAACGGCGTGTTCTTTTCCTCTGCACAATCCGATAAACAACAACCATGGAATGGTAGGCTTGGTGCAAAGAGTTAAATCTGAAGACAAATAATCCTTCCGAGGGTAATAGCATTTCATTCTTTCAATGCAATTCCCACCCAACAATATTTTCTGCCTTGCACGGAGGAGGAGCCCTGAGACGTCCATAATGGACATATTTGCAGTATTTACTATCGAAAAAGTTAATTTAGCAGAATAGCTGCAACTGTCAGGAAATTCTAAAGCCGAAAGAATCCAACAGGGACCTGAGTGGAATACAGATTGAGAGACGGAGGGGCAGGTTGAACAACGGCCCCGGTCGTCCACACGCATAGAATGCTTGCTCCATAGGCCTGCATGCCCTGGAACAGGTAGCCCTGCACTGCCCAGCAGCCTTCTCCTACCTGGCACCTTCTCCTGGTGTTTCAGCAGCACGTTAGCACAGACGGCATGAAACTGTGGCCCAGTACCTGCTTTATTATTTCTGTAGCTATATAATCATCAAAGGGAGGCCGTTACCTTTTTTATGGACTGGAGAGTCCATCGGCCTCTCACTTTCCCCTTCTACCTGAGGTTTCCCATCATCGCCCTGCGCTGTTCTCTAAAAAGGAGCAAATGGTGCTGGGTTACGGAGTGGGGAGGGAAGCACCCACTGTAGCCCACGGGTGTGTGGACAGCACGCCTCGTGAGATGGGAGACTGAGCCATCGAGGGCGACCCGCAGCCCACCCAGCCGCTTCGGAATGAAAGCACAGCTTTCGGAATGTGTTACAACCCCAGGAACTCTGAGTCATAAAAATCATAAAGAGTAACGTGCCATGTCTGGAAACAGCAACGATTTCCATGAGAATTTATGGATGCAGTGTAATTAATCTGTATGTTTGGAACATCTCATCATAGACCTTTCTTCTTTTCTAATCATGAAAGCCCAGTTTGATGGATCCTTTCAACTGTGGCCCCAGATAAACAGCCCCACCCCCAAATTTTTTTAGCAAACTCGCTCAACAAAGACTTAGGTCACAGCTCTCACCCACATAATGTGTCTTTTCTCTTCCGTTTTTGTTTTCCCCCTTTTTAAAGCGATCGTCAGCAGAGGCGGTTCAACTGTGTAGTCCAAAAGATTAAACAGGGCCTCAAGCAGTTGCCTTTCAGTCCGTCAGCGTTTCCCACCATATGGGGAGCCATTCACTCAACCATATTCAGTTTGTCTAACCAGGAACAGTGTCTTTAACAGTTTTCTTAAGCCGTGTGATGCTTCCCAAACCTTTACAATAGAAATATTAACCATCACCACATCGGGCAAAAAATACACAATCTATATGTTTGTATTTTAACTACTCATTGAAGCCACTTTGCCGTATGATAGCCCAGAACCACTGTAATTGCTGATGGTCATGGAACCACCTGAGTGTTAGTTTATAATAAAAGGCAGCTCTCGAGGGAGCCTAGAGCCAGTTACACATCCCATAAGTTAACGAGAAATGAAAGCTGATCCGAATGGGGAGACAGGGAAGATCACGACTCTGGGAATTCTGTGCATTCAACACAAAAACCATCGAAAGATGCTACAAACCACCACCCACCATCTTCCAACGCAGGTCTGTCCAGGCTTTTAGCACAGGACCCCAGCAGGGGTGACAGATGTGTTTTCGTCTCATTGTAACCCGAGTATCTCAAGGACAAAGAGATATTTTAAAATGACAACATGCTAGTTTGTCACTTTTCTCTTATGCCCACCAAAAGCTCACTCACGGCTACCCCTCAGAGACACACAGTGACTGGAGCCAGGCTGCCTCCTGTTCCCAACCTCGACAGAGCAAGACAAAGATCCTTGAAAGAAAAAAGTGGACCCAGAGTTTTGTGACCCTGTGAAATGATCAACAAAGCAGTCTTGACACTAAAATGGAAACATAGCCTCTTGAGATTTCTTTATGTGCAGTCTTCACCACCTGAGCTCTCAGTGGTCCTGTTACATTGGCCTCATCCCGTCACACCCCAGTTTTCAGTAAACCTGGCTCCTAAGTCCATCTTAATGTCCTTTCTACATGTAGAAGCAGGTCAGTTTTCCAAGTTAGACATCATGGTGGACGCTCTAGGTTCCCCACTCAGGAGCCATGCCAAGGGCCTTTGGACCTCTTCTTCTTCCTTCCTAGTAGAATAATTTCATCCACTGTCCTACAGGTGAGCTGTCCTTCAGAGGATGTGAGCCATAGTCCCACTTCCCGATGTGAATGTTAACTGGTCCAAGACGAGTGATGGATTTGAACCTGGGTGTGAAACATAATTCTGGCAAAGAAGACAGAGAAGGAGAAGAAGGGAAAGTTTTTCTCATTTTTAAAAAGGGACATAGACCTTCGCTGTGATGTGATGACAAGAGGTATGGACGGCAGGGTTCAAGATGGAAAGAATCGTGTCCAAACCTGGAGTCAGGCCACATCCAGACTTTCCATAACTTGCAGCTAGCTGTCCTAAATGAGGCAGACACGGCCTGTCAGCCCTTCTGCACCAAGGCCCCTGCAGAGAACCACCGGTCAGATGGCAGCACAGACCCTGCCCCTGACGTCAGCCAGCTCCAGGCCTGGCCCGGCCCAGCCAAGGAAGCGTGGCTGTCACACTGTCACACTGCCAGCCTGGAGAGCCCATCTTCTCTTTAGTGTAATGTCCCAATGCCTTCCCATGCTGCTTAGCAGCCTCCTAAAATCACCGGAATGAATGATTAGGAGGAAAGGGAACTAGCTCTAGAGACAACTGAGGAATTACATCAGTTCCATTATACCTCGAATGTAATATTCAATAATAAAGTTTTGCATTCCATTACTGAGTCACTGAATAATGTGGTTACTGTTAAAAAAAAAAAAATTTATTGTCGGCATGTTTGTTCCATAAAATAAATATATATTTTATCTAATCCAAATTGCATCCAACTGTTATCATCTGTGAGAGGTGTTGAAGTGCTTTTCTCGCCGTTATTTTTAATGTGCTTCCCTGGATAATGAACTCGAGCTCAGAATCACAGAAATTAGAGATTGAGAGGCGCTCCTGGGTCAGTGGGTGACTGGCTGCCCGGCGCGGGCTGGCGAGGCCTCCACCCGCGGGACAGTTCCCGGAAGTGGGACTCCAGGGGGGAGGGGAGGCTCCCATGGGCCATTTTTATTTTGATAGATTTGTGTCTGGGGTGTGCGTCTCCCAAAGAAATGTGGGGTTTGCAACCCCTCCCCACAAGTGAGGACCTCCATTGTTCTTTTCAGATACAGTCCTCTTTTTCCTTGGGGGTGAAGGACAGTCATAATACATTTTTATTGCTCTAGGCCAGTTGTCTGTGTCCAGGGGAACGCTCTGAAGTCTCTTTTCTAAGGGCATTAATCCCATCCCAGAGAGCTCCACCCTCATGACCTAACCACCTCCCAAAGGCTCCGCATCTAATACCATCACCCTGCAGGGTAAGGATTGCTGCATATGAATGTAGGGGAGGGAGCACATCTGTGAATATTCCGCTTTCCTGATTTCAAGCTGTGAGATACCAAACACCTTCCCAACAGTCCTGACCGAGCTGGTCGTTCTCCCCCTGGAAGTATAACAAGGTTCCCGGGACACCCACTTGCCTCAGGTCTGGGGCAGGGAACTAACACTGATTAAGTGCCTCATACACGTCATTTCATCCTCACACAACTGTGTCCAGCAGAATCTAACGCAAAGAAACCAAGAGTCAGAAAGGGTAAGTGATTTGCCTGATGGTACCTGGATAATCAAAAGAAGAGTTAAGGTTCAAATAAGCTTATCAGCACCAAGAATCCAGTCTGTTCTGCACAGAACGCCCTCCCTGACACACCCAACAGGAGGTAATGCTGGTGAGCAGCAGGGGCCCTTTCACAGTTTACAATGGATTCTGCAGGTTCCCGCCAGTATTTGTTGGGTGTGAGCTGTCTGCCAGAAGCTGCTCAGGGCTGTGACTACGCAGACAGACATGGAGTCCCCTTTTCCCTGACAGAGCTTGGCTCAGAGGAGGGTGAGGGGACCCAGAGTGGGAATGCACAAGCGAACAAGGTCACTGGAGCTTGCGGTGCAAGGAGCTGAGCCGACCACAGTGGCTGGGCCAGTCCAGCAGCCAAGGGAGGGGCCCTATGCCAGTCAGGTGTATAAGCCAGGAGGAGACCATCTCCCCCGACCCAGCTGCTGACCCCACACCCCACATCCTGACACCGACTCCCCAGGCCACACCGTGGGGTCCGAGCACCTCCCTGACCATCTGCTACCACACTTCACCCAGAAAGAAAATCAGTGCCACTTCTAAGGATGGGAATCTTTACAAAGATCCATCCCCATGTGGCCTTTGCTCGGAGGCAGGGAGAACCTTGGGACCCTCCTCGGGCAGGTGCCCTAGGACCCCCAGCACCTTGAAGGGGCCTGTTGCACATTATGAAGGGTCCTGAGCAAGAGCCATGAGATAAAAACAGGCACCCATATGCAAACACGCAGTGCCCTTGGGGCTGCCTAACGCAATGCGTGCCCCCCTTACGGGCTGGGGGACAGGACAGACGGACAGCACCGCTCTCACAGTGAGGAGAGGTATACAGCATCTCCCAGGGCCTCCGCGATGGAAGCGAGCCACGGGCTGGCCTGACGACTGCACTGAGCTGTGGACACACCAGCCCCTCTTGGGGCAGGAAGAGTCCAGCCTCTGTCCCTTCTCAGAGTCCCAACCTCTAAGGGGCTCACGTCCTTTTCCTGGGAATTAGAGAAAATAAAGCCACTCCCAGTTGTTGGGAAGAGTCAAAGAAATGGCGTTTGTCAACACTCCCTTGATATTCTTATTGCACCGGCTGCGGGCTCCACCTGACAGCTCACTGTGTGGAAACACTCAGGTGACCCCAGTTTGGAGGGAGACACAATCTGTGTCAGCGCAGAGCAACAGAAGACGTGCAAATACGCTCTCTGCCACATTTCAATACCCTGGGAGTTGGGGTGGAGCACACAATTACACATCATTTCCTAGTCCCAGGAACTTGAGCTGGAATCACAAAACACCAACACACACTCATCTTCTCTTTGCCTGGCACTTGGCGGGGCCAGGCGTGCACACAACGATCTACAGTAAAATAAGGCACACAGCCCAGGTGTTAAAGACAAAACGACTTTCCTCAGACTGTCTGTCTGTCTTTGTTTCCCTTTTTTCTTTCCTTCTGCTTTATTTTTTTTTTTCCTGACGTCACAAGAGTGGTATTTGTCAGACGCTGGGGGGAGAATAATGACACCATAGAAAAGAAATACCCTGGTGACCTGCTTCTTCCATGAGATGTGGATGGGTGCTTTTGAATTACCGAAAAACCTTCTGCTTTTTGCACTATTGAGTAAAAAGGGGAAAATAACAACAGCCCAGTGCTTTAATGTTTTACATGTGCTCTCTGGTCTCTGGTGCAGAATGGGGACAGGATTCAGTATAAATCTTTTCTTATTTTGTGTTTCAGAAGGTATGCAATAGAAAACCCATTCTAACAATAAATGCTAGTCACCTGAGGTCCATAGCTTGTTTTGTGGCTAAGAAAATAAAGCTTCTGCTCACCCTTGGCCAACTGAGTTACAGTTTATGTCATTATTAATGCATTGCAAGGCTTTTTTTCATATCAATTTGAAATTATACATCTGGGAAATCCCAGTACAACAGCATCAAGGCTTTGTTTCTCTGTGTGGCCCTCTGCAATTACTAGAATGTGCAACTATAATTTAGCTCAGGTAAAATTCAATCAGTCACCCCAAGCACAAAGAATTTTCTGTCTCCCAGGAAAAAAGAAGAGGGGGAAGGGGGAGGGAGAGGAAGAAGAGGAAGGGGGGAAGGAAAAGGAAGAAGGGACAGGAGAAGGGAAAAACTAGGAGAAAGGAAGAAAAACTGGAGACGGATTCCCTTCACATGACACAGGGGAACTCAGGAGTTTCTAAAATAAATTGATTAGAATATTTAAAGGCGAGTTGTGAGGGGAAATGTAGCAGCAGAGGGAAGTGGCTGAGCTCTGGAATCAAAGTGAAACAGAATCACGCTTCACAGCCTTCTAGGGTCCTTTATAAAATATAATGTTCTTTGTGTTAAAAATAGAAAGCGAGGAACAGAAAGAAGGGTGATTTTTGTTGGTGTGCTGAAATTCGCAGGGAGAAACACGGAGAGGAATAATATACCAACCTGAAAACCATTGTCTGATGTGAAAAAAACCCATTTATTGAAAGAACTCCGCACACTCTCTGCCCTCACTGGAGAGCAGAATCCCCTCCACAGCACCGAGGTTCCATAAACAAAAACCGACATGGGGCTCACTCTTTTTTGTTATTTCATTTTTTCATTTCACAACTTTACATGTTGTATGAGAAGGGACTGTTTGTATGTAAGTATTAATATTTCTAGACTTTAGAAAGGTTTTTGTGTTCCACAATTTTCTCATGGAAGTCATTTAATAAAGGGCAGATAATTTAGTGTAATTCATTCAGAAGTCAAACATCTGTATTGTCACCACTGAAAGGTTGGTACCCATGTTATATGCACTTTCTTTTCCAAAGGCAATAACTTGATGCACTATCATTTGGGGCCAGTATGTTTGCTTCTAGTCTGATGACATTGTAAATTCACGCTTTGATCTCTTCATTCCACTTAAACTCATCAGGGATAGACAAAATATTTTTATGTAGCCTTTTTATTTTGAGATAATCGTAGATTCTTGCACCCAGTTGTAAGAAGTAATACACAGAGATCCCATGTACACTTTACCCAGTTCTCTCATGGTAACATCTTACAAAACCAGAGTAAAATAGCATAACCAGGATATTGACATTGAACCAGTTAAGATACAGGATGTCTCCATCCCCACCGGGTCCTCACATTGTCCCATTACAGTCATACACATTTCCTTCCTGCCCCAGCCCATCACTAACACCTAGAAACCACTAATATGTCCTCACTTTCTATAATGTCATTTCGGTGATGTTATGCAAATGGAGTCATACAGTATGTGATCTTTTGGGATTGGCTCTTTTCACATAGCAGAAATTCCTTGATATCCATCCAATACTCTGGTAATTGGCTTTTTATTGCTGAGTGGTGGCTGCACCACAGTTTCACTATTCACCATTGCAGGACCTCCATCTTTGGTTGTCCCTATATTTCAAAGGTTTTTTCCTACATTTTTTTTCTAAAAATTTTATATTACACTTAAATCCTTGATCCGTTTTACACTAATTTTTGTATAAGATGTGAGGTTTAGGTTGAGATTCATTTTTCCTTGCCTACAAGTATCCAATTGCTCCGTCACTGTTTGCTGAACAGGTTATATCCTCCTCATTGAATTGCTTTTGCACCCTTTTCAAAAATAAGTTGAATGTATGTGTATATGTGGTGGGGGAGGGCGTCTACTTCTGGATTATCTGTTTTGTCCCATTAATCTACAGGTCTATTTCTCCAAAACATATTTAAATATGTTTTTGAAAAGTCTAGCCAAGCACAGATATAAAGTGAACATCTCTGGGCATGAAAAGAAAGAAAAAGAAGGAAGGAAGGAAGGAAGGAAGGCAACAAAACACAGAGATGTGAGTGGACCTAGAGCAGATTTCCCACCCAGAAATATTCAGAGGCGATTAGAAGTCTAGCTCCCGTGTACAAACAGGACTCAAACACCCCATAGGTGAAGGGGGAGGAAAGCCATCTTCACTTCAGGAGCTGAGGTGGGGCACCCCCAACCATAAATGCGGCTGATGGAAACTCATTTATGTCCAGGAAGCTACATATCTGTGAGGGTGGAGGAAGAGGAAAAGCTCCTGGAAAGACCTGAGACCTGAGCCAAGTCACTTTCTGGCTCAGTGGCTAGATCTGCTGTGTCCCCAATATCAGCAAGGGATAGGAGCCCCAATAGAGGACCTGGATGAGGACTGCAGGGACAGAGGAGGTGAGGGCGGAGAAATCAGGGAGAAAAGAAGCCTGCAAATAAAGTTTGAAAGCAACAGAGAGAACAAGGTCAGCAGTCATGAGATCACTCCCAATGAAATGAAAAGAATTCATCTCAAAATTCATTTAAAATACATACATGAAAGATGAAGGGATGTAAAAGAAGGAATAAGATCCAATAAAAGAGTATAATTAGTTAGCTGTTGCCACCATAATGCGAACAACGATAATGAAAACATGCAAAACCTTGATGGCGTAATAAATGTTTACTGCTCACGCATCTGGGTGACTGAGCTGTGTGACTCTGCTGATATTAACTTAGCCAGCTCACACGTCTAGGATGATCCTCAGGTGACTGGACCAGAGTGATTCAACTTTGCCCACATATCTCTCACCCTCCCACAGGCTAGCCTGGACCTATTCTCATGGCAAGGGCATAGATGCAACGGAGGAATTGCAAACATCAAGGCCTCTGGAAGCTTCTATTAAAAACTGGATCACCGTCTTTTCCACTGCATTCTCCTGGCCAAAGCAAGTCACAAAGTCAAGCCTGACTGAAGGAATGGGGAAACAGACTCCACCTCTGTACAGAGAGGAATTGCAGGGATCGTAAAGGCTGTCACTTCAGGGAAGGGTGACAAATTGAGGCCATTGAAGCACCTGTTTGCCACAGTGAACAAGAAAACGTGAAATAAAAAGAGACATGTATGAATCATAACAAATGAATATGAACAAGAGATCAATGAGAAGCCCAGGAAATATAAAAATAGTTACAAAAGTAAAAACTAACTCAACAAAGTAAACTCTGAACTGATAGAGATGAAGAGAGAATCAGTGAATTGGAAGATGACAGTAAGGAATTTATCAGAATACAGCAGAAATAGACAAAATGATAAATATAAAGGACAAATTAAGACATGGGATACAAAATAAAAGGCTCCAGCATTCCTGAAGAAAATACAGATATGATCACAGAAAAGCCATTATTGAAAGGCATTACAGCTGACAACTTCTCAGAATGGAAGGTAGACAATGAGCCCTCAATTAGAAAGCAAACATTGAAAGCTAATAATGAAAAATGAAAATAAACACACAGTAGAGAAAATAAAGACTACTAATTAGAGTGATAGCAGACTTCAAATCAGATACAAAGGATGCCAGAGCATAGTGAAATAATATCATCTGAGTATTAAAGGAAGGATGCTACCAGCCTACAATTCTGCATCTAGACAAACTATCACTCAAGAGTGGAATAAAGACATTTTGAATATTTATAAAAACTAATATTTTATTAACCATAGAATGCTCACTGGAAAAAAAACAACAACTGCCAAAGAATGTGCTTCAGTAAACCCAGAAGGAAGGAGGAGAATATAAAAAGTAACAACCTAAGAAATTAATAAAAAATTGGTAAATCTAAATATTGACAAATGTTTTGTGAGTTTTTTAAAAGATGAAATGAATTAAAAAAACAAAAATTTTGTGAATTTTAAAAATGATGAAGCAAAAGTTCTAGACCAGGGCTATTCTCAATCCGACTGGGAATTATCTTTAGTGAACAAAGTTGACCCTTGGCCTTGGATAGTTTGAGAAGTCCTGCTTTAGATGCCAAGGGAGGCGGGGTGGGGATGGGGGCAGGTTTGGGGGCTCATGGTGAGTCAAAGTGCACTGAGATCCCCGTCTTTTTCTGAGGGAAGTTAGACTTAAAGAATAAATTTAGATTTAATTAGAAATCTGTCCATCTGCTTAGGGGTATTAATTAGAGGAGTGTTTACCAGGTTTTTAAACACATTTAGGGCTTTTGAACAATTAGCATTAGTAACAAAATAAACTCGTGCCCAATGGAAGATAGTATATTTTGCCATTAAAAGTCATCAAAATAAGTTTCTTGCATCCTGAATGTCTTGCAATTACCTTCTAATGCATTTTGCATAATTTCAGACAGAAATGACTTCCCATTTACAAAACAAATAGCTCTGAAAAGAGTCTGTGGATGCTTCTGCTGGATTTGAACAGTGATTAGAAGTAGGGGAAGGTCCATTAAACCAGCATACTTCACTGGAAGCCTTTTTATTAACAGAAGTGTCTTCTTTCCTCAACCCAACTGGTTTGCAATGCAGCTTGGCCACCCAGGTATAATAAACGTTCTGTTGAACTTTCAGTCTAATATTTTACAGCACATAAATGTGCCTAACTTGTCTTTATTTAAAAAGTTGAAAATAAACATGGGTTCTTATAAACCTCGTTACTTTATAACTTCATGTATAACAAGCAAAGGCTTTACAAGTGAGGCAGGGTTCAAGGTAAGCCTTGTAAGGGGGTGGATAGGCAAAGACAATTGATTATTATTGTTATTTTATAACACTTTTCCTGATATTTAAAAGTCATCCTTATTCACTATATGAAATTTGGAAAAATGTTAAAGGAATAAAACAAAAGTTACTCATAAAACCATCACCCTGTTTCCCTGTAGCCTTTTTGTCCACGTGTAACCATGACTGTGGGACTCTCTTGAGCACTCTGCCAGGCACAGTGTGACGTGCTTTACACACATGATTGTCTCCCAGGTGTTTTGCTCGGAAGGAAATGGACACAGAGATGTGCGTGTCAGAGGCACACAGCTGAGGCCGGCGGGTCCAGGATACAAACAAGTACCTGCCTCAGACGCTGTGGGTTTCCTACTGACACCGTTGTCATTCCCCCCTCTACCCAAAAAGGTAAATGTTACTATTCTGCCCAGGCTTCAGGTGACTCACTGAGGCTCAGAAATGGTGAGCAGATTGCCATGTGACAAAGCTGGGGTCTGAGCCCACGTCCGTCAGACTCCAAAGAGGCTTTTGTGAAAACCTTTCGTTGTGTCACCTCTGACCATCTTAGGATGAGCTGGGGAATAAAGTGGTTCAGAATGTGACCAAAGAGGAAGGGGGACTCTCAGGTGCCAACGGCAGAATGGGAACATGCGATGCTTGTTGCCTGCCTCTTCTGAGGTCCTGGGAGGAGGCAAGTACAGAAGAGCAGAAATAAAGAAAGAATAAGAAAGCAAGACGGAGGGAGGGAGGAGGGAGAGAAGGTGGAGGTGAGAGGGAGGGAAAATGGAATTCTTTAGATTTAATCATTTTTAATAGTTGTTTTCTCACACCTAGTTCGGCAGCAACACATTTTTTCCTAACTTGCTGTTATCAGTCTTTCAAAGTAGTAAATCTAAATTTAGTAGAAGCAACCCTCATTTTCCAGATGTATATGTAATGGACTTACAAAACATTCAATTCGATGCAAAGCATAAACTAGCACGAACATGGTCAGGAGCAAACACCCGGGATGCCCCATCATGCCCCGGAAGCACAGACCGCCTGGTGGGAGTAGAGAGGGTGCAGGAGGGTTCCCAGGGGTAACCCCTGCGTGCCCAGGAGAAGGCAGCCAGGTTCCTTGAGGGTGGTTAGAAGAATATCAACTCTATATTTTTTAAAGCAATTAGAAACTTGGGGGACAATGAAAAAGGAAAAAGTGGAAGTCAAAACATAAAACAAACAGAATTGTAGCATCATCAGCATCTTCCTATTGAAATCCTAGTTTCTGATTGTTACATGCCGGCCCCTGGAATGGGCTCGTCTCGTCTCATTCCATCATCACAGCAGCACCGTGAGGTGGACGACTGCAATTCTCCCCATTGCATATTTGAAGAAACTGAGTCTGGGGAGCTTAGTCACTCACCCAGAGCCATGCAATAAACGAGCGACTTCACACTGCCACCAGAGCTGACATTCTCAGCCTCAGAACCTGCTCCAGGCAAGACCCCCCACC
The DNA here is from genome assembly GCF_036562045.2 of Rhinolophus sinicus. NCBI lineage: Eukaryota > Metazoa > Chordata > Mammalia > Chiroptera > Rhinolophidae > Rhinolophus > Rhinolophus sinicus. Next base: position 2,753,044 of record NC_133758.1, read on the forward strand.
AGCCCTCCCACCGGGTTCCTAGCCCCCGACACTATCTGCCTTGCTAGCCACGAGCCCTAGACCTTCTCTCTAGCTCATGTCAGTCACCCCAAGACCCTCCTCCCCAAACTCTAATTCCCAGAAGTCGTCATCTCCCACGCTGTGACCACAGGACTCCACAGTCACCAGCAAAGCCATCATCCCCTCAGCCTCTCTGCCCTCCCTTCCCTCCTGCCCCTGCCCCACACATGGCTCTCCCCCAGGGACACTCCTGCCCACAGCCGCAAACCTGAAAGTGAGGCAGGGCGCCTGCTTTGCTTCTCGTCACTGTCCTCTCCTCCCTTCCGTCCCTGAATAGCGCCCTGAATAGTCATCAGACCGCATCCGCCACGGCCCTCCTTGCTGCAGGCAATCACTGCAGTCATCTCCCCGCTGCGCTCATTTCTTGACGGTTTGGGCTCCTGGCTCACTGTGACTCCCTCTCGTGCAACCCCAGTCAGGGTTCTGAGCGATGTCCGTCGCTGGAAGGGTCCTTTCCAGAGCCTGGCCTCTCGGCTTCAGGACCCCCTCCCTTCCAACAACAGCATTCCTGCCCTGCCTCAGCTGGGCTGTGTTACCAAACGCCGCACCCCGTCTGGGATCTCAACTTCAAGCGGTGTGCTGTGGACCACCGCTTTCCAGATCATTCCTTCCAGTTCCCCAACTTGGAAGATCCCTCACTCTACCGGGACCAACAACCTATGACCGGTGCCCCTCAGCACCACCGTGGCACACTCACCCCCTTCTTCCGAGCTCCAACATAACGGCCGGTCCTTGTCATCACCTTAGTTAGTCGGGCATCTCTCTGCAGCGCTCCCAGCCCACATCCACACATGCTGTTCTTTCAGCCTGTCCTGGTTCATGCCCGTCGCCGCCTCTGGGGGTGTTCCCAGCGATGGTCCAGAACCTCAGCCACACACACACTGCCATAGCCTCACTCGCCTCACGGTCTCCATGAACATCAACACCTTATTACGTCGTTTAATTTCTGTCTCTCTGTGATGGAACATGAACTCCACAGGGCGAGGATTTGGGGCTGTTTCATTGACTGCTATATCCTCAAGGCCTGTGAAAGTGTCTGTCCATAAAAGGCGTTTCATAAATAAGCAAAACTGAATGAAGTAACTTGATGTGAGGAGACTGACACCACTTAAGAACTGAGCTGGTTCTGAGGCTGGTTCAGTTGGTCCGGGAGTCGCCCCACGGACCGCGCAGAGGTGGAAGCGGTTCTCAAACGCCCTCGGCCTTTGTTGAGCACTATTTGTATAACACATAAACGCAGCCTTTCCACTTTAAACTCTGGGGATCTACCTGAACAAATCTGTGTGTGGTTGGACGACAGCATGTAAATGTTAACAACTCTGTAAATTGCAGCGGACAGAAAGCAGGATGTGAAAGGAACAGTGGGAGCGTTACTTCCTTCTTCTTCCCCAATTAGGAAGTCGTGTTGATGTAACAAGAAATGGAAGTTTAAGGGTGTTCTCATTTAAAGTCACAAAGGCAGCCACAAGAGAAACCAAAAACAGTACTAGACGCAGCAAACATGGTGAAGAGGCCGAGAGGGAGAGGCTAGTTGACGGGAGTTGAGTTCTCCTTGTTCTCACTAGATGCATGTTGGTTACGTTCCAGGCACTGACAAGGACACAGATGCTGACAATGGCTGGAGGAAGACAGGTAGGTGGGTGGCTGACCCAGGCCAGAAAGGGGTCTTTCCCAAACCAGCACCCCCACTCCCTGTGCTGCCACATCTACGGTATTGCCCGTGTCTGTTTGGGTGAACCTGGCTCCCCACCATGGGAAACGGAAAGAGAAAAGGAAGGACAAGCAGTTTCCTTTCAAGGATGTGACCCAGACAATGTAAAGCTTCCCATTTCACCTCTGCTCACATCCACTGGTCAGGTCTTCCTCTCAGAGCCTCAGCGCCACCTCTGACTTGGAGGTGGGAAAGGAGAGAAAGGACACTGACGGCTGATTAGCAGGCATACAAAGTTACACACCAAAAAATAACTACCAAGTGGATTATTCAGTTAGGTTGGTCTAGCAGTTAGGACAGGCTAAATTATGCTGCAACGATAAGCTAAAAATCTCAGTGCCTTAAAAGAAAAAAAAAAGGTTTTCCGTGCTCATGCTCCATGTCCCACTTGGGGGTCTTCTCAACCTTGTCCTAATTCAGGGACATGGGCTGAAGGAGCTGCTGTGGGTGGGACTGTGTCCTTGAGAAAGACGTGTTGAGTCCTAATCCCAGTCCCACGTCATGTGGCCTCATTTGGAAACAGGGTCATGCAGATGTCATTAGTTAAGATGAGGTCAAACCGGAGTAGGTGACTCCTCACTCTAAAATGACTGGGGTGCTCAGAATGAGAGGAGAAGATACAGACACGTAGATGCAGAAGAGACAGACACACAGAGTAAAGGCTATGTGATGACAGAGGCAGAGATTGCATGACGCGTCTGCGAGCTAAGGAAGGCCAAGCATTGCCGGGAACCTCCAGAAGCATCCTCCCCAAGAGCCTTGCAGGGAGCATGTCCCGGCTGATACCTTGATTGCAGAATTCTAGCTTCCAGAACCGAGATAGAACATCTCTGCTGTCTGAAGCTGCCTCCTTTGTGGTCCCTTCTTATGCAGCCCTAGCAAACTGAGCCAATCAGGGACTTTTGCCTGCAAGTGCCTGACAGGAATTCCCCTCGTGTTCCATTGGCCAAGCAAGACAAGGCCATCCTCACGCAAGGGGCTAGGAACTGCAACCCTAGACAATGCCTGGGGCATTGGCAAGAGTCCTGAGGACTAACAGAGCTAAGTCTAAAACAGAAGGTGTGCTGGCGAGGTCACCCCTAGACTCCAGACGGCGCCATGCCCACCACTAGCCCTGAAACAGGGTCTTCTTGGAGTTGTGCAGGGGTCAGTCTGTACAGTCAAGTGCGGCAGCCTGGAGACTGGGGGGTGATTTGTGAGCCTCTGTATTATTAGGTTTTCTTCGAGTAAAATATGTTTTCTTAGGCTTGGCACAGGATTTATCACAACTCTTAACTTTCCCTTTTTGACTTTACAAAATGACTGCAATCACGCCGTCATTTTGGAAACAGAGTAACAGAGCACGAAAGCCCCAGATGGGCAGTCACAGTATCTGCTTCATGCCCGGCCTCCCCCATTTACCAGCAAGCCCAGTGACCTGCAGCAAGCTACTTTACATCTCCAAACTCCAGCTTCCTCATCTGTAAAATGGGCCATTATCTGCCTAGTTGGTAGGGTCTTCAAAGAGAAGGAAAGAGATTAATCTGCTGAGAGAAAATAAAGAGTATGATGGCTGACTTTATCGTCAGCCTGACTGGGCTAAGGGATGCCCAGAGAACTAGGAAAACATCATTTCTAGGTGTGTGTGAGGGTCTTTCAAGAAGAAATTAGCATTTGATTCTGTAGACTCAGGAAGGTCATTCATACCAATGCAACGGGGCATCATCCAACCCACAGAAGGCCTGAGTAGAACAAAAGGCAGAGGGAGAATTCCCCCTGTTCCTGAGCTAGTACATATATGATCGTAATTATTATATTTAATACTATTGTGCATGCATGTATGTGTGTGTGTACATGCGTATTTAAATAAAACAGCATAGCAATCAAACATAGTATTTCCTTTGTGCTTTTGATTCAGTGTTGGCTAAACGAACCTAGAGGGACCAGTTATACAGAATCCAACAAGATTATAGGTCTCAGCACTGATTAGAAATCTCCCATTTGCTGTTCTCAAATTCACCCAAAGGTGGAAAATTGGTCACAGGTCCAGGGGCCCCATAGGAGATTATTCTGTTGGAACCTTTGCCTGAAATTGATTGTTGCGCTTGATAATTAAAACCCATCATTGTTACGTAGACTGTTAAGTGCCAGCTAGAAAGGAGCCAAGAACCATATGACAGACAGCAGACCCCATATTGGATTTATTTGGAAAATGGGAAGGAATGTTTAATGAGTTGATGGAGTGAGCGGGAGGGATGGATGGGGAGAGGGGCTGAGGCCGGGAAGGGCTCGTGAGGCAGTGAGGTTCACAAGCTTTCACCGGCTTGTTTCCTTTTAAGTACAGCTACATGTGGAATCTCTCCTGGCATCACACACCCTTGTAAACTCAGAAGTTCTTGTAAACTTGCATCTATGCTGTTGAGTTCATCTCATTTTAGTCTCAGTTTTGATAAGTGGCATTGTCCATGATTAAAACTGTAATTGCTCTTAAAGGAAGGAGCAAAAATGGCAAACCTCAGAAAATGAGATTTGCATTTTTGTTTTTTTGTTCTGTTGTTTTTTCATGCTTTTGTTCCGTCCTTCTGTTTCTCATTGTCTTTAAAGTTTTATCACCAATTAATAGCCTTGCCAAGGAACAGAGGTGGGTTGGGGGGGGGGGTTGGGACTTACATGTATATTATTTATAGGCACTTCTTTGAGAAAAATAATATTGTTCAATACAAATCCTACAACCACATGCTGACTGCTCCCAGGGCCTTAGAAGGGACCGTCCAAGTGAGGGACACCAGAGTTACGTCTCCTGAGCTTCACCATAATTCTATGCAGTCCTGTCTGGTCCCAGCTCGCTCCACGGTCAGGGGCCCCTTGGCCATCTCCATGAGTAAAGCCCTGCTTCCTTTGAAATACGTGCCTGATGCAAAGTGGTGCCATCTATTCATTCACTGAATAAGTGCACTTACACCCTCCTCAACACCCTGGATGCACTGTCTCTGCCCTCATTGAGGTCCAAGATGCACAGCAGAGAGTCCAAGGCCTGAGGCTATGCACCTGGCCCCTCCCATAGGGTCTTCCAGAGGGAGTGGGTGCCTGATCTCAGACCTGAGGGGTGAGTTGGAATTAACTATGTGAAGAGGTGGAAAAGAATTAGGCAAAAGAGAAAGAATAAACCAAGACCATAAAACACAAATTAAGTAAGTGGTAGAAGTTCTCATGAGAATGGAGGCAACTAATTAAAAAGTGGGCATCAATAAAAACTCTTGGAAGCAAATCCATGTCCTACCAGAGAGCAAACGCGCACACATGCACACACAAGCCCTTCCCCTAGGGTGCGGGGCGGGCTCTTCCTGAGATCACTTCTCTCCTGCACCTGAAGCAGAGCTGTGCTCAGCTTCCCAGGGGACCTGTAGGTCCCCGAGCTCCCCAGAATGTGCCCTTTGTTGTTGTTGGTAGGGCGGCCAGGATGGGGACAGTGCCCCAGACTATGGTCACCTTTCAATGGCATTCGGACGAGTGGAGGGTCAGCAAGGGGCTCGGAAGCAAAGTACACATATTGATAAGATGTTTGCTACTTACTTTTTGAACTTTGAGCCCCAGCTAAGTCATCACGCTCTCAGGGGAACGTCACAAAGTCCCCTCTTACTGGTCCTCGTGACAGCATGACTGCCTCTCTCCTTGGAAGCACTCATTATCAGATAATTATCCACGTCTATGTGACTCTTTGATCATAAATAAATGAATCAAGGGAAGGACAAATGGGAAAGGGAGGGAGGAGGGAAGAATGGGTAACGATGCAATAGTCCAAACCCACCTCGAAAACTAAATACTCCAGCAGGGTTAGGAAATTGCATGCGAGTGTATCGATTGATCACTGAAGAGTTGTCTGATCGGCACATACGAGTTCTTCAAAAAAGACGTACACACCCCCATTCTCAACTAAGTCGGTATACTTGGAAGAGGCCCCCGAGAGACCTTTGTTACTTGCAGAGTATCACGTTGACAAACACAGTTTGGTCTATAACCAGTTTGTGCAGTTTATGCCATTGGGATTTGTTCGTCAAAAGTTCTGGCAGGAAATGGGCCTTAGATCCTCCCTGGAAACCTGCTATCTTCACACCAAGCCACACTCAGAAGGACGGCCACCTCAGCCTGTTCCCACAGTGGATACAGCACTTGGCCTGGATCTCTCATTCTGTCTACACTGACATGGGACAGGCCAGAGGGCAACCCAGAGTCACAGCGTGGGGCTGCGGGCACAGGAACCGCAGGTCGGCGCCAGGTGTGAACGAACGTCAGCAGGCCCACAGCACCTCGCCGTCCGCGCCAGCTGCTTCCTGCTGTAACATCACAGCCCTGCAATGGGGCGCACCCTCGGCCGTCGGAGATTCCTCCAGAGACCCGAATCCCATTAGGTCTTAAAGCTCAGCACAGAGCTAGACCATGAATAGAATATGTCGCATTCATATGAGTTTTTCCCCATCAAAATAGGATTACTTCAAAGTCACAGTCCACACAGGCGCTGGTCACACCAGCGGGTATTTGCCACAGGACCTGCCCCGTGGCCCCTATACTAGTTCTGTGAGGAAGTGCCTGAGGCCAGAGCTCGGCTCGCCCCACAACCAGGGCTGAAGACCCCACTCCGGACACCCCAGACTTACATTTCAGGGCACCAGCCCCCTCTCCTCCCTCTTCTACTTCTTTGCCTGTCAGTTCTGGTTTCAACCCGACTGCCCCATATCCACATGGAGTTCTGAGATTGGCCATCCACTCAGTCGTCTGCCTGGTGTGGCTTTCAGGGCCTCCCCTGAACAAGTCTTAGGACTTGCTTTGGCCAAACCCATCACCGGCTCCTGGGACACTTGCTGCACCCAACTCCAGGGCTGAAGTCCAGGCCACCGGGTCCCGTGGTGTGGGAGAGAGAGTCAAACTCACTCAGTGCATGATGCCTCCATGAGCACATCAGACGGCACACATTAGGGAAGAGCAGTGCGCTCAGTCCAGTGGAAGGAACGATAAGGAGGGAGCAGCTGCATGCGGTGTGGGGGAATACTCTCTTCTAGAAGTTCTAGACAGGAGCCTAGAATGTACAGCTTGATGGCCAAAGCTGGTGAGGCAGCTCAGAAAAGGAGGCCATGTGCTCAGGGGTCAAGGGCGTGTGTCCGGAACAAGCACCCGAAGAGCCTGCCTCTGCCACATGTTGGCAGAGTGACCGTGGAGAAGTCCCTTCCCCTGGCGAGATCTGCCAAGGACCTTTGCTTCCTTCTCATCCCCAACGTGGAAACAAACTAGGACTTAGCTCACAGAGCCATTCAGAGACTTGAAGGAGACCATGCCTCTGACGATACCACCTGGCTCCGAGCAAGTCCTTGGTAGACATGCTTAGCAGGCGACTTGCTTATTAGACACGCGTGAAGCCCGGGGGCTGCTGAGTGCCACCACCTATGTCAATCAAGACTCTTCTCAGCAGGGCACAGCAACGGATCCAGCTGAGCAGGGAGAAGCCATTTCCGGGCTGCCAAGGGGATACGGAAGCCACCAGAATTGGAGGAACCTGTCTTAGGCTATTAGGCTACACAAGCAATGCTCAGAGGGCTCCCACCTCACGGCAGCCCAACAGCTGGGAGAGGCGAGCGGGAAGATAGGTAATTTTTTTTTTTTTTTACCATAAACCCTATTAAACCATTTCTTGTTGTTCCACTAACATCAATGAAAATTATTTCAGAAACAAATTTTAGAAAACGAAGTCTGCTTGAGGGCATCTCAGAGATTAATTAAATAAAGCTCCCTAAAGGGAGTTTACTCAGGGCCAGCACCTCTGTGGCCGTAGCCTGGGGCCTTCCTCTCGCCTTGCTGGGCAGACAGAGACCAGAGGAGGAAGAGACCACTTCCACGGGTTGGCAGGAAGGCCCAGCCCCTACCACTGAGAGGGACAGCCTATTCGGTGCCATGTTAACGCCTTTTTATCTGTTTGTTTGTTTTATTCCAAGAACTCAAAAAAACCAACACTTGTGATTCTAGGCCCCAAACAGGCTGGGCACAGAAGTGATTATCAGAGAGCGAACCATCTGGTAACATGCTGGGAAAACTCAGACTGGAGGCCCTGACGTCTGCACTGCCCCGAGCGGGTCTGGGTGACGTGGGTGGCATGTCCCAACTTCCCCTCTCAAGTTGTTTTTCCTCATATCTATAAAAAATACAGTACTAATATCACATCTGACTATACAAAAACCAGAATGCATGTCATCAATCTGTGAAAGATTAGACTGACTTCATTTCTTTTCTTCCCTTCTTTGTTGCTTTTAAAGTGGAATTTGCAAATCGAACTCAACAAATCATGTAAATGCCCTGAAACTAGCATTAAGCCACGTTCAGTTTGAGCCCTTGCCGTCTTTATGTAAAGTAAGCAAAAGCACAGCAGCCCCACAGCCTGTCTCCCCACAAAGACTTGGGGGACAGGGAAAGAGAGGGGCAGACGGACAACGACACCATCCACATGTCACACCCGCAAGAAACAATGGTTGTAAAGTGACTTTGGAGCCAATATTAGCTAACCCTTTTGTCCTGGGGTTTCGGAATGTGGAAAGAGCATCCCGTGGCATTGGTGACATCGCTCCACAAACCGTGCAGAGGGCCCACCACGAGCCAGGCAGAGGGTGTGTGAATAGTGACGGCCCCCGCCTGAGCGGATGTCACAGACATGCAGTGGGAAGATGCAGGACACATACAAAAGGAGACACATCAAAACTCATACGATGAACAGCAGTATCTGTTGAGTATAATTGTCTGGTGACTATTGACAAGCAAAGTCTTCAAAGCCAAGGGAAGTGCTGCATTTGGGCGAGTTCTGTTTTGGGTGGAATCTCCCTGAATGACACAGGAAATTGCAGTTATTGCGGATGGTATGCTTCCGTGGGCTGGTGCTACCTATCTGCTGAAGCTTTCGTTTTCAAGGTATTTCAAAATGTATATTGGAAACTAAATGGTGTAAGTCTCTTATTTACATAAAGCAAGGAAAGCGAAGAATTCCATCAGCCCAACACTTTTGGTTGCTGTGCGTGTGCATATGTGTGTGTGTGTGTGTGTCTGTTTATCATGACAGCCTTCATTTTCAAATAGTATTCTGCACGTTACATAAAGCACAGAGGCAGAGGAATAGAATTCACTGCTCTATATTAGCTGGAAGATTTCTAATCAAAACACCTAAAGGGAGGAATCGTAGTACTGGGGTTGGAATTAATAACAAAAGACGCTGCTGGTGCACGACTTTCACGGAGATGAAGAGCCCTAGGTTGTGCCCAAACGTTCACTGCATTTGAATTCCAGGAAGAAAGATTAAAGAATGATGAGGACGTCCACTGGTGGGTGGCCAGGTTTAGGAAAACATGTAGCTGCTTCTAGGTGCCCTTATGGCCCATAAAAGAACATTTCACACGGTCAACTGCTCAAATTTATGTGGACCCTAAGGGGTAAATTTCCAGTGCTGTGAATGGAGACGCACTCACACAACTGTCATTATTGTTAATAGAAATTGTGTGTTAACGTCTCACTCAGTACCCCCATTGAGAATGAATCATGTGTGTGCGTGTGTCTGTGCGTGTGTGTGCATGTGAGTGCAAACCCTAAATATCTAACTCCCCCATCCCTGGCAATGGTCCCATAGAAGAAAATGATTGCATGTAAACATACTTCTATTTCTCGAGTAGTCTATCTATGCTTCTTGACCCCAGTGATAATTTTTAAAGCAATCTTTTTCAAGAATAAGGTGCAAAAGACTGAAAATTAAGGCCAGGCTATAGCAGCTGTAGTGTAGACAAGAGGACTTGTGTCTACTTTCCCCAAATGAGGGCGGAACCAACAAGGATACGATGAAAGCAAGAAGAGTAAGGATGTGGCATTTTGGAAGCGAAGTGAAGAAAACATATCAAGAAAATAGAAATGATCCAGTGTGCCGAATCCTTTGGAGAATCAATATCAGGAACATAGACATAGAAGCCATTCTCCCCCAAAAAAGTTAACATCAGGAAAATAAACAATGCACAAGAAAAGAAACGAAATCCTAGTATGCCATAGGGCTCAGCTCTAAATAATATTTACAAAGTCACAGTAATGTAAAAGTGGACTATTGATCTAGCCAAAAATACAATATAATTCTATTGGGAGGATGGTGGCAAGAGATATAGGATGCAGTGGGAGAGGGGGAGGGAGGGGAGCATAGTGAAGCAGCGCCATTACCCACAGCACAGAGTTGGCCTATAGTATCTACAGCTTAAAGTGAAACCATTGGTTCAGCCGCGGCGGGAAATGGTCTGGTGTTTCCTCCAAAAGGCATGAGGAGACTGCAGGGGTGACTTGGGGCAGCTACTTTCCCCTATGGAACTACTTGGTCTTAGTTAGATGTTTACACCCCTCACAAAGTGATAAAATATACACAGAACATAAAATATACTATTTCAACCATTAAAAAAAGAGAACTACTTGCTTTAAAATCATGTATATGTGTAAAATTAATAAAAATGAAAATCAAAACATGAAGGAGAGAGTTATGTAGCTGAGCAGGCTTGGAAACATGAGAGATCCTCTCCCACACCTGGAAACTGCAGCCTGAAATTGCCCTGCAATGCTCAGTGTCCCCATTGTAGCAGAAGCAATTCATGTTCGATCTGCTTTAGATTTATTTTTTCATAATGAAACTCCATAATACAAGTTAAGGTAAGAGTTCTTGTCCGCGATTTCAGGGAAAAAGTAATGTGCCACCTGCAATATTCCATAAACTAATCAGGGAAAAACTTATGTTTGCACTCACTCAGGAGTTACACTAGTACTTTTTCTTGAATTTACATGACACTTTTCTTTCAAAGTACTCAAAGCATTTTACAGATTCTGTTTCATTGATTGTCACAACACCTTGAACAGGCTGCCATCCAATCTCATGAATGGGAAAGGAGAAGGTGAGACAGAGCAGTTCAGTCACTAGGCCTGAAAGAATGACAAGGAGACTCAACTTTTTACACAGCAATGAGTTTTCAGGGACAAGAATGAAATTCAATTCACCTACATATTTTAAACAGTCTGGACCATTAGTTTCCTATGTCGAATGTGAACAAAAGTGGGTGAATAATTTGCCTAAAGACTTTTTAAAAACAAATTATAATTAAGCTGAAAAAACAAAACTGCTTTTGAAGTAAAGCTGCCAAAACTGGTTCTATGGATTATTGATCTGAGAGATGTCCATAGGTCCAGGAAAAAAAGAAATGTGTGGTGATGAAAAAATTGGGGGACAATCAAAACAATCTTGAAAAACAACAACAAAGTTGAAGTGCTCACACTTCCTAATTTCAAAACTCACTGCAGAGCTACAGTAATCAAAACAGTGTGGCACTGGCATGAGGACAGACTATAGACCAGTAGCATAGGATAGAGGTCAGAATGAACCTTCATTGGGGTGTATGGTCAAACAATTTTTGACAAGGGTGCTAAGATCATTCAGTGAGAAAATGACAGTATCTTCAACAAATGGTGCTGGGACAAGACATTCACCTTTACCTTATACCACATACAAAAATTAACTCAAAATGGATCAAAGACCTAACCACACAAGAGCTAAACTATAAACCTCTTAAAAGAAAACACAGAGGAAAAAGCTTCATGACTTTGGATTTTGCAATGATTCTTGGATATGACACCAAAAGCAGAAGTAACCAAAGAAAAACTAGATAAATTGTGTGCCATCAACAAGAAATACTTTTATACATCGAAGAACACTCTCAAGAGAATGTAGACACCTCACAAAATGGCAGAAAATATCTGCAAATTATATACCTGATAAGGAGTTAATATCCAGAATATGTAAAGAACTACAACTCAACAATAAAAAACAACCCAATTTAACAATGCACAAAGAACATGAACAGATATTCTTCCAAAGAAGGTATACAAATGGCCAATAAGCACATGAAAAGATGCTCAACATCACTAGTCACTAGTCATCAGGGAAATGCAACTGAAAACCACAATGAGCTACCACCTGACACCCATTGGAGCAACTATTAAGAGTAATGGAGGAGACCCAACATGGTGGAGTAGAAAATGCTGTGCTTGTCTCATCCCATGAACATGTCAAAATTACAACTAACTTACAGAACAATCAACCTGAAGGACCATCTGAAGTCTGGCTGAACAGAAGCTTTCTAACTAAGGATATAAAGAACAAACCTGTCAAGACTGGTAGGCAGGGCAGAGACACCAAACGGGCCTCAAACCTTCATGTGGTGGTTGAGAACTGGGAGGGACATCTCGGCTGCAGAGGTTCCCCCCAGAGAAGCAATGGACCCCACCCCACACTAGGCTCCCCAGTCCGGAGCACTGGTGCTGGGAAGAGCAGCCCCCACAACATCTGAGTGTGAAACACAGTGGGGATTCTGACTGTCCAAGTGGGATGGAAGGCCACGGGAAACCCAGCTGTCCTCTTAAACTGTCCGTGCACAGACTCACTCGCTCGCAGGCACTCACCTTGGGCTCCAACGGAGGGGCGGTGACTTGGGGGCGTCGGAGACAAATGAGGCGGCAGGGGGCAGACTGAGGTGTGTGGATTTGAGACAGGAACTGAAGGGACAGTCCCCATTTTCCCTGGAGTCTTCTGTATAGCCTGTAGGCGGCCACCATCTTTAATGTGTTGAACCCGCCCTCTCTCGGCCAAATCTGAATCTGATTGGTCTGATGAGCTTTCTTGCTGCAACCTACTGACTTACTGAGACCCTGCCTCACCAACTTGCATACAGCTGGTGGCTTTATCTGTGACTGAACCTTACAGGAGCCAGTAGCTGGCAGCAGGCCTCGTAGTATCCTGGCTTTTTGCAGAGCTACCTCAAGACTGGTACTGGGGGCAGCTGTCCTCATTTGGCAGCGTGGCCTCTCCCACGTGCCTCCAGGTCCAGCCCAGGCAGCGACCAACCACGGATCCTTTGTAGCTACCAGGTAGTCCCCGGGCGGTCACAGGCAGTGGGTGATCTGGGCCTGCACCAGGGCCCCTCCCAAGAGGCCCAGAACCAACATGCTTGGAGGTTGGCTTCAGACCACAGCAGAGCACCACCCAGTTAGCCCCACAAGTGGCACACACAACGGGCAGGCTCACCCAGAGCCTGATAGGGTAAACCCCACACACAGCAGCCCGTAAGCTGTGGACATGGCCAAACCTCACAGCCAGTCAGCCTGAGGGTCAATCCCACCCACTGCCATCCCCTGTGTGGCCAATCACCCCTCCCGGTTGCATCACAACCAGTTTTGAACCTACAGTTGATGCGTTTTGGGAAGAGTATGAACTGGAGGCCTCAGGCAGCCGGCATCCCTTGTCCTGAAGTGAATTGCTTTCTTACTCGCTGTGTGCCCCATTCCAGCTCAATGTGTAAATGATCCTAATGCAATTGCAACACCATATGTTCCTTCCAGTGAGTGGTGGGAATTCCAGAAAGGGGGAAATTAAAGGCGAAATGAAACCTTTTGGTTGTGCAGCAGGACGTTACAGCTGCGGCTGCAAGCCGAAACAATAGCACTATGTCAGCCAGGCCATGGCCGCCGCGGCCAGGAGCCCACAGTACTATGGTCCGCTGCCTGGACAACCCGCTGCCAGGACAACCCGCTGCCTGGACAACCCGCTGCCTGGACAACCCACTGCCTGGACAACCGCTCCAGGAGCCGCAGAGCCCCGGTCAGCCCATAAACAGAGGTGGCAGCCCTGCCCACTTTCTCTGTTTTGTATGATTTTGCATCTTTCATCTCCAGTGGGCTCCATCACATTGACCCTCCCAGATGTATCTACCAGTGTGTCCACATTGGACTTTAATGAGACTGAATGGGAAGGACATGCTGGTAGGCCTCTGTCACGGGCTCTTCTGGGGCCATCAGATTAATTAGTACTCATGGTGTCTCCTCGGTCACTTCTGAGTAATATCCAATGGCACTTAAAGGTCAACAGAAAAACTGACCCTGCTCATCCCTTCCTTTCCTCCCTTCTCCCCCCTTCCCTTCCTCAGTGCAGTGCCTTGAAAGGGCCTCTTTGTCATCATATTCTTGGGAACCATGAGCTTATTTCACACACAGAGCTCTCCAAATTTGGACAAATTCAGTCTAAGGGTCAATTATGGGCTTATTTTCATATTTATGAACGGAATACTTTCCCCCAAAAGATGCTAATGATAGCCTAAAGGACAGGCTGATCAAAACACCAGCCACTGAGGGGAGAGAAGCCAAAGAAGGTGTCTGCTTTGAAATTCTACCCACGACCCTCCTCACACAGAATGGTCACATCCTGTGCATATTTTCCCACCTCAGTCTCTCCCCAAATGAACACTTTTAAAAATATCTTGACAAAATCAGTGTTTTAACAAAGGGAAGCTTATTATTCCCAGTTCTCCACTGGCAGAAACAATAACATTGAACAAATAACTCCTTTCCGTCTGGGGCTGTTAGCTGTTTGTCCTGGAGAAGAAGCCGCAGGCTTACTCTGAGCAGGTCAGCCTCTTTATGGGACATTTTGGGGTGTTCCATAGTCTGGTGTTTGCTCACCTGGCTCAGCTGCATTCATGGAGCCAGGTGAGTTGGGGATGGTAAGCTGGAAAGCAGCAGTTAGATGTTTAAGCTGCAGGTTCTAGTCAGCAGGCGTGTGCTGTGGACGCTGCCACGGAAACGTGCGTGTGACACAATGTCACCTTGTTCTCCGAAACTGTGGATTACTAACTGACACCAGATTTAACCATCTCGCATTTATTTAGTTAAAATGTAGTTACAGGGTAACTGTAAGTGCTGTGTATGCCAACAGTTATCAGCACAGAAGAAGCACCTGTAACTTCTGTAAGACAGTTTCAAGCCATGGACTGGAAGACGCTCAAGTATTTTTGGCCAAATGTGATTGGACTCACTGTCTCTCTACAGCCTATTTTTAAAACATGTTCCTCACCCCTCACGGTGAAAGGATGATAGCCGGCGGGACCCCGTTCACACGAAAGGTCAGCCTCCCATCATCAGAAGTTGTGTACAGTGAGGTGACTTCTTTCTTGATTTTGATTTTCGAGCCTTGGACATGGCGCTTGGAGAGCTCTCCTGGTGCTTCCTGGCCTGGCCTATGCCACTCCTCATAGGAGGCAACTACACTTTGAGGAACGCTTACTGCTGTGCACAAGCGATGATGCCAGCACTAAAGGAAAGCTCGGAGGCCTGAGGCTTTATTTTTGCAAAGAATCATAGCTGTCATTTATTGAGCACTTACCCCGGGCCAGACTCTATGCTAAGTATTCTGTGCATTATCTCATTTAATCATCACATCAATCCTTTGAGGAAGGGGATGCTATGGTTGGCCTCAGACTCCAGGCAGGGAAACTGAGTCACATGGAGACTCACTTGGATACGTAGGATTTGACAGGAGGTTGGCCTGACTCCAAAGCTGCTGCCCTTCTGGTCCTCTGAAACCACCCTCCCGACACATGTGAGCGCGTTTGCTCCGAGAACTCCACCAGCCCCAGGATGGCAGAGTCCTGGACCATCACCTGACACACTACGGACGCTGTGAGCCTTTGGTCACCACTGCACATTGTTGAGCTAAAAGAAAGAATGAAGACAGAAGCTAAGAAGCTAAGGCAAGCAGTGATTCAAGCAGATGAAAATACCTAATGCAGATAACTGATGAAGTGATGAAGGTGGGTTGAAATAGACAATTGATCTAAAAGAAGGTATCAAAACTGAGTAACTAAAGGATACAGGCTTCTGGAACATAAACCGAGCACCACCATGTACCAAAGGAAAATCATCAAAACAGGCCCAGCATGTGAGATAACGTCCCCTTCATCAGCCAGGTCGTGGGGCCACTGAAGTCCCTTTGACTCAGTTCATCAGAATGAAGCAGTAAGTCTTCTCTGCCTGGAGATCTCCCTGCCACCTACTGACTACACCTTCTAAACTCAAGGGGAATTCTCAGCTCTCTCCCTACCCTTATTCCAGCCCAAGGGGAGGAGTCTGAACTTGGGCCAGAGCCACATAATTGGGTTCCTGTGGGACTTCTGTCGAATGGAGGCAAGAGACTCAGTTCCTGTTTCCCTTGGAAATGCCCATTCTTTGAAGCCTTCAGACCCCAACCCCCAGGAAACCAAGCAGGAGTCCCCTGGGGCTCATGGGGGTAGTGGGTTCCTGCTGCTTCTATTAAGGCCAAAGGAGCCCTCCTAACCTCCACACGTCCAGCCTGGTTCACCTGCGAGTCCAGTGAGGTGCTCGGTCAGAACCCTATCGTAACAGACACTGCTTATGGCCAAGGAACCTCTCCGCACATCTCCCTTGGGAATCATACTGTGAGACGATGAAGGGCAGCGATGCCGGATTCCAACCACAAATCTATGTTCTACCTTGAACAACCTACCCTAACCTTCTACAACTCATTTTCTGCTTGCCCACACCCCTTTCTCTCTCGCCAAGTCAGACACGACCAATGCTCCCACTTTAGCTGTTCCAGCAATCATATTTTAATTGAGCTGAAATTTGATGGTAATGGAGGAGAGCACCCCTGGAGCTGTGGCACCCCAAAATTGTTGAACCCCATGAAGCAGCTAATGTTTTATCTTCCAATTCAAATATATGATTCATCTTACCTACCTACCAGTGCATTTTCCCATTTGCCACCTTAAAAGAGGTTCTTGAAAAAGTCTTTCATGATATTTTTGTGAACGAGAGAAGACCTTTACAATAAGGTATATTTGTAATTGATTAAGCAAGTCTGATGACAATAATGATAACAATATCTACAGTTTCTTCACCCCTTCATGCATTGAGCACAGAGTGAGACACATTCCATGTGCTATTATAATTTTGATGGAAAACAAACTAAGGGTCATGAAATAGTTCCATTTCCAGCCTCTGAATCCTCTGCTCTCTCCACCCTGGCATGATGCCAAAAAAGTCCTGATTAGCGATGGATCAGTGTCCACTTGGGGTGCCATCCAGTGCCTGGAACAAGCTCACTCTGTCCTTTTCCACATTTTTGTGCAAAACTTACGTGAGGATATTGGTGTCCTGCTGATCTCAGTTATAGGTGACACCAAGCTGGACCAATCACCAGTATTTCCAAATAAAACAACAAACCAAACCTAAGTGTAAAGCTAAGAACTTAAGTCCAAAAACTCAATGATACAAGTATAAACACTCCAGATATATATCCCAGCAGCTTACGTGCCTAAGACCTGAACATATTTTACTGAGACCACGACATGCATCAATAGTGTGCTATGGCTGCCAGCAAGCTAACTGAAAGACAAACACGGTCATCTCTTGCCATCGCTTTCTTCCCTGTGAGGATCCTTTAGTAGTCCAGGTCGCTACCAACATGTGAGAAAGCCAGACCTTGTTGCCCACTGCAATTCAAAATGTTGCCACTCTTCCAAAAGCCATCACAGAGAAGAAATAAACATGGGCAGAGGGCTAACCATGGCATAAAGAAATGACTGCCACAGGAGTGTTTTCAGGAGCAAGACAGGATTTTTCTCTTTAGCAGTGCAGCCATCAGATATCAACCTGGAAACTGCATTTGTGCGATAAGACTTGATAGAAGGTGGAATGGCATGGTGTGAAATGATCTGATAGCACGAAAAATTGTTGTTAGGAGGTGTTGGCACTTGAAAAACAACACATGTTATTCCTGTTGGCTTCAGCCTGAATTTTCTCCAAGAATCTTCTGCCAGTCGTGTTCGGAAATCTTCAGTGTTCGAGCTGGTAGAGTACAATACGCACTTCAACGTCTTGGCCCTCCCTGCAGACGGACAGAGAATATAGTGAGGCAGCTCGAGTTGACATGAGAAGCATTTTCCTGTGTCTCTTTTAGTTTATTTTCCACTCTTATGTCCAAAAAACCAAGTACTATATTTATGTGCACACACATTCATGTGCCAGAAAGAACTGTGAGGCCGTGGCAAGTTGTCCCGAAGAGTAAGGATTTTAACAAGCAGATTCTGTTGGGGTAAAATGTCCCAAAAACAAATGGCAACTGATGCAGCTCAAAGTTCAGTACCAAGTTAATCATTTCCCCTCATCTCTGACTTCTCTTCTGGAAGATTCGGAGGGGCCGGATTTTGGGAGGGCCTGTTGTCATTGTGTTAAAGCTTTAGGGACTGGGAAGAGTAAAATTTATCTTGGGTAGGTTGACTGTGACATGTGTTCATTTGTTCTTGGTCATGACTCGTAGCTTCCCGGTTGTGACTGGTGGATCTTTCCTTGTTAAATCCATTCCTCCCCTCCTTCTTCCACCCTTGATTTCTCAACGCTGTACCTCTCCCCGTCCAAGTCAACTAAAACTGATGTTAAACAGCCTTTCTTTTCTAGTTGCTCTATAAATGTGAGCTCTTTTAGAGTGTGTGACTTCCCTGTCTAGGAATAAGTTAGGGCACCTCCTAAGTTGGGACTTTTTAGCATGCTCATAGGAGAGGGTGAGAAAGTGCATGTGTGTGCATGCTCGAAGGAGAAAGCGGTGGGAGAGAAATACAGAGTACCAGGAATTATCTGTGCATAAAGGAATTAAAAGAGAATATTTTCCAGAGCAATTGAAGCCCATCTTCTGAACAATGACGACAGCTCCTCATGCTCGGCAACAATAGAGGGCACGTAGGAGTCAGCTCATTAGAATATCTGTGGCTCTTTTCTGTTCTCTCTGCATTAAGCCCCCATAATGTCAGTTGTCACTTATTAATGACAATTAACTAGTAATCAGCACCGAGACTCTTCGAGGTGGTCTTTGCCTGACAGGTGAAGAAAGAGAACATTGCGTAGTGCCGTGCGGTGACATGGAACCTTCAAAGGGAGCACAGCATTTCCATAAATTATTTCAGAAAGAAATTTTCTTTTATACATCCTCTCTAAAGCTTAAGGATCTTTAACCCTAGAAAGGCCATGCTCCAATTCTCTGTTTGCAATTTCTTTCTTATCAAATGAAATCTACAAGCCATCTGTGATACTTATAACTGGATGTCCACCCCCCGTCGAAGACACCCACTCGACAGTCCACGTCACTCCGGCTACATTTTAGCTTCTAACGACTTGGATTCAGCGATGTCCATCCATACAGGTAACTTTAGTGACGTCCGTCCGTATTGCTGCATTTCACCAGCTGCTGCATTGGTGTAATAGCCAATGGTCTAGCGACTATTCTCCCAGCATGGAAACCACTGGCAAAATGGGCGACATTCAAGCCAGGGTCTGAAATAGCAGCCTTTCTACTCCTGAGGCGGAATTCCACCCTTAAAAAGGTAAGCCTCCGGAGGCAGGCAACAAGAAATTTAAAAATCTAAATCTCTCAGGGGAAAAAAGGCTGTGTGCTTTGATTAAAATGGAAATGTTAAGAAAAGTGTGCGGTCATCTGGAAAGAGAGAATTTTGTGACCTCCTTTTTGGAAATCTCTTGTTTTCTCCTGAGAAGCTACAAAGTGGTGGGGACTTGCTGCACTTCTCTGTGCTTTCACATGGGGTTTGGTGACATTACAGTGCTTCCAGGACAACAAATAAGATGTCACATAGTGTCACTGTAAGTTTTCAGCTACCTAACCAGAACTTAAAGATGAATAGTCACCTTTTATTTCAGAAAACAATCAGCATGAAAAGAATTGCCACTTCAAATGCCCTTCTATTTAAAGAGTATTATTCACACAATCTGAAGTTTGAACAAAGTCCTTTCCATCAGATTTCTGCTTACCGATTATTTCAGATTTTAATGTCCTTGGTGCCCACTAACTGCTGAAAGGAATGATGAAAAAAGAAGGTGTCCCAATCAAGATGGCTAGAGTCTAATTTTGAGATGCAGTCATTTATCATGCCATTCAACAAAGTAAAAACCCATGGTTCCATTAAATAGACCAATATTTGAGCTCTCCATCCTGGAATTTTGCATATCCAAGGTACTGATTTGTTGATTTCATGACTCTAAAAGAGTAAAGACAGGAATCTCCAAAAGGGGAATAAATAGCTTTGAAAGGGGATGTTAGATTTTACTAATTTATATAAACAAATGAAATGAAGGTATTCAGGGCACTACTGTGTCTGAAAATTAACACATTGAAACATAATGAAATATCTGCCTTCCATAATTTTAGTGACTTTAAAGAGTCAAAGGTTTAAATTGGTAAGTACAATGATTAATTGATCAACTATTAATCAACATAAACTGGGCATAATGTCATGATATACGTATTAGAAAGCCATGGCTTGGAAATATGATTCAATATATAATTTTAAACTACACAGGTCATAAAGCATTCAAAAAGTCCCACTTTTCTTGGTTTTATTGTTATATAGCACTTATTACACATCCACATATTTCATTATGCTACAAAGAGAAAAAGAAATTCTTAGTTCCAGTCAGTTGGATAAAATTGAAAAAATTACTCTGAAAACATGCATAAATGCATAAAAATTTACTGAAAGGAGAAAAATGTTTTAATCTTGGGATTGATTGAGCGCTTTGTAATAGCTCCTAAGAAATCCAGTTGGGTACAAGTTGACTGGAAGAATTTGGTGAATGGTTCTAGTTATGCAGAATAACTTATGTAAAATAAGTTATCCTTATTAGTTACATATTTTAGAAACTGTCGATCCTAATGTAACTGTCCTCAACCCCTTTAATGAATGTAAACAAGCTTTTGGTCAAATAAGCTTTCAGAAAAAAAACATCCCTAAGATTTCAGGTTTGTGTAGAATGTTCTAAGTGTTAAAGACCTCCTTTGAAATTCATTTTTAAACAATGCATTCTCTCCAACCTGACAACTACAGTTTTAGTTTATATTTAAATATGATGAAGTGAAGTCAGACAGAGAAAGACAAATACCATATGATCTCACTCTCGTGTGGAATCTGAAAACAAAAAGGAATTCATAAATGAAACAGATTGGTGGTTGTCAGAAGCAGGAGTGGGCAAAAATGGGTGAAGGTGGTCAAAAGGTACAAATTCCAGTTATGAAATAAATAAGTCATGGGATGTAACGTACAGCATGGTGACTATAGTTAACAGTGCTGTAGAATATATTTGAAACTTGCTAAGAGAGTAGCTCTTAAAAGTTCTCATCACAAGAAAAAAAAAATGTAACTGTGGTGATGGAAGTTAACTAGACTTATTGTGGTGATCCTTTATACAAATATCAAATTATTATGCTGTACAACTGAAACTAACATAATGTTACATGTCAATTATATCTCAATAACAATATGATGTATGCCATATCTCAAATATTTTAACAAAATGTGATGACATATGTGAGCCCACTGCTTCTACTAGGTTGGTGCAGAAGTAACTGTGGTTTAAAAGGTTAAAAATTGCAAAACCTGCAATTACTTTTGCACCAACCTAATACTATCTGTCCATCTGGTGGAAGGCAGCTATTCCGTGACACATGATCAGACACTCTTTACACCAGTCAGATCAAATTGTAAATATTTTTGTGTGACTTAAGAAATAGAATGACTAACTAGTGATATGTCAACTCTTAACACCATCGCTGTTGGGGAAAGCACTTATTGCTATATATTAAGAACCTCCTCATCTCAAGGTGACATGACTTCCTCACATCTTCACAGCTGTGTGGGCCTCTATATAATCCCTTCAGAAACCTGGGTCCAAGAAATTAGGTTCCCAGATAGCAATTAAACTTTAGCTCTGGAACAAACTAACCTGTGGGAAATGTTCCTTACACAGACTTTTGAAGTGGTCCTTCTTTCTTCCCTTCTAACTCTCATCCAAGTGTTGTCATTGTGTGGACTCATTCTAGGTGATCCAATCTCATCTTCCTGGGGTGGTCCACTTTATTGAGATTATCTTTGTTTTCCTAATCAATACTAATTGTAAATTAGTAATAGAAATCACAGATTTTGGAACTTTTCTCTCTGTTACAAGTCGGACAATTTAAAGACAGTGCTAGATAAATTATTTACTTGACATCATTGGGCGAGTTTTAATGAGCCATGGTATAGTGAACTAAACTGGGGAACAGCCTAGAGATGTCTGTCATATGCCAGGCCTGGAACCACAGGGAGCTGTGTGGCTCAGGTAAGCCCTTTTCTCCTCTCTGTTGTCTGCAAAATACGCATACTGGCCACCTGAGTTTAAATGAAATCACGATTCATGCAAAAGTACTCCCAAATATAATATCATACATGCTCTTCAACCATCATTCCTTTAAATAACATCAATGAGCAAGGAACATAAAAAGTACTATAAATTAAAACATCAAGATTACATTGGCTAATTAGTAAAAATAGCCAGAAATTAAAAAAGAAAAAATCCTTGTGCTCACAAAGGAAAGGTGTGGAGAAATGGTCATTTCCTGTTGGGCTTGTAAGCTGGAATAAGCTCTCTTGTGAGCAATTTGGGCATATGCATCAAGTCACACCATGACACAGAGATGACAATTTTAGGTATTTGTTCTAAAGAAAGAATCAGAAAAATTGAGTGGAATGTTCTGTGTACTTATTTGTAATAGTGAAAACTTGAAAAGAATCTAAATGTTGCTTTCTAAAATTGTAACTAATGGAGAATTTATTAAGTAAACCATAGAACATCTCAGTAAGATTAGAAATTTTTGATATTTCAAGAAATGGGAAAATACGCCTTATCTACTATCAAGTAAAGAAAGCAAAGAACAAAAGTGTGATGAGTGTGATCTCCATGTTGTAGAAACACAGAAAAAAAGATGTTAGCATTAAAATACTAAGTGATTTTGCTCTAGATGAAAACAAGAGTTAATTTTTATTTCCTTTATTTCTTTGTGTTCCCAGTTTTCTGCAGTGACTATGTACTACTTTATTATAGGATAAAAGTTATGTAAAAAGTACAAATGCTCTCCCAGTTTTATTATTGGGCATGTTTTAAGTTTATAATTCAATAATTGGCTTTCAATGGTCACCAGCACCTTCAGATAAATAATAATAAAGTAAGTGACAAGAACTTTTACCTTGGAAAAAAGCAGAACCCTTTATTTGCATGGACAGTTTCTGAGAATTTGGAAGAAGTTCAGATACACTTTAAACTGACGTGAGCAGCTTTTTAAAGATTACCAGATATAGAAATGTAACGATATAAATCTTAAAGTTTTAAATCACTTCTTTTTGCATATAATTCCTAAAAGTTTGTTTCTCTTACAGAAACTATTGCCTACCTGTCATAGGCTTTATATCTCTTTAAATATTGACTGAATAACAAACATCATCATGCAATGCACATTCTGAGGAACATGTCGAACCTTTTAAAATCCTATAATTACAGGAAAAAAATATTTGATGAGTTATTAAACCCAAGGCCTACGTAGCATTACATTTACACGTACACCATGTCAGCTTGATCAAATGGAAACACTGAGCAGCCAAGTCACTCCCTGACCCTCCCAGCCTCCTACCAGGTAGGCGGGTGACCAGCTTGTTCCAGTTGCTCAGGGCCATCGGCTTTCACACTCCAGAAGATGCAGGCTTGGTGCCCTGGGCTCCGGAGAGAGTGCAGACCCCATTCTGGGGATACACAAGACTAGAGGAAGGAGAGGATGGACACATCTGCCCAAACACAGCGGAAGGAAGCAGAAACATCTGTAAAGTAAAGATTCAAATTAGAGGTGCCCAATCGCATCCCTGGATTATTCAATCTATCTGCATTTATACAAATTGAGTTTTCGTATTACTTGATGTTACTAGGTAGACCTGTAGTCACTGAAGTTGCTACAAACTCATAACAAACATTATCTCAACTTATTTTTCAGATCCAACGGAAGATAGAGCTGGCCCATTCTGTGACCAGATGTGGCCCACAGCTGGAGGCAATTTGAAGAATGCACGTCTGCTCAGGGTGGCTCCTCATGTCCTATCAGCATCATCACCCAAAACACTCAGCTCTGATCCTCACCCTCCAGGAGACGCAGGGCCCTTTGCTGCCACACCCTCCCCGGGGCCAGCAAAGGGGGTGACTATGTGCACAAGCCAGGGACAGAGCCCCTGGGCTCAGAGCTCAGGTTCTGTCAATCACAAGCCCTGGACCTCAGTGCTGCGCTGGGGGCTCCTTACCTGTGAACAAGGGTGGCAGTAACAGGACCCTGCACATAGTGGGCTGAGGCCCGGATGTGGGAATGTGTGTGTGAAGGCCCAGAGCAGTCCCTCGCACGGACTCAGCTCATTAAATGGAGCGGGGAACACCATCTTCATTACCATTGAGTGGCAGCAAGACGACCAAGTCCTCTCTCCACTGGTCAGGGAACTAGGGCCAATGACAAGATAGCAATGTGGTTGAGGAATTAGACAAGGAAAAAATTAAGAAAGGAAAACCCGAGTTCTGGGCCGAGGACCCAGTGTCAGAACTCAGGCTGCAGGCAGCTTCCGGGTCAGGTCAGCGGCTGCTGGTTGGGACTGAAGCCAGCAGCCTCTCCTCAGAGCTCTTCCCTTCACCACACCACTTCACCTGCTGCTTCTGACTCTTGCCCTGTCACGATGAAATCACACGATCATGCATTTGTGGGCCTGAGGTAAAACAAACGTAACTTCAAAGGATTACTAGGCAAAGACCAGACGTTCCACCATAGGTGTGATTTTTATTCTTCTCTGTCACCCCTAGAGCCCAATGTACAGAATCACCCAGTAATTGAACCAAATGTCTAAATGGCTCATGCTCCTAAACAACAGCCATTTAGGATGAAAAAAGTCAGAAGAGTGTGGCAAACCTCGCTGGCATCTGCCAGCATTCGTATGAAGGCCGTGTAAACACGGGGACCTGCACTGCGCTCCCACAGTCATTCAGGGAAGCAGAGCGGCCTGGCTGGCCCGGCAATAGGCAAACAGTGGAAACAGCACAACTGCGTGGCTGCTTCCGGACAGAGCGCTGGAAGTTCTACTCTGTCTCAGAAAACACTTTTCATGCAAAATCCACTTTTCATGCAAAATTCAAGCTAAAGGGAGGTAAGAATTTTTCCTGCCACATCCTGAAGTACTTCTGGGCATAAAACAGGCTGGGCGCCTTGGCATCAGTGTTTTCTGGAACAGACTGAAGCCCTGGACCCCAGGGGTCGGGGGTCATAGCCGTCACCTGCCCAGGGTCCTGCTGGTCCCATAGGCGCCCCACAGCATCCTGCAGAAGGACTAGTCCCAAAACACGAAACAGAGGGCGGCCCGTTTTTAAAAATTGTCCATTTTTAAAAGCACAGGTATCAGACTTTCCCCCTTAGAACAACGCAGAACTAGTCTTAAGGCCCCGGGTCTTTGTTGCTACAGGGAGACCCACCTCCTAAGCCTATCATTAGTCCCGATATACAGACCAGATCATTGTAAGCATCTGTGAACAGTCTGGGAGGATTCTCTGAACAAAGGTCCTTATTTTATCTGGGTACAAAACAGCCATCGCTCAATGGCTAAACTCAGTAGCACCCAGTGCAGTCAAACATTTTAATTATCATTTTTAAAAATGCAATGCTTATCATTTGAGTGACGGATGTCAGCACACAAATCGGCAAGTGATAATTCTGAATAGAATTTTCGTGGTTTATGGCATAAGCAATACCTCTTCTTGCTGAAGTAACATCTCAAAGGCAAAAACAATGACGACATGACAATCTACGTAAATCAAGAACTGCGTGTGGATTTATTTTACAAGTTGAGAAAACAGTGGATTTAATTGTGTGAATCCAAATGTACAATATTAATGATAGAACACCAAAACGTATAATTAATAGTGCATTGCTTGCTTTGTTTTCATTTATTTATTTTTGTCTGATATACATGCATCCGGAAAGATGCAAGTGCCAGTAAAATTTCTCTATTTAAATCAAGCTGCAGGAACTAAATTTTATTCAAAAATTGTGGTTTTACATTATATACACAGAAATTTAATATAAAATGACAATATAAAAAGTTAAAAGAGAAAGCATACAGCCAGAAGGTACAAAGAAAGTTGAATAGATTAAAATGGTACGATATGTAACATATAGGAGTTTTTAAGCTGATGCTGGCAATTTACAAGGAAAGAACTCCCACATTTGCCCCATTTTTTTTTTTCGTTTACCAATGCAGCACGCTATAGAAAGGTCAGCTTGTACCAAAGCTTACATTTGTAAATAACTATAAACCGCAGTATTTTACAGGAAAAAAAGAAATAGCATTTTTACACATTTTTAAATAATAGCTTGCATACTTTTTTTTTGCCAAAAGTGGCATTTTTTTCAGCATCCAGAGGGTTTGGGCATAGTGGCAACTGGGGTGTTTGCTGTTGTTAGTTTTTTTGTTTTGTTTTGTTTTTTGTTTTAAATGTGTGAAGTTGTGGCTTCCTAACCCGGCGAGTCCTAGACAACGTTCTGTCTTCCAACAGCTGCATGCATGCTTCCTTCACAAACCAGTCTGCATATAAAAGCTCATTTTTAATTATTAAATAAGTTTTGTGTCTGACACAGCTTTTGATCTGAATGAAATGCCTTTAAGCCTTTTTTCTTTCTTTTTTTTTTTTTTTTTTTTGAGTGAAAGGCACAGAGATGCGATTACAGTCCTCAAAGGGTTAAATTTGACACTACTAGGTTCTGTGACCTTTATTGTCATGGCAACTTTGTAATTTTAAGATGTCTTTTTATCATTGTTATTTGTGTCTTCCTTTCCTGCTAAGTAAATGTCTCTGAGTAGTGTGCCCCACTATTTCCTACAAAAGATAGCTTAACATCAAGAACAGATGTTGAAAATAAAGGTCAGACTTTGACTCACGGAAAAAGAAAAATAACATGCACAATCGGACAAAGAGCATATAAATATAACTACAAAATATGTGTAAGAAAAACCAAGGTCCAGACAGGCAGTTCGGCAACCAAGGAAAGGCTGATTTCGGAGGCTCAGGCCAGGCCTAGTGCAGTACGAAGACGACGTTTAGTGCAATGTGCCGCGGTCCCTTGCATACCTGGACGCTACTGTTTTTCCAACTCTGTCACATAGATCAGGTGGTCCTCTGGGGATTTGCCGTGGGTCTTACTGAGGTGCAGTTTGACTGCGTGCTTGCTTGCAAAAGTCCGGTTGCACAGCTTACATTGGAATGTGGAGCCCAGGTCGTCCTCGGCAGTCCCGGCCGGGCCCAAAGCTTTGTTCGCCAGGACTTTTGAGACATTCTGCTGTTCTTGAATCTGATTTAGTGGCAGCTTGGACAGGTCCTTCAAGCTGAAGCCCAAGTGTGTCTCTAGGTGATTTATGTATGTGGAAGCAGTTCTGAACTGAGAGGCACAATCGTTGCAAAAGAAAACAGGATGCCCTGTGTCTAGGTTCTTCAGGAACTTCGTCCCCCCTGTCCTCCGCAGCTGGTACTTGACGTTGGCCAGCCAGTGGCTGATGGTGGTCATGGACAGCCCCGTGAACTTGGAGATGTGCACGCGCTCCTGAGGCCCCAGGTCCGACATGATGTACTTCCCCTCCGGGGTCTCCCGCAGGCTTGAGGCGAACTGGGCCTGCAGGATGAGCAGGTGCTGGGGGTTCCAGTTGGACTGGCGCCCTTTCCTCTTGTGCACGGGTGACAGCTCGTCCAGC
Source organism: Rhinolophus sinicus (assembly GCF_036562045.2). Taxonomy (NCBI): domain Eukaryota; kingdom Metazoa; phylum Chordata; class Mammalia; order Chiroptera; family Rhinolophidae; genus Rhinolophus; species Rhinolophus sinicus. The sequence goes on from NC_133758.1 coordinate 2,780,326, forward strand.
GCCTCCTCGAAGCTGCTGCCGTCGGCGTCTGACTTCTCGGACACCGTGGAGGGCGTGGAGGACTTGGGGGTGAGCCGGCCCGTGAGGTTTTTCACCATGTCGGAGATGTCCATGAGCGCGCTCTCCCGCAGCGGTGATGAGACCGAGTCGGCCGCGCTGGAAACCAGGGGCTTGCTCTTGGCCTTGGTCAGGTCGATGGGCTGGTCGCTGTTCTCGTAATAGTAGCGGTCGATGGCGTCCGCCTGCCTGACGGGGGTGGCGGGGTACACCGGCTTGTCCAGCATGCTGTTGCTGATTTTGTACAGCATGGCCAGCGGGTCCAGCGAGGGGCTCACGGGCTTGGACACCTTGCCCAAGTGCGTGTTCATGATGGACTGCAGCGCGCTCAGCGGGCTGATGAACGAGGGCTCCGGCGAGTGGTCCGTGATGATGCCCAGGTTGTTACAGCCGTTGGTGACTTTGGCTTTGAGAGGCTCCGTGCCGTTGGGGGTGTGGGCATCCACCGCACCGTCCTTTTTGGCCTTGCCCACGTCGGCCTCTGGGCCCTTCTTCTGCTGGGGCTTGCTGCTGATGTCCTCCGTCCTAGGGAAGTCTTTATTCTCTTTGGCCACGGGGGACACGGCCTTGGCCGGCGAGCCCTTCTCCTTCTCCGCCGGCCGCTCCTCCTTCTTCACGCTGACCTTGCCCGTGACCTTCTCCACCAGCTCCTCCATGGCCGACACGTTGCTCTTGTGGGGCGGCGGCGTGAGGCTCCCCGGGGAGTGCAGGAGCGCGTTGTGCTCTGAGGACAGCGACTTCACGCCGCTGGCGTAGGACGGCTGCACCTGCACGCTCTGCACGGCCGGGAGCGGCTTCACGGTCCCCGGCAGCTGGTAGGCCGCGTGGATGCTGGGGTAGCCGCCCCACGAGGGCGCGCCGTTCTGGGCTTTGCTGATGGCGGTGGAGACCGTGTTCTCCAGGGACTTGAGGATGTCCACGCCGCCCTTGGGGCTGTCGTCCAGGTCCTCCTCGCGCAGGTACTGATAGAGCGTGGTGGGCTCAAACTTCTCCGACGCGTCCTCGCTCTCCTCCTTGATCTTCTTCTCCGCGTCCGCGGCCGCCGGCGCCTTCTCCCTCTCGGGCTCCTTCTTATCCTCCGAGGCCGTGGACCCCGCCGGCGAGTCGGGCTGCTTTTTGATGTGGGAGGCGGGGAGCCGCGTGTGCGTGGTGGGGGGCAAGGGGATGGACTGGATTTTCTCCTCCACCACAGGGTCCAGCACCAGCTGCTTCCCTTTCTTGGAGGCGGAGGTGGTGACCTTCAGGAAGTGGCCGGTGACCATCATGTGGGCCGTGAGCTGCTGCAAAGTGTCGTGGGAGCTGCCGCACTCCATGCACTTGAGGATCTGCGCTTTGCGGGCCTCGAACTGCCAGGTGTAGCTGGCGCCGTTCTGGTAGCCGTAGCGGTTGTTGGGCGTCACGTAGGGGTTGGCGGCCTTGGCGTCCTTGGCCGCCTCGCTCAGCGCGGCCTCCGCCGCCAGTCCTGCCGGCTCGGGGGAACACGGGGACGCCAGGTCCTGAAGGGCTCGCTTCTTCGTGGAAGGGACCAGTTTGGTGATGGCTGGTACTGGCTCCTTCAGAGGCACTTTCTGGTAATGCTTCGTCTTGATCATGTGGACGCTGAGGTCCTGCAGGGACTCGAACGAGTGGCCACAGTACATGCACTTGAGCACCTTCTGGGCGTCCTCCTTGCCCTCCATCTCCATGAGGGAGCGCTTGCGCGGCTTGGACCAGCGCTTGGTCTTCTCCGAGTCCTTGTCCCTGTTGTCGTCGCGGTAGTGGCCCGTCTCGTTCATGTGCACCGTCAGCTCCACCAGCGTGTCGTAGGCGGCGCTGCAGTCCTTGCAGCGGAACTTGCTGGCGCCGGTGAACACCGAGCCGTAGAGCTTGTTGTTCTGCCGGTAGAGCTGCACGGTGCTGAAGAGGCTGGGCTCGGGCAGCAGCCCGTACGAGGGCGCCTGCTGCAGCGTCTTGGCCAGCGCGGCCTGGTGCCAGTCGTAGCCGGAGCTGCCGCTGCTGCTGGTGCTGGAGCTGGTGCTGGTGCTGGAGCCGGAGCTGGAGCTGGGCGTGCTCGCCGTGGTGCTGGCGGTCGCCGTGGTCGTGGCGGGGGGCGTGGGGGCGGGGGTGGAGCCCTCCTTCTGGCCCACATCGTGGTTGCTGGTGGTGGAACTGGGCTTCTTTAAGTCCAGCGCTAAGCTGGACCAGCAGGACTCCGAGAATAAGTTTGCGTACACGGCCTTGATTTGTGCCAAGCTGTCCTGCGGGTAGGGGGCGCTGTCCGCGCCCTGCGCGTCCTCCTTCTCTTCTCTGGAGGAGGAGCTTTTGAAATGGGCCAGCTGGTCGCTGTGTTCGCTGAAAGGCGACCCGTAGCCCGCGTCCTGGTTAGTCGCAGTGCTGACCGGGGAGTTCTGGTAGCTCTGGGCCTCTTTGATCTCTGCTTCCTCATTGCACACGCAGTCGCTTTCCTGAATGTCCAGAGACAGCCCATCCTCCTCCACGTTTTCCTCATCTATTTCTGCTGCCTTCAGTTCTTCTTCAGGAACATAAGCTGGGAAAGAAAAATGAAACATGGTGAGAAGTAAATCATCGTCAAGGACGCGGCCTCCCCAGCACTTAGATGATCTTTAAAATGATGTTTCTCACCCGAGCTCCCGGGCTACAAGGCTACCCTGCTTTCGGAACTGCCCACTCTACAGGTCAGCGGCAGACATTCAGTTTCAACCAGGAAAACCAAGCAACTACATTGCAATGGAGGAGCATCCACTGACGGGCGGCATCTTGCCCCTTCTAAAGACGTCCATTTGGCTGTTGAAGCTAAGTGGGAAGGGAAGGGCCCCCTGCCACCTCCTCTGGCAGGCTTCTCCTTTCCAAAGCAATGACCTATGAGTCCCTCATGCCTTCCCATCACGAGGGACCTGTTTGTCAACTTGTAGGGCAGGATATTTCACAGACAGTATTCTATGGTTTCCATAAACAAAAATACTCCTCAACGGCAAGCGATAAAAATGCTCTGGTCCTTACTGAAAAGGAGAACACAGCAAGCATAGCACCAGCAGCCCCCTGCCTGGATGAAGCAAAAGTCACACACATGGGGACACCGGACAGATGTCACAGAGCCCTAGTTGTCCAAAGCAGCAGCATCCACAAGAGCCAAAGGTGAAAACAACCCAAATGTCCACTGACAGAAGAATGGATGAACAAAAAATATGGTGTATTCTTCAGCCTTAAAAAGGAAGGAAATTCTGACACCTGCTACAACATAGATGAACCCTGAGGACACTATGCTGAGTGAAATAAGCCAGAAATGAAAGGACACATACTGCAGGATTCCACTTATATGAGGTGCCTAGAGCAGACAAATTCATAGAGACAGGAAGGAGAAGGGTGGGTGTCAGGGGAGAGGTGGGGAGTTAGTGTTTAACGGGGACCGAGTGTCAGACTGGGAAGATGAGGAGGTTCTGGAGATGATGGTGGTGACGGCTGCACCACCACCATAAGTGATATACTTTAATGCTACTGAACTGTACGCTTAAAATGCTAACTTCCATGTTACAAGTATTTTACCACAATAATCATTTTTAAAATTTCAACAAGGACAACAGTATATGCTACAGTGGCCTACTACAGGCTACATTTGCACAGCAGAGTGACTTCTTGGGTTGAAGGCAGCATTTCCCAAAGGAAACCACAGGATATTGACAGCTGTCACATGAATCAGAGGGTTGGAGGGCAAATGAATCATTAGCTGAAATGCGATTTTTTTTTACTGCAGGATATTTTAGATCCTTTAATATGTGACATATCTTGTTAATCCCAAGGGGAGATAATTGCACGCATCGCTTCTTATTTGACCACTGTATTTTACTTATATTATTATTACTGCTACTATTAATTATTATTATTATTAATCATCATCTTTGAGGGGATAACTAGCTGAACCAGTGTTCCATCAACGACTTGGGAAACTTGGGGTTAAGAAATTTTCCAGAAAGGCTCTATTAAAATGCACTGATATGACCTGAGAGGGGTGTCTCATTAAATATAATCCCTCATTATCACATTATCAGAGCCGGATCCTAAGGGAATGTGGCAAAGAGCAATGTGTTTTCAGGGATGGTTGACAGGACAGACAGAGACCATCGCAGCTGCCTGGGGCCAGGGAGGAGCGACAGGAGACCATCCACACCTGTAGATGGAGGACTTCAAATGCAGGCGGCAAGCTCTCCGGGGCGCGGGCATGCACAATCACCTGTGAGCACACGCGCACACTCGCACACACGCGCACAGCGAATGACGACCAAATCAGCCATTCAGCGGGACCCGACAGAATACAGCCGTGGCCCCATCCGCGGGGGTACCTCCCAAGATCCCCAGTGGATGCCTGAAACTGTAGATAGTATCGAACCTCTACCTACTATGTTCTTCCTATACATACATGTCTGTGATAAAGTTTAGCTTATAATTAGGCACAGTAAGTGATTAACGACAACAATAATAATAAAACTGAATAATTATAACAATGAAATCAGTGGCTTGAACACAAGCATTGTGATGCCACAACAGTCAGTCTGATACCCAACACGGCTACTAAGAGACCAGTGGGCAGGGAGCATACAAAGCACAGAGACGAAGGGATGGTTCATGTTCCAGGTGGGACAGTGCGAGATTTTATTACGCTATTCTGAACAGCCTGCAATTGAAAAATTACAGGTTGTTTATTTCTGGAATTTTCCATTTAATATTTTTCAGACCGCGGTTGACCGCTGGTAACAAACCTCAGAATGTGAAACCACAGACAAGGGGAGGCCCCAGTACCTGCACACACCATGCTTTCTTGCACGAGGGCCCATTCCCACATCTGGGTGAAGACGTGAGTGGCCTGAGCATGCGTGCTCACATCTGGTTCAAGAACAGCCGTCCTCTAACAAACCCGGGAATCACAGTTCCATTAATACTGTGCTCCCAATGCGAAAAATAATCAACAGTGCAAGACCTGAGGTTTAACTTTAGGGGTCGGCACATGGGTAACGCTCTACATAATCCTATGGCCCACCTGTAAAATGTACAGCTCAGAAAATTAACAAATGATTGCCAAGTTCAATCACGTTTCCCTTTTGTCCATAATTGTGACAGGTTCTGAGGGCTCACAATGCAGATGCTCAGCCCCAGGACCCCACTTCAGAAGCACCTGTCACATTGGTCGTCTCTGAGCAAGCCTGGCCTGGGTGGCCTTGGCTTGGCCACAGACCTACCTCTGTGGATGGTGACGTTTAAGGCTACAGGGTGTCCTGGGCAGGCCAAGTGCGTGTGAAAATGAGGTGCCCGGTCCTGGCTGCTGGCCTGGTCCCCTGGCCCAAGACAGCTCCAGCAGCTCCAGCAGGCGGTTCCGTACACTGGGACCAACCGGGGGACGCTGCCTGGCGATTGAGTCCACCCATCCTCGTGAAAGAATGAATTTGAAGGAAGCATCCTCTGGACCAGTGTGCTCAGCTAGGAGACGAGGGCTCCCACCTCCTCCCCGAGAGTAGACACCCCTCAGTGCGCTGAGTAAACAAATTCTACCTCAACTCTGGAAACACGGAAATGGGGAACTTGCTGCTGTTCCTCTAGGGTTTGTTCAGCACCCACGTGTCCTCACCCTCAGAGGAGGCACCTCAGGGCCTGAAACAGCCCAGACGTGATTTAGTCAGCATCGCAGCCGAGTGGAGTGTCATGTGCCCATGGCCAGCCCCAGCCCCAGCCCGTCCTCCTCCTTCCACAGTCCAGTCTACACCCAGAAGTTGCCAGGCTGCCCTAACATGCTTCTCGTTGACAACCCACAGCCCCAGTGCAAACGTTACTGCAGGCGCTGGGCCGGACCGCCGAGCCAGCTGCAGCCTCTTCACCAGAAAGCCCTGCTGAGCGGACCCTGGTTTCAGAGACCCCTCCCCTCACCTCAATGCCCCCGTCTGCCTGCCCCTGGAACTCAGACCCAGTGGAGAACTGACGCAGGGTGAGCAGGCAGTGGGTGGGAGGGCCAGGATGGGGGGTAATCTGGGAAAGGAGGGGAGCCCCTTTCCAGTGTAGCGAAGGTGAAGCCCGGGATCCTGCTTGCCCAGCTCCCCACGGGCCCTGTGGGGCAGCAGCAGCTCCCTCCCACCCCAGCCACGCTCCTGGGAAAGGCAGGAGCTGACCCCGTCGTCTGCTGCCGCACAGTGCGCCTTGCTCCCACCGCCCATTCTTGCTGCTCACGCCCCTTCCCACTGCAGCCGCTTTCTGGCCAACCTTACCTCCTTTCACGCCTCTTCAGTGCCTGCCCAGACCACTGTGACCACCACGTCCACATCCACCCTGCAACCTCCCGCCCCACCAGGGGAGGCCCCGTGAAGGTCGGGCCTGTGTGGCCCCGGGGTGTGTGCAGAGCCTGCCCAACTCTGGCGCATACAGGAGCTCCAGCTGCGAGGACCCGAATTGGTCGTGACGTGGGTGGGTGTTCCACAGACACTCCCAGGTAAACGATGTGCAGACAAAATGATTTCCTCCTGCTCCCGCCAGCACCCCCTCCCCAGATGACAGCACACTACTGGCATCTCTTACCTCAGTGTCACGGAACTGCTCCCACCCAAACGAGTTGCCGATGCCAGGAAACGTGTGGTCAGCCTCAGTGTGGGCTTGTCCTCAAGCCCTACAGCCAACACTGTCCCCTGCCCTCAAGAAGCAGGTCCCGACAGGGGCTGCAAGAGCCTTCCAGGGGGGCCGCTTCCCCTCCTTGCCCAGCGACCTTCTCCCTCCTCCACGCTGACCCCGAGGGTCTGCGACCCCTGAGTTACAATCTCTGTTATATCCACGTCCTACGCAGGGGGTACAAACCCCCACAGGGATCCCGCCCTCCCCGCCATGTGTCCAGGGCACCTGCCCCCAACCCTCCGCCTGGTGAATTTATTTGTCCTCAGGAGGAGGCTCGGATGTCATCTCCTTGATGACGCTGCCTCGTAGTCCCCTCACAGGGCTCACCACACCCCGCAGAACGGAGGGATGTGTACCGGTCTGTCACTCTGGTCGGCCTGTAGGCTCTCCCATTCGGCTGATTCCGCTAAGCCCCAGCCACCGCCGGCTGAGCCATTTTCATCCCGTCCCCTCCCCTCAGCCACACAACCCTGCCAGGTGGCATCCCTGAATTGCCTGCTCTGCAGACAAGAAACTGAGTCATGGAGAAGCTGCCCGATTTCCCCAAGAGATATAGGAAACAAGCAGTGGACACGGGATGGAGCTGTGGGTCACCTGACTCTCAGTGCGAGGACTCTCCACTCTGCCACCAGCAGGACCAAGCGACTGTCCTTTGTCTTGTTAGCACCTCAGTGCCAGTGAAACACTTAGTAAATGTCTTTGAATGAATGAATGACCGAAAGTAATCCCGTATCAAACATTTAGAAACCTCCCACGTGCCAGTCACGCTGCTATAAATGAATCTTGACGAAACAGAGTAATGGAGAAAAATCTGTAAACGTTGACACCTTTGGCCCCAATGATTTTGCTTTGGAAGTCTAGTCTAGAAGGTATGAAATACAGAAAAAGTGTTATGCACAGGTGTCCTGTATGGTATTGCCCCACATAAAACTGTCCACTATCTAAATCCCCAGCCCTTAGCAGTGGTTTGGTGATTTGCAGTTTATTCCCGAGGTGAATGTTATCCAAACATTTAAAAGTATGCTTTCATGACACAGGCAAAGTCAGCTGATGAAAACGGCAACAGACAAAACTGCACAGAGTCCAGGGGAAAATCCCTTTGAAAGAATGTTAACAGTGGTTTTTCCGGCTGATGAAGGCACAGGTGACCATCGGTTGAGTGAAGCGGCTCTTGACAAACACCTGTATTTTCAACATCGTGTTTGGTGTTTTCAGTTTAACAAACATGGATTAGCCATTTTACACCATTTCTAGAACAAAATAGCTGGAAGCAAACGTTTAGCCACCAGTCAGACCCTGGAATTAGGGAGCCCGGGAAGGGCAGGGCCCGGCCTGGCCGGAATGTGGGAAGGGCTTCACTATTACTTTTATTTTCTTACTATTAGAAAGTAAAGGGGGGAGGGAACAACTAGGGGTTCCTGTGAGGGATTTCGGTCGTGGAGAGTCTGCCCCCCTCCCCGCCCCGACTCCTGGCCCTCCTGCTCCGCTCCTGTACCACTTGTCCCCCCCCCCCCCAGGGAGCTGGCAGGGGGCAGATGCAGGGACCCTCCAGCACCAGCTCAACGGGCACAGCTGCATCACATCACCCTGAAGCCGACACAGTCCCTGGGCTTCGTAACCTTCTAGGGCTTATACTTTTATCAGGCACCCTTCCAGCTTACTAATCCTGAGAAGCAGGAATCTGGCTGTTTTACTGTTCTAGCACGTTCTTTTAGTGCATTGTAGTTATGTTTTTGGTTAACTTTTCAACTCTATAAGGGGCATGAGGAAGCGCAGAGCTGGGGGCCAGCTGTCCTGTGCCCACGCCACTGGATGCCCTCTGACGCCAGCTTTCCCGCTCCCTCCCTGGGTTAGAGGACATGGTAAGTCAGCTGAGAAGAAAGCACAACCACTTACCCAGGTGTCTGGAAGCACATCCCTCCCCATTCTCCTGACACCCTTTCTAGTGGCCCTTCAGCCGAAGTGCTACACAGGGTCACCCTTCCTCTGGAGCACTCATGGCCATGTGAGGACACAGACGATGGGATGGCCACCACCACTGCCTCACAGGTGGGCAAGAGGGAGCCCACGGAATGTTCCAGACTGATTCTGTGAGCAATCAGCCAGTCCTCCATTCCAAGACCCTCCGAGGGCTGGCTCACTTCCAAGGCCGCAGCAATGGTAACAACAACTACTGGAGCGTCCCCTCCCCGCCATCCCGAGCCCTAAAGGCCGGCAACACCCAGCACTTGGCCCCTAATTTCCCAATCTTCTCCCAGCAAACCACTCCCCTTGGCGTCAGCACTGGTCTCCAACCCACCCTGCCTTGCTTCCAGACCCCATCCTTTAAAAGTAGAGCCCAAGGCTCCCCTCAGGGCTCCCACCTTCCAAAGCTGGGCTCAGGCTGAGGGTCTCGCATCCCAGACCCCTCAGAAGAATTAAGAATCTACTGGGCTTCATTTTAAGTGTTTGTGCCTGGGGAGGCCGAGAAGGTTGGGTCTTGCAAGACAAGGGCTGTGAAGGTGGAGATTCCCAGACTGGACCCCATGGAGCCTGACAGCAAGACCAGGTGGACGCCTGGCTCAGAATTAGGCAGAGACGGAGCCCTTCAGTTTGGCCACGTCAGTGTCAAGGAGCAGTGGGCCACACGGACAGCCCCCAGGGCCATAACTATCACGCAAGGCCGGTGCACGAAGTAACGATGGGTGTGCGTGTGACCGCCACACTCAGTCACCCCTTCCTCGGGGCCACCTGACGGCAGCCTGAGCCTGGGGGTGGGGCAGGTGGGCGAGGCTGACATTCCATCTGCTTGTCTCTTTAGGGCCCAGGCTGGCTAATAAGGCCATTGTTGCGGGTTCCCATTGAAGGACAGGCCCTGATCATTATCATGACATGAGGACAGATGCACGGAAGGGACAAACTGATGGGTGACCCAGGAAGGAGCCCCAGGCAGTCACCCACAGGCAGTGTGACCTCCACACTCAGTCACCCCTTCCTCGGGGCCTCAGTCTCCCCAGCAATGCAACCAAGCGGGCGATGACTGGTGTCTTTGGGGCTGTGGGATGTGGTCGTGGGAATGGCGGCATCGTCATGTCTTATCAGGCACGACCGTGGGCTGCCGGCCCTCCTCCTCCTCACGCCTGCACGCTCTGAAAATAGCTAGAAAATGCTCAGGGTGGCTGTCCTCACAGGCTGTCAGAAGGCCCCCGGCTCAGGGTCACCCGCACAAGGGATGAGGAACGTCACGTCGGTGGGGGTGATCAGAACAACATCACCAACCCTCATCTGGCGAAAGCTGGCCGGCCACTGGCCTTCATCATGATGTGGATGGCACACTCAACACCCAGACGCGAAATTCCAACCCATGGATCCGTGGGAACTGCTCTACCCAGGCGCCTCCTCTGCCTGCCTTTCAGTGTTTCCCTGATGACTACAACTTCTGCCCGGGGACAGAGGAAGGAAGGGAGGGGAGACTAGCCAGGGAGCAGAGGCCACCTTCCCGGTGAGCAGCTCTTCCCAAGGCCCCATGGCGAGGCGGTGGAAATAAGTGGCAAGCATCAGGCTGGGAACCTTTGTTATCCAAGCTCTCTTTCCCTCATTAGCACGCATAATTGAGAGTTGGCTGTGAATGAGGGGAATGCATATCTAAAAGTGACAAGTACATAACACAGGACTCTGGTCCCTGCCTGGGTACAGGCTTAGAGCAAATACCAAACTTCTCTATTGTATTGCCACCTGGTGAAACTCTACAATGATACCAAATTACATGTTTATCTACATCAAACTAGGTTTTCGACTGGCAAATGTGATATCCACGAACAGATGGCCATTATATCAAAATACGTTTACTCCAAGGGGCCAATTCACAAAAGGGGCTCACACACACCTAAGTGACGAATGCACAGCTTCAATTCATTGTAGAATCTTGCAAAATACACTTTCTTCCAAATTTATAATTGATCACTTGTAAAGTAACTTCACCTCGGTTTGGGAGAGAGCAGGTGGTTTTCATGAAAGTTAGAACACACTGGGAAATAAAAACTGCAGAGGAAGCAAACATGGGTACAGAGCTCATGCCTTCCTCCTCTGAAAAGGCATTCAAAAACAAGCAGGATATATGTCAACTTACAAGCATAGGTCCTGAGTTTTGTGCGGGATGGTTGACACTAGGCCAGGCAGAGCTGAAAGACCACTTCTGCTCTGATGTCATATGACCAAAATTTTTTCTATCACTGAGGCAAACTTTTGTTGCCCCGTATGAATTGCTAAGATACTGGTTTGCTAAAGCATGATTTATAACATATTTATTCTTTACTTAAAACCCAGTAGAAGCCATTTTTAAGAACTGCAATAAAATGGCCTATGGATTTTACCCAATTCTAATTTTCATTAGGAATCAGCAGGCAACTTCCTTAAAACAAATACAATTTCTTCTTTTTCTCACTGCCCCAGAATTTAATTTCAAGTTAAGTGAGAAATAAGATGCCTCATTCCGAGGCCCCTCCCATCAATATTATTATGTCTAGATTTTGTTGAGTGTTACGACAATGTAGTTTAACCAGTGGGATAGCCCAAATTAGAGCTTAAACCATGATTGAAAAGACCAAAAACTTTCTTTGATTGTCAGCTATGCCAGGAAAAAAAAGAAGAGAAAAAAATATAGGACAATCTTGAAAACATTAAAAGGCAAGTTAAAATGAAACGGGAAGTGCAAAGAGTAAACGCTCTTTTATGAACCTGGGGAAACACAGATTTCTACTGTTGTGTGTTAATACGCGTGCAAATGTTTCCTTGCTCCACAATGTGAAAAGCAGGCTGCCCCCCGAGCTGTGCACGCCCAATGCCAAGCACAGGCAGACGCCATGTTTTCATTATCACCTCTACCTCCGAGCAGAGGTACACATCACGCCAGGACCATCTGCTGAATCGAGGTCCACAAAACCAATGTTAGTAAATCAGGCCCCAGACACCGAGTTCCCACCTGATGCTATAGAAGAGACTTTCAGCAGAGAGGATAAGAGGCGTCCTGATGGGTGACATTTAGAAATCCAGAGAGGGCACCGGAGCATGAGCTAGCTCTCCAAGCAGAGAAAGGTAACTCACAGTAGTGCCATCCATGCTCTGTACACCGTACACATGGCTGTCACAAAGCACCAACAACGCCTGCCTCCAAAGCCAGTCACTTTACCCCACCACCCAGGCTGTGCCCCCCCCCAAAGTCCACAGTTAGGAGGGGGAACTTCTGCCGGCCTTTGCTAAGGGCGCGAGAACACAAATGTGAGACATGAAGGCAGAAGGGGCTGTCAGTCTCAGAACACCACACTGAGCTTACGTCTCAGAAATGTGCCTCCATTTGCAAATCCAGTAGCTCATTCTCAAAACACACAGGATAAAATAAGAAAAGGGAAATCAGGTCTTTGAGGATTGGGGCGTGGAAACACAGACCCACAGGTACAGCCCGGAGACCAACTCTTAACACACCGTTAGGAGAAATTTTATCAGTAAACATGCTACGGTCAGATGTAAATTATGTACCAACAGGCTACACCACAAGCTAAGATATCCTACATAATTATTTCTATACTCGAGTGGAAGCTTAATCCGAGGTCACAGAACACCTGACTTTCTTGAAATTCCCTTCATAACAATAATGGGTTCTGAATCAAAGTTACGTCCACACTGTCATGACAGAAAATCTCATTCTTTTACTGTAATAATTAGGTTCATTTTTATTGTTATCAGTGAAGTGTCATAATTGCTTTCCTAGATGCCTTGGAAAATTTTTTATGTAGGCAGAGAGAAAGAGAGCGAGAGAGATCCAGGGAAGGAGAGAGACGGACTCATAAAACTTACGAGTTTAGCTAATTGTTTGCCACGATCTTTTGTTTTCATTACAAACTACAATTTTCTTTAAAATGTTTAGTTCATACGAGTACAAAAGTACCAGAATGTACTACAGTATTTGTAGAATTCTTTTATTTCTAGTGATGAAACTATGAGAACACCATACTTCACGAGGTGAATGAATACAATTTTTAGCGTAAAAGATTGTTACGAGAAAGGCTACTGAATCACAGAAAACAAAGTCAGCTCAACACTGTTGCATCTTCTCCAGTAAAACCCAGCCCTGGGCGCTGAGCCCCCTCTGCATCACCCACTGCCACCCTGGAAATGTGAGGGGTGGATGTACTTGGGGATGGTAACTGCAGTATAAAATTCTCCTTCTACAACTTCTTATAGAAATAAATGACATTTCTCCCCATCAAATAAAACAAAGACTCCAAATCATCATTTCTGCTATTTCTTTTTGTGTCAAAACAGCTTTGCCTTCACTCCCCCGCCCTTCCTGAGCCTGGCACACGGTGTGAAGTGTGACACTGTGAGCACACACAACGTGTCCTGCCGTCAGAGGGAGGGCATTCACAGCAGCCTCAGACCTCCAGGGGACACCTGACAAAGCTCACAGCAGCCCCTGCAAGGGGGGACAGGAGGTGCTGCCAGACTCCGCGTGCTGCACGGGTGTGTGCAGACGTGGGTGTGCGTGCGTGTGTGTGTACATATGGGGGTGTGTGAGTGTGTGCATGCATATGGGGGTATGTGTGAATGTATGTATGCGTGTGAGTGCGTGCGTACATGGGTATGTGTGGGTGCGCATGCATACGTGTGTGTACGTGTGTGTACGTTCATGTGTGGGTGTGTATGAGTGTGTGCATGTTTGTGTATTCACAGGTGTGTCAGTGAATAAAAAATTAAAAATACATAGACCCTATTATTGCCCAAATGGGAATGAGACAACTAAATGTTAGGGTTAGATTTCAGTTTTCTTTAAAAAAATTAATATTTTTTGTCATAAATGTGCCTTCTGGATGCCACCGTGTCCCTGAAGACAGGCTGTCATCTTGAGCAACATGAAATTCTGTGCATTCTAACACAAGTGGACAGAAGGCAATATATGGGGTCCGTGTAGACTTCAGTCTGAAGGTAACAACGCATGTGTGCCTGACGGTCTACAATATAAGTACACACATATTGCCTGAAAACAATGTTTGCACCTCAAATTGTAAGTACACAGTGAGGTACAAACAAACATCTTCAGCAAATCAGATAAAAACTATATTTCTCAAATCGCAGCCCAACATTTTTTAAAACGTCTTTGTTTCTTCAGAGAAAACAAGATTTTCTCGATACCACAGTCATGTTGAGACTGGTGAGAAGTGACAGCCGCCCTAGGTTTTCGATGGCAAAACACAGTCAAGTTCCAAATCCCCTCGCTTCTACCTAACACTGGCTCTGAGCAGTTAGGTTTGTGTCCCGCGGAACCTGCACCTTGATGGCACCCCAGTTACGCACCCTTGTGGTGTGCTCCTCAATCTCCCGTTTGCTGTCCCAAGGAGGTGAAGGCCCCGGAACCCTGCGCTCCCACCTCCATGGTTCCGGGCGATGGACAGAAGGGTGGGTCCTTACTGAAAGGGCTGACGCAGCAATCGAAGATGGGCATGGCCTTGAACAGGATTTGCTTTCTAAACATCAGCTTTAACTGTATCCTTCAAAATCCAGCAGGTACCAAGCCGGCTACTCAAAACACCCACTCACACGAGCCTACGCGTGCACATCGGACCTGCTCCAACGTGATAAGAAGACATGCTGATGAAAAGTGAGGGACGCGTTCCTTCCACAGAAGAGCCTCGGCTCCTGTCAGGCCCCACAATTCGATATGTGGAACCATTCAGATACTGGCATTTAATCTAATGGGCTAGCTGACTAAATGTTTCTATTCTTAACCCACTTGGATTTTATGCAATGTCGTCTAGATAGGAGGAGAAAGGTAGTGATACCGGAAAATGTACCTCATGAATACAGCATTTGAGTATGAAAATATGTCAAATAATCCACACTAACAAACTTGAATTTACAAGACATGATAGGACACTTGGCATCACTGAGGATACCTCTTGCTAGAAGAAGTGACATGTATAAGACACACAATGAAAAGGAACTGAGTTCTATTTTTTTTTTTTTAAAGTGTGAAACATCACTAGCAACTCAAACACGATGCTTCTTCTTGACATGGACAACTAAGGAAGTAAAGTGACTTTTTAGGCAAAGCAAAGGCCATTCCAAATGTGGGTAATTTATAATTACGGGGAAATGAAGAAAACCCGAGTTCTGCCCCCGCCCCAGACAGGGTTGTAAGAGGTGACCTAAGGCACCTCCAGGTGTCATCAGCTGGAGACAGCCCTCCTGGCAGCCCATTAGAGAGCGCCCTCGCCCTCCGTGGCTTTCTGCCGCTCCCTCTCCCCCGCCCTCAGGATGAAAAGAGCATGTTATTAGCAGAGGTCTGCAGCGATTCTAATCTCTGAGATTTACTCGCTCTTCCTCATCTATCTGATAAACTATACTCCCAGCATTCTCATTAGGGCTCCCATCACCAACGGGAGTGGAGATGAATCAGACCAGGCCCCCGCCCCACTCCGCTCTGTTGAGATGATTTCATTGAAATGTTCATTTTCATCCCTGCTGGCAACATCAGAATGGAAGTATTTAACCTGTTTCCATTACTGATACAAATGACCATGATGGGGTAGGACAGATGTTAGAATCCCGCCACATAACTGACTTCCATCCATTCTTTCCAGGAAGCTTGAGCAGGAGGAACGCTGCTAGGTCATATGATCCCGACTCAATAAGGTTCCCTCTGGTACCAGCTTCATTAACACTGCACTTCAGCACTGGCGTTCTTCAGGAAAACTCCCGGGCAGGCGAGGCTCATTGGATTTGGAGAAGGAAGGGTTTGTCAGTGATGTTTTGATCAGGTGCGCTAGGAGAGTGGGAGGGGGAGGGAGCGAGGGTGCCAAGAAACAAGAACAGGGCAAGAGGAAACAATCTTGTTGAAAATGTTACCTTTCCAACATAAATGATGAAAGAGAAGTCAGTTAGAGACGCCGGTACTCAAAGATGGCTGTCACTTCAGATAGATACTGGCACGACTCACCTAGACAGGTGACACTTTGGTGGAGCAACATCCCTGTGCATTATTGAGCACAGCGGAGACGGGGCTGGGGCTGCGGCAGGCGGTGGCCTGGGATGCCTGGGGCACCAGAGAAGTGGATTCGGCAGGAGCGAGGGTTTCACTCCTCATTTGCATCCTTAAGAGAAGCTGCAGATACAGACTCTGGGCTAAAAAGATGGAGGAGGCGCTGGAGTCAGTCTAGGTTCAAGCCTTGAGCCTTCTGCACGTTATTTTCCCCTGGGATCCAAAGCAGAGGCTGGAATGCTGCCCCCCACCCTCGTCATTACTTTCCTCTTTAGAAGCCTACCATGAGAACAATTCCTAGCTACTCTAAGGATACTTCCTCTTTCAATTTCTTCTGAAAGGTAGCACCCCGTGACCACGTGTCCAAATGATGTCACTGCAGGTGGGGTTCTTGGAGAACGCACAAGGTTTGGTCAAGACAACTTCGAGGCAAAGATTTTAAAATAGAAGATTCATTCGTGGAGTGTAAAAAACAAGACATATTCTACTCCAGCTGTGCCCACAGGAAAGCCGTTCTCACCACGGCCAGCTCAAGGAAACTCAGAGCCTCATCTGCCGACTTCTGACGTCACTCCTGTGTGTTTCTTCTCATCGGCCTCCTGGGTTCACAAAACCGCTTGGAAATAAATGCCGGGCAGTTTAAATCAACAAGATAAAAAGGGGAAAGAACATGTTCAGAGGAAGAAAGAAAGGAAGCACACACTAAAAAAACTTTCTAAACTACCCTCGGGGAGTGGATTCGAAAGTGGAAATTAGCAAAGCCCATCGCATGTAGAGAAAAGGGTGCTGGACGCTACCAGGTGTCATGCGCGCCGTGATCGCCCCAGAGCAAAGCGAGCACGTATCTCTGTACAAAGGGCAGGAACACACAGCGGTCACCAGAAGCCTGTCCCACGACACCACTGAAGCCCAATCCCAAATAGCAGTAACATATATCCTGGGATAATGGCCCGCCTAGGTAGAGAGAATGACTATTTTTAGCCCAGTAGTCATTTATTTGGGAGGACTGATAATATACTATTATTTCAAAAGAAATCATTTATTTGTTCTTGGGTAAACATTTCATATCCACAGAATATCTGCTCAACCAGCATTATGCTTCGGGTTAAAATGTCACTGAATAATAATAGGTAATATTCATCAAACCCTTCCTCAGAACCAGACACGATAACTGTTAGCCTCTTGCCAATACAGTTAAGGGGAATGTTACACTCCACATCCACATGAGGAAACTGAGGCACGGAGGTTAAGTGAGCTGCCCCCGGCTGCATACTCAGCTGGTTTGAGCTGGACTTCCCCCCACATGGTGTGTTTCAGAGCTGGGCTCTGACATGCACCCCAACTGCCACACATGGGCCACGTCTACCAGCAGCTGTAAGTGGCGTGGGTTCCAAATGAATTCTGTCTTTAGAATATGCAGTTCATAAAGTCAGCTCTTTATCTCCACGAACCTCAGTGAA